>NC_083581.1:32836699-33191699 GCF_027579695.1 Neoarius graeffei | reverse complement strand
CTCCTTGTCTCCACCCAGCAGAATCAAGCATTGAGGGGGCTATAAGCCCTTCTCTGGGAAAAGACCTCACTCCGTCATCTCCCATGAGCGACAGGAAGAAGACCAAGAGGAAGAAAAGTATGAATGTCAAAGGAGATGCTGCAGCCAGCCAGGCTGATGGTAAGCACCACCAGATGCACACAGACTGCTTGATAACCTTTCCAAATATGATTAGTAGATTATAAAAGCAAACTAATGATAATACATTGTGAAAGGATTCCATTACATGAAACCTGATGAATTTCCCTGCTTGTCCTCTGCTCTATTTGCTTCCTCTTCATTGTGCATGTGAAGATTTAACACAGTTAAACTGTTTCTTATGACTTATGTCTTGCTTATCTCCTTTTCTCTTCCTTTGCCTTCTGCTGCCCTGGGCTAATTTCTTGCACTGCAAGCCAAGCGCAAAATGTGGAAATTGAAAAGCTTTGGTAGCTTGAGAAACATTAACAGAACAGGTAATAAGAGGCAGTGTGGATGAGGTATACAGTTGAACTCGGTGTGACTGGCTGTTGCTCTGCACTGTATGTTGATGTTTTTCATCCCTCAGTCACGAGGACACATAATTAGATTATGGCAAATAGATTGCACCACTATGGTCATCTTTCACTCTGACTCTGTCCTTCTTTCTCTTCCTCTTTCTAGCTCATGTCACCATAATGAGAAAATAATATATTAGTCTAAAGGGTTCAGTGAGTGTCTTCCATCGATTACTTCCTCTCTCGTAAATAAATATTGCCTGCTCGTTGCAGAGGAGGAGAATGCAGACTTTATCATCATATCAAGCACAGGACAGAGCTGGCACTTTGACACCCAGAATCAGGAGGAGAGGGATGCCTGGGTGCAAGCTATTGAGAGCCAAATCCTTGCTTCTCTGCAACTGTGTGAAAGTAGAAATAAGGTTGGTTGATTGTGATTTGTAAACCACATCATCAGTTTCTTCAGATGACTGAAAATACTGATCTGACCAGTGCATCTGTATGTGTGTGGTCCAGACTCGCAGAAGCAGCCAGAGTGAAGCTGTGGCACTACAAGCAATTCGCAATGCCAAAGGAAACGATCTGTGTGTGGATTGCGATGCACCATGTGAGTTTCATGTTACTGTATCATGAAATCAACAGTCCAATCATCGTGTACAGAGAGATAGTGTGTCTAGTAGACACTAGAGATAATTCACTTCTCGCTATCCCACCAGATCCCACTTGGGCAAGTTTAAATTTGGGAGCACTGATTTGTATCGAGTGCTCAGGAATTCATAGGAACCTTGGGACACACCTGTCCCGAGTCCGTTCCTTGGACCTGGACGACTGGCCTAGTGAGCTCACCAAGGTGCTAATGGCAATAGGCAATCACATGGCCAACAGCATTTGGGAAAAATGTACGCAAGGGCGCCAAAAGCCAACACCTGAGGCGACAAGGTGAGCGGGACCTCTTGGAGTCTTTACAGTTAAAGGTATAACAATTAACTGTCAATTATTCCACCGCTGCTGCTGTTCATAACCCAGGCTAAAACCTTTTTAAAGCTCCAAGGAACCTAAACTTGTAATTACATTCTAATTAGGATAATGTCGGTCTTATGGGAATCTCATTTTACAGTACAAAGTGATATTAATGTCAACAATAGTTTGTCTAATGAGTCCACTCCAAGCTCACTTTTAAGTAAATCTATGCTTTCTCATATCAAAAGCCTACTAGTGAGTAAAAAGTGAAAGCAAAAATAAACCTCCCTGTCAGTCACCATCCATAACTACTTGAAAGAGGAATCTATCTACCACCCATAACATTATGGCCACTGATAGGTGCAGTGAATAACACTGATTATCTCATTACAATGGCACCTGTCAAGGAGTAGGATTTATTAGGCAGCAAGAGAACAGTCAGCTCTTGAAGTTGTTGTGTTGGAAGCAGGAAAAAATGGGCAAGCATAACGATCTGTGTGACTTTGACAAGGGCCAAATTGTGATGGCTAGATAACTGGGTCTGAGCATCTCCAAAATGGCACATCTTATGGGGTGTTCCCGGTATGCAGTGGTTAGAACCTACAGTAGCTCTTCTGTGGGATTTGACCATACTGTATGGGCTAGCCTTCATGCCCCACGCGAATCAATGAGTCTTCGACATCAATGACCCTGTCGGCGGTTCACCGGTTGTCCTTCCTTGGACCACTTTTGTTCGGTACTAACCCCTGCATACCGGGAACACCCCACACGATGTGCCATTTTGGAGATGCTCAGACCCAGTCATCCAGCCATCACAATTTGGCCCTTGTCAAAGTCGCTCAGATACACTTTACACTTGCCCATTTCTCCTGCTTCCAACACATCAACTTCAAGAACTGTCTGTTCTCACGCTGTTTAATATATCCCACCCCTTGACAGGTGCCAATGTAATGAGATAATGTTATTCACTTCACCCGTCAGTGGTTTTAATGTTATGACTGATCGGTGTACATATTTGTGTAAAACTCTACTCAGTTGAGTAGATTATTACATTTGACAAAAAGCCTCACTGCCATCTACTGTTTCATTAAATGAAAAAAAGAAAAGAAAAGAAAAGAAAGGAAATCTACAAAGCCTGTTCAAACACTTGCAAAAGGTCTTCCCAGAATAACATTGCCTCCCTGTGCCTTTTTTGGCGTTCAACCCAGAGAGCAGAGGGAGTCTTGGATCCGGGCTAAATATGAACAGAAGGTGTTTGTGGCACCCTTGCCAACTCAGGACGAGAGCCCAGGTGAGGTGACATCATCACAGCTCCTCAGTGCCGTCACCAGCAAAGATCTTCCCAGGCTTCTGCTGCTCTTGGCCCACAGCACCAAGGAGCAGCTCAACGTTCCACTGCAGCTTCAGAGCCCCTTACATGCAGCCTGCCAGCTTGGAGATGTGGTCATGACTCAGCTACTAGTCTGGGTAAGGATTAACAGACAGTAGGGATATACTGATAATAAAAATACAGTCCTAGAGGCAATAATAGCTGCTGATTGTTACATGAGTAACTGAAGGAGTCAAACATGATGGGGTATGTTGCGATAGGAAATTATTCAATTAAGGGTTGGTGTAATATGATTCGATGCAAATTTACTTTTAGCACCCCAAAGCTCATTATTTTCCTATAATATCATATCCTGAAATGATTTATTCCTATTATACCACAGCAAATGAAGAACTCTCTCAATTGTTTATTTATTAAGAATAGACCATTGTACTTGTTATCCATTTATGCACTGCCTGGTCAAAAAAATGTTGCCATTTGGATTTAAAATAAAAAAATACTCATGGGGGGGGCGGCACAGTGGTGGTGGTGAGCTGTCGCCTCACAGCAAGAAGGTCCTGGGTTCGAGCCCCGGGGCCGGCGAGGGCCTTTCTGTGCGGAGTTTGCATGTTCTCCCCGTGTCCGCGTGGGTTTCCTCCGGGTGCTCCGGTTTCCCCCACAGTCCAAAGACATGCAGGTTAGGTTAACTGGTGACTCTAAATTGACCGTAGGTGTGAATGTGAGTGTGAATGGTTGTCTGTGTCTATGTGTCAGCCCTGTGATGACCTGGCGACTTGTCCAGGGTGTACCCCGCCTTTCGCCCGTAGTCAGCTGGGATAGGCTCCAGCTTGCCTGCGACCCTGTAGAAGGATAAAGCGGCTAGAGATAATGAGATGAGAAAATACTCATGGGACTTTGGATAATTACTGCAGTGATTAATGCGTTTCAGCTGGCAACAATTCTTTTAACCCTAAATGGTGCAGTGAGTAGCTTCTCATTTCTTAAGCCTGGCGCACACAGGCGATTTTCCATCGCAAGTGTATTGCAATTTTTGGATACAAGTTTCCCCTATCATGTGCGCATTATCTGTGACCAGTGGGTGATTTGGGGAGGGGGATGCAAGTCATGTGGAAATCACATGACTGCTTCGTGAGTGGGGACTGGCTTAGCCTTTGGAGGTGATCGCTTCCTTATCACAAAGACACACACACGCGGCGAGATCTCTGCAACAAGTCAGCGACTGGCGATTTTTTGTCGCAGAATATCAAGCATGTTTGATACCTGTGATCTGTCGCAAGCAACAAAAAATCGTCGTCGCAAATATCCGCACATGAAGCGATTTTTCGTTTGCGTCGAAAAGTTGCGCGACCAAGTGACAGAAAATCACCCGTGTACGCCGGGCTTTAAATAACCATGCTGGAAGACGCATCCTGTGCTCATGGAAAATATGCTGTTTCAAAAGGGTCAAATTATTGACCTGCATCAAGCAAAGAAAACAACTAAGGACATTGCTGACATGACTGGAACTGAGTTAAGAACTGTCCAACACATTATTAAAACCTGAATAAAAGGTTTAAGTTTGCTTGGGAGCATAAAGATTAGACTCTGGAGCAATGGAAACCGGTCATGTGGTTTGATAAGTGCAGATCTACCCTGTTCCTGAGTGATGGGCGTGTCAGGGTAAGAAGTGAAGTTCATGAAGCGAAGAACCCATCATGCACAGTGGCCACTGTACAAGCCTCTGGAGGTAGTGTTATGATCTGAAGTTGCTTAAATTGGTCAGGTCAAGGCTCAGTAAAATTATGTGGCAATAAAATGAAGTCAGCTGACGATCTGAATGTCATGAATGTCCAGGTTATCATCACATCAATGGATTTTTTTTTTCCATTGAAAAAAATCGAAGGCATACTATCATCAAAGCTAAAGGCGGTCCAAAGAAATATTAGTGCGTGCAACTTTTTTTGGCCAGGCATTGTAGTGATGTTTAATGTTGTAGAACGTCTGAAAAACAAGTTAAACAGCTATAAACAGTTACAAATTGCTGACACTGGAGATTCCTTCAAAAACAGCTAAATAACAGTCCTCTCACAGAAAACTGCTGTATTATCAACCTTTACACAGATTTTTTTTTTTCATGTGAGGCGTCATACTACTCCCAAATTAATATAATGTGCATTAAAGTAAACTTGTGATTTGCCAAGCAGTTACTGTCTACTGGCACTACTGTTAGAGTTGTTAAGGAAAATTAATCAATACCTTCTGACCAGTCAGAATTGAGAATTCAATTGTGCTGTGGTATAATAAATATCAAATCAAAAATATAAAAGTAATACCAAACACGGCAATACTTTCACTTTAGGCTGCTACTTGTAACAAAAGAACTACTTTTTTTTTTTAAACCAAAGAACATTTATACATCCATACACTGTTCCTTGAGACTGTGAAAAGTCTTATAGCATGATATATGGCTCGTGTATCTCAGCTGCCTTTCTGAATGATAGGTTTTTAAGTGGGGTTTTTTGTCTGTTTCTCTGTAGTATGGTAGTGATGTGAAAGCAAAGAATCCTCAACGCCAAACAGCTTTAACGCTGGCACAACAAGCTGGAAGCCAAGAGTGTGTGGATATCCTTCGCCAACACGGCTGCCCCAACGAAACCTCGCCTACTGCACCCACTCCCATTCTCTCCCGCAAAAGTAGCATCACAAGTCTTGGACGTAACAATTCCAGGAGAAGGGTCACATAACTTGGAAAGACTTCATGGACAAAGATTTTTCCTTTCTGGGGGAGAAAAAAAAGAACAATTTTTATTTCATTTTGTTAAAAAGCTATGTATGTCTCGCTCTGTGGATGTTTTGCTCTGTCCTCATTCATATATGTCCATTTAGATTCCTCAGAGAAGGCAAAAAACATACTTGCCAATGTATGAAATAAAATTGCCAAGCCAGCTTGAAATCAAATAGATACTGTTTCAATGACTCAAAAGCAATATTATCCATACTAATTATATCTATTACAAAGACAAATGTAGCCTAGAAAGCTTCTCCAAGCAATCTGTGGAGATGTATTCAACATTACTGTATGACTCATAGAACTGTTCCTCATAATAAGCAACATAAATAAGGCCACTATGTTTGTATGGGAAAAGAACAGTATTTGTCATTGTGCAACGTTTCTAAGTACTAGAATTAATAAACTTAAATCTTTAAATGTTCTGTTAACTTTTTTTTTTCTAACATTAGGTCCAAATACCACATCCAAATCAGTTCTTCTTTGTGTTTTTTTGAGTTTAACAAAGGCAAAGGGACATTTTTATGCAAAGGCAATGTGTGGAATTGTATACTGTCATGTGTACATTATTAACATGTCTTCAGAAACATCGATGGATGAGCCAGGTAGATACACTACAACCGAACCAAACTTCCCGACTACATCTTGTGCAAAAATGTTTGACCTAAACCTATCAATTTTATCAGCAAATCTGTCTACAAACCTTCTATCCAGTACATACAAGACTTTTGTTAATTAGTGGAAATTTGTACATTTGACAGCATTATTACTGGGGGTGGCACAGTGGGTAGCGCTGTCATCTCAGGGTTAGCTCCAGAGCTCGGATTACTGTCTGTGTGGAGTTTCACATATTTTCCTTGTCTGTGTGGGTTTCCTCCAGGTTCTCCTGTTTTCTCCTACCACACACAACGAGGTGTGAGTGAACATTTGAATGAGTCCTACTGTAGCCCTGACCAGGAAAACGTGGTTACTGAAGATGAAGGAGGGTGGCACGGTGCAGTGGTTAGCACTGTTGCGTCACAGCAAGCAGGTTCTGGATTTCAACCTGCTGGTTGGTGGGGGGTGGGGGGAAGCCATGGCCTAAAGGTTAGAGAAGCAGCTTTGGGACCAAAAGGTTGCCGGTTTGATTCCCTGGACTAGCAAGAATGCTGAAGTGCCCTTGAGCAAGGCACCTAACACCTAACTGCTCCCCAGGCTGTTCTGGGTATGTTGTGCGTCTGCTAAATGCCTGTAATGTAATGTTCTCCCTGTATGGGTTTCCTCCATGTGGTCTGGTTTCCTCCCAAAGACATGTGGATTAAGTCAACAGGCTACTCGGCTACATTGCCCGAATGTGAAAGTGAGCGTGAATGTCTGTGTGTCTCTCTGTGTTAGACCTGCGATAGACTGACGACCTGTCCAGGGTGCACCCCGCTTCCTGTCCAAAGTCAGCTGTGATTTGCAATGGATAAGCAGTATAGAAAATGGATGGATGAAGATGAATGAATGACCATTATGACCATAATTATGACCATTATGGCTGCATTTAATTGGCCTCCTCTTTATCTGTGCCGGAGACTGATCATACTACGGATGCAGAGTAGATTGAAAGTGGATTTTCCACATCCTCATCAAGTTTAAAGGTGAGGCTTTTCTTTCTTTTTAAGTCAACTTTCTTGCTTTTTTCTTAAGTTTAAATGATTGACATGATGTCATGTAGGTGGGTTGGTTTTATCTATTTATTTTTATGTGTACATGAAATTAAGATCTATCTGTAGCACTGGTAGGCCTAGAGTTTTGCTAGTTTTAGTCCTAGATCATGATCTATTCTGCTCAGTTTTCTTACCCTGCCGTTCATTATAGACAGGTGAAGGATGCACTTTTTTTTTTTTTTTGGAAGACCCATTAAAGGGAAATGCTTATTGATCCTGTATTACATAGAAACCTACTTTTTTAACAGTATATCCGTGCCTGTTGTGAACGTTACTACTTGGTTGGTTTAACTAATTGCTGTTCAATGCAATTTCAACAATGCTTGCAGTTTTCATAAGGAATGTAAACCATGTTCTCCCGTCTGGCTGCAGTGTTCATTCCGGTGTGCTCGCCGGTAAAGGGCTTTGGCTCGGTGTCTATTATCCAGCTAGCCATCATGGGTCAGGAACAGAGGAGCCTGAGCTGATGGGAAAGAAAAAACAAAAAACAAAATTGAAATACTCACCATTGAATACAAACTACAGCCGCTCTGTAGGTAAACAGAGAATTTGTATTTTATATTTACACACGGTAGATAGTAGTAAGCTGGTGATAACACTAGCTAACACTAGTCATAACACTTGAATTTAAATGCTAAGCTAGCTTCCGAGCTAGCAGCTTAGCTTTTCGGTTGCTGTAGTGCATCATATAGCTCGGTGATACAATGCTAACGTAAAGCCAGGTTTCTAATTAGAACGTGTGTGTATGGTTTTTTTTTTTTTTAATACTCAATAGTCTTTCTGTGATTTTCTCCCCTAATAATATACTTGGAAAAAAGTGTAGCTACAGGTAAAACATTCTCCTTTGTTTGCTAGCTGGCTAACTCGCAGTGCTGTGGTAAACTCGCTAGCTAGCTATATTACATTTACGACAAAGCGAAGTTTGTTTGTTTTTTCCCTTTTAAATATAAAACCGTTAGCGTAATATACAACATTTGGTTTCTAGCAAGAGTTTAGCGTTTCGTTTTAATTACTTTCTTCGTGAAGCCTACCTTTTTTTTTTTAAGTTCACTGGCTTGTACTTTAATGTTAATGGGTGTTTTATTGTCCGTTGCTTCTTGTGTCTGAGGTAAAAGTTTCTAGAATTTTCCTCGTCGCGCGACCGATTCAGATCTGTGAGAGGAGATGCTCGTGCACCTGTGACAGGTGGCTAGGAAGGCTAGCTAATTCAGAAATAGCTAGAGTCCTCAGTTCAGTAGTTCAGTCTCATATACACTTTTTGATCATTTTGTCATTCTAAAAATTCAGCTAACCATACACTAGAAGACTGAAAGACTTTTAAAAAGACTAAAGTTTGACACCCTTTCACATCTAAACACAATGTGAGATTAGTCACAGACTTATGCCAGCCGTACGCCAAATGATTTTCAAGTGATTATCTGTGATTTTCCAAGGTCACGATTTGCACGAGCCAAGACTACTTTTTCGGAACGTCAAGACGAGAAAAAGACCGACTTGAGACAAAAGGGGTGTTCACACGGCAACTTTTACTCCGGTGTAGCACCGGGGCTGCCCCGGTAGAGCGTTCACACTAGGACGCCGTTTACACATACCCGGGTATTTTTAAAAACGCAGATTATCTGTGATTTTCCAAGGTCACTATTTGCACGAGCCAAGACTACTTTTTCGGAACGTCAAGACGAGAAAAAGACCGACTTGAGACAAAAGGGGTGTTCACACGGCAACTTTTACTCCGGTGTAGCACCGGGGCTGCCCCGGTAGAGCGTTCACACTAGGACGCCGTTTACACATACCCGGGTATTTTTAAAAACGCAGATTATCTGTGATTTTCCAAGGTCACTATTTGCACGAGCTAAGACTACTTTTTCGGAACGTCAAGACGAGAAAAAGACCGACTTGAGACAAAAGGGGTGTTCACACGGCAACTTTTACTCCGGTGTAGCACCGGGGCTGCCCCGGTAGAGCGTTCACACTAGGACGCCGTTTACACATACCCGGGTATTTTTAAAAACGCAGATTATCTGTGATTTTCCAAGGTCACTATTTGCACGAGCCAAGACTACTTTTTCGGAACGTCAAGACGAGAAAAAGACCGACTTGAGACAAAAGGGGTGTTCACACTGCAACTTTTACTCCGGTGTAGCACCGGGGCTGCCCCGGTAGAGCGTTCACACTAGGACGCCGTTTACACATACCCGGGTATTTTTAAAAACGCAGACCTTTGCCTTCGTTTGTGCCTTTCGTTTATACACAAACGGAGTTTTTTCCTCTGAAAACGATTCTTTCTAAAAACCCCAGCAAAAGTGGAGATTTTTTGAAAACTCTGTTTTGCGTTTGTGTGTAAAGCAGGGGTGGGCAATTATTTTTTCCATGGGGCCACATGAGAAACAGAAAATTTTGTGGAGGGCCGGACCAAAAGGCTGAACTAAATTCTGCATAATATTAATTGTATTTCTGTATATAAAGTAGTAAATAGGGGCAGCATGGTGGTGTAGTGGTTAGCGCTGTCGCCTCACAGCAAGAAGGTCCTGGGTTCGAGCCCCGGGGCCAGCGAGGGCCTTTCTGTGTGGAGTTTGCATGTTCTCCCCGTGTCCGCGTGGGTTTCCTCCGGGTGCTCCGGTTTCCCCCACAGTCCAAAGACATGCAGGTTAGGTTAACTGGTGACTCTAAATTGACCGTAGGTGTGAATGTGAGTGTGAATGGTTGTCTGTGTCTATGTGTCAGCCCTGTGATGACCTGGCGACTTGTCCAGGGTGTACCCCGCCTTTCGCCCGTAGTCAGCTGGGATAGGCTCCAGCTTGCCTGCGACCCTGTAGAAGGATAAAGCGGCTTGAGATAATGAGTTGAGATGAGAAGCAGTAAATAACATTGTTTTTACAAGCTGCTAAGACTGGTAAGAGTATGGAAAAAACGAGGTTGCCTTACAAAAATGTCATTTATTCAATCAAATTTCCCAAAACAATGGTTAACAAAATATGAACGTTTGTACCATTTTTTTTTTCAGTCACATTCACCCCAAAACACAATAAAGACATCACAATATTGTCTTTCTACTCCAAATATCAAGCAAGATACATCATATTATAAAAATGATGATGCCGTGTCGATTCGGTGTAGGTATCAGATCGGCTCGGGCTCCGGCGCCTGCTGGTGACGTCACACTATGTGATTGGCTGGACCGTTTGAAGGATGACGTACAAGTTTGTGGTTGGTCTGGACAAATTACGGAAGTAGTTATCGCGTGATTAGGTTTCATGGGATTTCATGTCATGTTCCTGTCATGCGCATTGCGTTTTTGTTGAACACAACTTCAGAATAAAAGCAATGCACATTCAGTCCATGCATGAGTTGAAATTAGAAAATACGTTTATTTTGTAATTTCTAATTAACCTTACGCGGGCCGGTCAGAATGAACCAAAGGGCCGGATGCGGCCCCCGGGCCGTAAAATGCCCAGGTCTGGTGTAAAGAGACCAAAACGGAGTTTTAGGCAATCTTCGCACCACAAAAGAGCGACCATTGTACATATGACAAGCATGGAAACACTCAGAGTAGCAGCATTTCTGTTATTAAGAGCTATATTCGCCTGTTTGCTTTTGAGAATAAAGCTCATAAAGCTCATTGACCAGCAGAGACGCATTAGGGCTCGGAGGGCAGCAATTGCGGAGCTTCTGGTGACCAAAAGAGCCCGACCGTACCACCACCAGCGATTTTGGGTTCGACCTGGACGGACTGCTATCTGGTGGGAGAATTTCGAGAATGGCGTTGTCGTCCCGGAGGAATGGCAGGAAAATTTCAGAATGTCGCGATCCTCACTCCTGTCACTCACAGAGTTGGTACGCCCGTACATACAGGGTGAGTGTACTCACATGCGCGCTTCTGTGTGTGAGTGTACTCACATGCCACTGCCACCGACAGTCTTGGCGTAGTTTAACAGCTCTTGACAGCGTATTTATGCGGATCAATATAAACGTAATTTAAAAAAAAAACCCAGTTGTGTGCACAAAGTTATTTTGGAAAACGGAGTTTAGAAAATATGCGTTTTTAAAAATACCCGGGTATGTGTAAACAGCGCCTAGGGCTGCATACTGGTACTGTACCGTGAAAATCGATTCGGTACAGGTCCAAAATACCGGATCATGAAGTACCGGTACTGTACCGATATAAATTTACACCAAGTATCTGCTTATTTTGTGACTGAAGATGCGTAAATCCTACCACGAAGACGAAAATTTAGCACTGGAAAAGACTTAAAATGCCGCGCTGAAACTTGAAATCAGAGCCATCTTTGATTTGAGATCCTCTCACCACAGTTTCACGAGACATTGCGAGAGCTTGGCTGATCCAGCGTTCTGATTGGTCAAAAAGACTCAAAAGCAGGTCAGCCATTTTTCCTTTGCTGGCATTGGCAGCCTTTGTTGCTTTGTGTAAGTTAAAGGCCGCAGACTGCGCGTAGTCTGTAGTACTCTAGTGTAGTCACTTCTCGCTGTGAGACAACTTATGACTTTTTGTCCCAAGTTAACTATAGGGTGACTGAGAAGTGAGGTAGGAAACCTAGTTATGTTTGGTTTTCTTTGAATAAAGATACTAACAAGTTGTCAACAGTTTATTAATGTTTCTGTCATTATTGAAGAAGTTCAGAAGAATTTGTCAAATTGTTCAGGTACAGGTACAGGTCCGGACCTGTACCTAAACCTCTGTACCGGTACCTGTACCTGATGTTACGTTTAGGTACGCAGCCCAAGTTCACACGGTACAAAGTTATACCGGTGTAGCCCCTGAAAGCTGCTTAAACCGGTGCAAATCTAACCCTGCTCGGGAGGTGGTTTAAGAAATTTACTCCGGAGTAAATGCTAGTTTGCGGGGCAGCACCGATATAAAATGGGACGTCTGAACGCTACAGGGGTAGACTCGCTACGCGTGAGGAGAGTTGATTACATACGGGCATTGCATAATTTGCATCCTGGTATTTTGCGCTTCCAAAATGGCGAATATCAACAACAACAGAACTGCGTGTCTTCATCCACGTTGTTTTCCCGGCGCTTGGTGATGCCATGACAACCAGGAAAAGGAAGTACATTTTCACGCATGCGCATATTTCATTTCCGCATTATTACTATCGTATAGCACGGTCGCAAATACTGCCGTGTGAACGCAAGTGGGGCTGCACCGGTGCTAACATGCTTCTCTCTAGTAAGCAGGTTTGTGACGTGTGAACGCTCCACAAAATTTACCGTATTTTCTGGACTATAGAGCGCACCTGTATATAAGCCGCATCCGCTCTATTTTTTAAAAAAATTTAAAAAAAAAGATATACAAGCCGCACCGGGCTATAAGCCGCAGATATCTATGTTGAAAAATTAGATATTTACTGCATGTACAGAACGATTTTGTACTGTAAATGTACATGTATGTACCTGAACAGATTCTTTCCGAACAGTGCCTTTTAACACGGCAGCAACTTTGCTGATTAAAACGGAACAGAACCAAGAGAAAATAACCGGTATTTATTTACCTTCATTTCTCCTGTGTTTGAAACCACAAGTCACTTTAATCATCTTGGCTGGATTTGAAAATAATTACCAGTTAGTAATTTGTCGTGCGTGTTCTATCTGCTAAAGATCTGCTAATTCTTCTTTGCAGTGATTTTTCGTCTATCTTATTTTTGATTCTACTTCCGGTTAGAGCGCCCCTAGCGGTGGAAGAAAAATCCACAGAATAGCCGCACCTTTGTATAAGCCGCATGGTTCAAAACCTAGGAAAAAAGTAGCGGCTTATAGTCCAGAAAATACGGTACACCGGTGTAAAGGTATATCACAACAAAATACATCGGTGCAGCATCGATGCAAATATGTGCCGTGTGAACACCCCTATAATCCTGGCCACGTTAGCCCCTGGTCACACTACAGCTCGCGACGGGTTTGCGAATACTTCAAAAAGTCAAAGTCCCTTCCCACGCCATGTGGCACGTAGGGCGGTGCCGATCTCCATTTTCGTAGCCCTCGACCTCTCACATAGCTAGGGTTACAGCGGGGAGCTGGTCCTCTGGTAACCGCGAGAGTTTGACTCCCCACTCGTATCTGTATTGTAGCATGCCTTGCCAGACGGCACTATTTTTATGATGGTCTTTGGTATGACCTGACCATGAATAGAATTCGTGATCTCCCGATCGAGAAGCGGACACGCTAACCACTAGGCCAACTTGCGGTTTTGCGAATACTTGGCGATGAAAAATTGGTAGCATCACCACCAATCGTGCGATGCACAGCGAATGTTCTCTGAGCCTTGCGGGTTGTTTTTTGGTTCATCTCTGCCTCATGAGTGGCCAAAAACCACTCATCGGGCAGGTTTTCATCGGCAGACTAAGCAGCGAATACTAGAAAATTTCCTGAAGCTTGGGGAACCTTCGCCGAGGGTCTTGAGATGTATTTGTCTTGAATCCTTATCTGCGATGCTCGCGGGGGCCTCGGCGACCTAACCTTTTCTGACCGATCGAGAGGCGGACACGCTAACCACTAGGCCAACTCACGGTTTTGCGAATACTTGGCGATGAAAAATTGGTAGCATCATCACCAATCGTGCGATGCACAGCAAATGTTCTCTGAGCTTTCCGGGTTGTTTTTTGGTTCATCTCTGCCTCATGAGTGGCCAAAAACCACTCATCGGCATACTAAGCAGAGAATGCGCAAATATTTTCTGAAGCTTGGGGAACCTTCGCCGAGCGTCTTGAGATGTATTTGTCTTGAATCCATATCTGTGATGCTCGCGGGGGCCTTGGTGACCTAACCTTCTCCGACCGATCAAGAGGCAGACATCCTAACCACTAGGCCAACTTGCGGTTTTGCGAATACTTGGCGATGAAAAATTGGTAGCATCACCACCAATCGTGCGATGCACAGCGAATGTTCTCTGAGCTTTGTGGGTTGTTTTTTGGTGCATCTCCGCCTCATGAGTGGCCAAAAACCACTCATCGGCATGTTTTCATCGGCAGACTAAAGAGCAAATACGCGAATATTTCCTGAAGCTTGGGGAACCTTCGCCAAATGTCTGTATTGAGATGTATTTGTCTTGAATCCATATCTGTGATGCTCGTGGGGGCCTCGGTGACCTAACCTTTGCCGACCTAACCTTTGCTGAGACTTGAAAAGTGCATTTACATTTGGCAATCCTTCACCGAGGTTTGCAGTTGGTTGGGCGAAGGGTTCGTGAATATTCAGCAAATGTTTGGCGATGGTTAGACGACGCATTTGTGATTGTCGCTGATTGGTTGGTGCTGATGTCACACATTGTTAAAATCTATTGAGCAAGGCATCGGCGATCATTCTCTTGCCAGACACAGATATGTACAAAACCTTCAAGCATGCCTCCTCGGAAAAATGCCAGGTCTCCTCAAAAGAAAAGGGCCAAGTGTTCGTCTGCTGTGTGACCACAACTTTTAGCTTGCCTGTACGAAGTACACATCGCCATTCGTCACCTTCAGAACACCTCATTTTCATCAATAACCCATTGCAAAGCATCACAAGCTGTAGTGTGATTGTAATCTTACCCCAAACGATTGAGATGACAGGATCACGCCTCAACTCTAGCAAAACTCTGATGATTTTATTCCAACATTGGGAATTTGTCTGCAACATTCAAATCGCTTGAAAATTTGTTTGATATAAGGCCGGCATTATTTTGAGCTGATTCAGGCTACTAGACCATCTTTACAAGCTGGTAGAAAGGAAACAGCTTCTGAATTACATTTACTAGTGCTACATCATAGAAAAGTCTATTCATTCCTTCATATCTGGTAAACACTTTATCCTGGTCAGGGTTGTGGTGGATCCGGAGCCTATCCCAAGAGTGCTGAGCTTGCAGCGGACGATACAGGGACATCATTCCATAACAGAGCACCATGCCCTATTAGGTATCTAAGTAGCAAGTTTACCTACTGGGAGGTGGGATGACACTGGAGAACCAAAAGGAAAACCTACAGGGAGAACATGCATAGAAATGTCACACATTTACTCCAGTAACAAGTTTGAGAAACTCTGTCTTAAGATAACAGCGTCTGTTGCAGTTAAACTGAGCATAAGATATGGACGTTCGGAATTTTTAAACATGATGCAAATTTTAATCTCATATGAGTTATCTTTGGTTCTGTTGCAGTTAAACTGAGCTCAACGCTGCGCTGGCAGGCATGCGAATCCGGCTGCAGAGGTCAGGCCATGCGGCCCTGCTTCTCTCCGAGCTCAACCGCTGTCGCCTGTCACGGCTCCTCTGCGACGTGGTTCTGCAGGTTGGGGGTCGATCCTTCCCTGCCCATCGTGCAGTCCTAGCATGTGCAAGCTCTCACTTCAGCAGCCTGTTATCTCGGGGCCCGTATGGCCAGAGTGGCACTCCTCCCACGTTCTCTTTGGACTTCATCTCTGCAACCAACTTTGAGAAAGTGTTGACTTTCATTTACACGGGTGAGATCCTCACTGATCTGATAGATGTTGGTGTGCTGTACGAGTTGGCAGAACGACTGGGTGTCAGGGAGTTGGTGCGGGCTTGCCATGCCACCTTCCCAGACATGAAGAGCTCCGATGGAGACGTGGAAACGGACATGACCCCTGCTACGACGATGGCTGCCTCCATGTGCTCTTCATCTGTGGCATCCTGCTCTTCTCTGTCGTCTCCTGCTGCTCCCACTCCGGTAGCGCCTTCTCCCCTCCCTCAAAGCAGAGGAAACAGGGTAAACCGCTCTCATGTGCCCCCCCTCTCACTCTCTCATTCTCCTAAAGCAGAGGATGGCTTTCAGCTACATCTGAGCTATAATCAGCTGGCAAACAACAAGCAGAGCTCATTGGAGAACCACCACTCTCAGGTTTCCGAGCTCCTCCCGGCTCTCAGTTTGCAGCTTAAAACTGAACAGGAGGAAGAGAAAGTGGATGGGAACCACAGCTCAGAGGAACAAGCCATTGTTAATGGTAATAAACCAGCACTTCCTGAAGTGTGTTCCATTCCTGACTCATCAGCACAGGCTGGAGGGGAAACCTGCACACCATCCTCCTCCTCTGGCGACCCACTGGAAAGCCTGCAGCTTAGAGTGGTCGAACCAGGTGTTGGACTTGGGGGTGGGGCAGTCAAAGATGCCATTTTATTCGCGGAAGAAGAGGATGCAGAAAAAAGGAGCCTCCATGATGGGCCTCAGGAGGATGGAGAGCAGTGGCGAGCTCTGGCGGGGGATGTAATCGAACTGAGCGACGATGAAGAAAATTACATTGAGGAAGAGGAAGATGACGAAGACCTGATGTGCATAGAGAACGGTGGCAGTGGTGCCTTGATGAATCAGGGCCAGTTGGTACCCTCATCACAGCCCTGTAAAACTTGTGGAGTGTTGTTGCAAGGGGATAACAATGTCTTACGCTCTCATGCAGAGACGCACCTGTCTGAGACGGGCAGCTGCCGCGTGTGCGGCACTTCATTCTCTGACCGCGCATCCAGCATCGCTCATGCACTCACACACGTGGGCATCCTGTTGTTTTCCTGTGAGATATGTGAAACGCAATTCTGCACGGAGGTTGAACTGATCCGTCACAGGCGCCAGTCAGTGGCTCGATGCGTCCCCCAAATGCCCGAGCAACTTAGCAATGCGACTCAGGGGCCTGGAGGGGAACTGCATTGTGCTGTGTGCACTAAGCCCATTCCTAAGGATTTCAAGGTCTGTGTTTTCATTTTGTTGTCTGAAGGTGGTTAAATGATTAGCAAAATCCTCCAACCAGCTCTAACTTATTTTTCCCATTATGCTTCTTACTGTTATTTTACATGAGAATCAATTGAAATTCTGAAAAGATTTTATGGGTTTAGGTGTTGTGCAATCATTGAAATCCTTAAATCTTTTTTCCTGACTACAGTTCCAAAAAACTTGGGACACCGTGTAAAACGTAAATAAAAACAGAATGGGAAGATTTGCGAATCATGTAAACCTTATATATTTCATTGAAAATAGTACAAAGACAACATATCAGATGTTGAAAGTGAGAAATTTTTTTGTTTTTTGAAAAATATATGCTCATTTTGAATTTGGTGTCAGTATCACATTTCAAAAAAGGTAGGACGGGGCAACAAAAGACTGAAAAAGTTGTGTAATGTTAAAAAAAAACTAATTTGGTTAATTGTCAACAGGTCAGTAAGATGATTGGGTATAAAAAGAGCATCCCAGAGAGGCGGAGTCTCTCAGAAGTAAAGATGGGGATGGTTTCACCGCTCTGTGAAAGACTGCATGGGCAAACAGTACAACAATTTAAGAATAACGTTCCTCAATGTAAAATTGCAGAGAATTTGGGGATCACATCATCTATGGTACATAATATCATTAAAATATTCAGAGAATCTGGAGAAATCTCTGTCTGCAAGAGACAAGGCTGAAAACACACTGGATGCCTGTGATCTTCAGGCCCTCAGGAGACACACTGCATTAAAAGCAGACACGTGTCTGTAGTGGAAATCACTGTATGGGCTCAGGAACACTTCAGAAAACCATCGCCTGTGAAAACAGTTCATTAGTGCATCCACAAATGCAAGTTAAGCCCAGATACAAACAATATCCACAAACACCGCCACCTTCTCTGGGCCTGAGCTCTTTTATGGTGGCCTGAGGCGAAGTGGAAAATTGTCCCGAGGTCTGACGAATCAAAAGTAGAAATTCTTTTTAGAAAATCATGGACACCACGTCCTCCAGGCTAAAGAGGAGAGGGACCATCCGGCTTATCATCAGTGCACAGTTCAAAAGCCAGCATCTGTGATGGTATGAGGGTGCATTAGTGCACATAACATGGGTAGCTTGTACATCTGAGAAGGCATCATTAATGCTGAATGATATATATACACGTTTCAGAGCAATATGCTGCCATCCAGACAAAATCTTTTTCAGGGAAGGTCTTCCTTCTTTCAGCAAGACAATGCCAAACCGCTTTCTGGACATATTAAAACTGCATGGCTCCAAAGAGTCCAGGTGCTAAACTGGCCTGCCTGAAGTCCAGACCTGTCTTCCATTTAAAACATTCGGTGCATTATGAAGTGCAAAATATGACCAAGGAGACCCCGAACTGTTGAGTAACTGAAATTGTATATCAGGCAAGAATGAGACAACATTTCTCTTTCAAAACTACGGCAATTGATCTCCTCAGTTCCCAAATGTTTACAGAGTTTTGTTAAAAGTAGAGGTGATGCAACACAGTGGTAAACATGCCCCTGTCCCAACTTTTTTGAAACGTGTTGCTGACATTAAATTCAAAATAATATATTTTTCAAAAAACAATAACATTTCTCAGTTTCACCATTTCTTTGTACTATTTTCAGTAGAATATAAGGCTTCCATGATTTGCAAATTATCACATTGTTTTTATTTACAGTTTACACAGCGTCCCAACTTTTTTGGAATTGGGGTTGTATTTAATAAAGAGAAAATATGCCCTTCCTCATCTCGTAACTATATATGATCTCTCTTTCAGGCTGTCAGGGAGCATGTACAGGGCCATGTGTGTTTGCGGACTTTGCGCTGCGGTGTGTGCCAGTCAGCTCAACCCACACGATGTGCTCTTCTGTGGCACACGCTAACACACCTCGTTGCCATCCACTCCTGTCCACAGTGCGCCTGTCCTTTCCTGGAGCAGCCTCTGCTCGACACACATTTAGCCGTGCATGCTGAACAAGGGGGAGCCAAAGAGGATGAAGGCAGTCAGGAGAGCAGTACAGAAGGACAGGGCGAGTTTCAGTGCTTCCTGTGTCCACAGACCTTCCCTTCAGACACAGCCTTCCATTACCACCTGAGCACGCACCCTAGTGAGCCCCAATCGTGGCCTGCCAAGCGCAAAGCGGACCAGCCACTGGAGTTTTCTTCCTCCTCTTCCTCCCCACTGGAGCCAGGAGGCGTGGGCAAACTCAGTGGCCTGGGCTTTAACATGGGCTCATTTATACCAGACAAAATGATTCAGGCTGGCATGCCATTCCCTGCTGGACTTGTACAGAACGGCAGCTCTTCTGGTTGCCCTCAAACGGGTGCAGTTCTGAAACAGAAGTGGTACCGCTGCAGGTATTGCGGCAAGCGTTTTGCACACTCGGGCGAGTTCACCTACCACCTTCGCATCCACACAGGAGAAAAGCCGTACCAGTGCAAGGTGTGCCTGCGCTTTTTCCGTGGCCGCTCCACCATGATCTGCCACTTGAAGACGCACGCCGGCGCCCTGATGTACCGCTGCACTGTGTGTGGCCTCTACTTCTCAACACTGAAGATGGTCTCGTCGCACATGGAACTCCACAAGGACCACCTACCTCCTGACTTCAACATAGAGGAGACTTTCATGTACAACGACCACTCCAAAGAGCCGGTCCCTAATCTGGACACCTGAAATTTGTTACTCATGTGCCTCAATACGTATCTTGTTCGTTATCTGTGACCATTGTTAAGGACCAAGTAGAATTAGGACGCTTTTAAATGTTTTGTGTGATTTAGAGACTGGAGATTTGAAGTAGGTACTGTTATTGCATTGCCACTTGGTGGCAGCATTTATGTATTCTGAGGGCACACTGACTGTTCATGTGAATGTGAGGTGTGATTATTAGTTTAGGATTACCTCTTGATGTTCTTCCTTCTGCAATTAATATCAGCTACATGTATATATTGTAGAGTATTACAACAGAATATTGTATCACCAGTAAATATGGTAGTGTAAATGGGCATTGTAGGAGAAACGGAAGATTCATGAAGTGTACACACGATGCAGGACACAAAACTGTGGTCTACTTTGCTGCCCTCATATAGAGGGTAATTTTTTAGAGTCGTGTTTTTACTTCTTTATTTATTTTTTACACTTTATTTTATTCATTATATTCACTGCTTTTTGGATGTTGTGTTTGAATTCAGCACAAAGCGTTCGCTTATTAATTACACTCACCGGCCACTTTTAATAGGAACTTGTTCTTGATTCTAAGATCCCCGTTCTTGGCTGCAAGAGTGGTCTTCTGCTGTCGCATGCTGAGATGCTTTTCTGCTCACCACGGTTGTAAAGAGTGATTATATGAGTTACTATACCCTTCCTGGCAGCTCGGACCAATCTGGCTATTTGCCTCTGACCTCTCTTATCGTTTGTTTCCATCCACAGAACTCAGTGGGGCTTTTTTTGTTTGTTTTTCGCACCATTCTGTGTGAACTTTAGAGACTGTTGTGTTGTGAAAACTTTCTGAAATACTCAAACCAGTCCATCTGGCTCAAACCAACCCCCATGCCACGGTGAAAGTTAAAAAAAAAAAAAAAAAGTGATCACAATTTTTCCCATTCTGATGTTTGAAGTGAACGTTAACTGAAGCTCTTGATTTGTATCTGCATGATTTGACGCATCGTGCTGCTGTCAAGAGATCGGCTGATTAGAGAACTGCATCAAACAGACAGCAGGTGGATGTATGGGTGTTCCTGATAAAGTGGCCAGTGAGTGTACGTGTTATGTATTAAGACGGCATCAAGCATGGGTGAAAATAAAGCAGTCATATCCATCAAATTATGGTATAAACATGGAGTAAGGAATAAATCCTGTGCAGTCAGTATAGTTCTGGTATCTTTTTTTTTTTTCCCCAATATTCACCTTTATTATATTAGATCATATTTTACTATTAAGTGAATTGAAATAGACAAGATAAATTGACACTTTGGTACATTTTAACAGTTTGTGTATCCTTAAAGCAGCAGGAATAAGTAGCATTTTTAATGTCATTTCTAATGTTAGACACTGATGAAGTCAGTAATTTCAGTGCCAGGACCAACAGTAATACGTATCTCTTTTAAAAAGTGTAAAAATGGTACCTATTGCCTCTTTAAGTGGACCGATTCCACAATGTGTAATATTTTTTTAAAACGTGAAAGCAGTACCTTATCATACAATTTCAGATCTATAACTATTTATTTATTTATAGCTTTTTATGTTGATACATTATATTTTGTAAGGAGTGTTTTCATTATAAATAGAAGCGTATTACTTTGTTCTTGACTGTATTTGTTTCCTATGTGTTCTGAATAAAATTGAGTGTGGCAAACATACACAGGTGTTACAGTGTCGTGTTGATCTTCTCAGCCTTTGCTTCGCATGTAGCCGTAAAATTTCAAACCAGTGACTGAACAACAAATTTGGAGCAAGTGAGTCATACGCGTTTTGAAATGACCATTTATGCCATAGATAGCCATCCATCCGTTATCCGTTACTGCTTTTCCTGTGCAAGGTCATGGGTAAGCTGGAGTCTATCCCAGCTGACTATGGGCGAGAGGCGGGGTACGCCCTGGACAAGTCACCAAATCATCACAGGGCTGACACACAACCATTTACACCTACGGTTAATTTAGAGCCACCAATTAGCCTAAACTGCATGTCTTTGGACTGCAGAGGAAACCCACGCAGACAACATGCAAACTCCACACAGAAAGGCCCCCATCGACGACTGGGCTCAAACCCAGAACCTTCTTGCTGTGAGGCGACAGTGCTAACCACTACACCACCGTGCTGCCCTGCCATAGATATGCTTTTGGACGAAAGTCCTGTTGTGCAGTTTGAATATAAGGTATTGCTTAAAAAAGCAGACTTACAATACATTCTAGTAGTGAAGCCAAGTTGTTTATTTTGTCCAGCATACAGATATCATCCTCTGCAAATCTTTGACGGCTACACTTCCTTTTATCTGTGGCATGTTTCTCAGCAGCTTCATGTGGGAGTGTAATGTAGGGAGTTTGCTTCCTTCCTCTTTTAAATCCACTGACAGGAATTTCTAAAGCTGGTTCTTTACACTCACTTTTGACTCCATTGAGCCTTCCATCTTCACTGTTCACAAGCAATAAAAGCAAACCATTTAGTGTCTGAAAATGTTCTTTCTTAATGGCTACTGGTTCTTGCACTGAGAAGGTTTTAGAAGGGAGCATGATCGCCAAGCCCTTCGTTTATGATTTAGAAAAAAAATCTGAATAATTGTTCTGAAATGGTCTCTTTAGCTACATGGAGATGTTAACCCTAGGACACAGAGACATGGACATTTGTAAACCACTTATTTTGATAGCATTTGGAAAATGTTTTCTTCATAGCAGCATAATTATATACTGCTTCCTCATGTCTTGCAGGAGACCTCATTGTGATGTATTGGAGACTTCCTCAGGATCCTATCTCTGAGTGACTGGTGCTGGCATTGCTGAGCTTTCTCCCTTTTCGTGATACTGTCCCTGCGCCATCAGCTGTGTTGGCAGATGCAGAGGAGATATGGGAAAGAATATCATTGATGAGGTTGGCACGAAAGCTCTTGCTGAGGAAGTTATAAAGAATGGGGTTGGCAATGCAATGAAAGAGCGAGATGCACTCTGCAATGTTGAAAGAGAAGTACAGTACATCTACAGTGTTGCAGGACATAATATGTGGATTCAGGTCATCTACCATTATCAGGAATATTAGAACATGGTAGGGTAGCCAGCAAGCCACAAAGACGAGTGAGTACATGCGCAACAGCCAAAGGTCCCTATGATTCTGCACATCTGGAGAAGCACGCACAATCCGTGCAATCAGGACGTTACACGTAATGATAACTGACACAGGCCCCAAAAACTGGAAGATAAGGCAGAAGAAGGCAACAGTGACAAACCATTCTGTGTAGTGCATCTCAGGCACCATGTAGCAGCCAGGTTCATCCCACTCCATCAGGTCCACGTGGACATTTTCGAGCAGTGCCAGCAGCACAGACAGAACCCACACTCCACCACACAGCAGCCATCTCCGGTGTCTGGGCTGCAGTGGAAAGCAGGTGGGTGTGTTTGGTCGTGTTAAGGTCAGGTACCGCTCCAGAGTCATGAAGGCCAGGAAGAAGGAGCTGCTGTAGAAGTTGATGACATAGATGAAGTGCGTGACCTTGCACAGAAATCGGCCCCAAACCCAAACCTCCCCCATGGCGTTCTCTAGCATGAAGAATGGCATAGTGATGATCACCATCAGGTCGGACAGACTGACGTTGATAATACAGAAGAGCACACCGCTGGCTGAATGTCGCCGGCGCCAGTTTACCCAAACCACCACACAATTCTCGATCAATCCAACCATGAACAAGAACAGGTAGAGCAGGAACAGTGCAATGCGCCGAGATTGCCGGTTCAGGTCAAGGGAACATTCATAGAACCACAGTGTGTCATTGTGGTTTGACGTATTGTGATCAAATGTCATTTTCTGTGGAGAAAGAAGAAAGAGTTAACGTGTGTGTGCTTTGCGGTTATTTAATAGGATTATGCTGATCCTTTTTTTTTTTTTTTTTGCACTTGTTGAGCTGAGAGCTGGGAATTTGCAAATAAGAATCTGAGATTCTAAGCATTCTCTTTCAAAGTATGATGATTTTAAGGCACTAGAGGACTATATTTTTTTTCTTATCAAAGCTAGTAAAAATATGTTCCATCAACGCCCTTCGTCCAAAAAATTCCACAGTAAAAAGGGGCCATAGTGGTAAAGCAAACCTGGAATTTGGGTTCTGGAACTCTTAAGATACTCATGCTCTTTTCAGGAAGTTAACCTTATGATCATCCTTATATGTGAACTTAAGGATAGAGGATAGGATACTCTCTAGAAAAACAACAATCTCTGCTTTGGTTAGTTCACGCTCATTCAATGTTTTGGTTCTCCAAATAGTCCTAGAACCACAACAGATTGCTGTCATAAGATGCAGAAAATTTTGCTGGAGATTTTCGGGTTTGCTGCAGATGCCAATTAATTACTTTGTGCTATTTATGCATACAGTATGTATACAGAGATATAGAAATGTGTATGGGATTTGTTAAAATATCTTTGCTTTATTTTATTAGGCTTTGAAAAAGCATAAATAATTTTTAAAAAATCACGACAACAAGGCCTACCTTGGCTGTAGAGTGTGGAGCTCTTGTGAGGGTAAGACCCCTCTGATGGTGCAGTGTCCTGGAGAGATGAAAGCTGATCTGGCAGAACAATAGTGCCACTTTAGTCTTTTCCCTAGCTGCTTTGGGGCATTAAGCCCTCCTCTTGCTTTCCCACTCTCTCTCTCCCTCTCAAGCAACACTGCTGATAGGACATTCTCAAAAGGCAGGAAGGAGGCCATGCTCAGCAGGAAAGATTCCTGAGAAAGCCTTGAGCACAGGTGACATTTTGTGATCTGACGTATCTTGGGTAACTGCTAAACCCTGTGAAGCGCTCAAGAAAAAGTAAAGTACTGTTTCTGGTTCAGAGTTTTCTTATTCTACACTATATCGCTCAGCATAAATATCACATTAGCACAAAAAGTTCATTGCATTCCACAAAATTCTCTTTGAAGTCTGTAAAGTCATAGCACTAAAACATCAGCACTAGACTGTGATAATAACTTCCTCTCAGGGACAAGTCCTATGCAGCCATTACACAATATTTTTAGGTCATCTTTTTTATAAGCTTCACCAATGTTCACCTTAATGATCATATTTTACTGATATGATTTCATATAAGGGCGGCACGGTGGTATAGTGGTTAGAGCTGTCGCCTCAGAGCAAGAAGGTTCCGGATTTGAGTCCAGTGGCCGACGGGGGTCTTTCTGTGCGGAGTTTGCATGTTCTCCCCGTGTATGCGTGGGTTTCCTCCGGGTGCTCCGGTTTCCCCCACAGTCCAAAGACATGCAGGTTAGGCTAATTGGTGGCTCTAAATTGACCGTAGGTGTGAATGTGAGTGTGAATAGTTGTCTGTGTCTATGTGTCAGCCCTGTGATGACCTGGCGACTTGTCCAGGGTGTACCCCGCCTTTCGCCCGTAGTCAGCTGGGATAGGCTCCAGCTTGCTTGCGACCCTGTAGAACAGGATAAGCGGCTACAGATAATGGATGGATGGATGGATGGATTTCATATAAGGGTGGCACGGTAGTGTAGTGGTTAGCACTGTCACCTCAGAGCAAGAAGGTTCTGGATTTGAGTCCAGTGGCCGACGGGGATCTTTCTGTGTGGAGTTTGCATGCTCTCCCCGTGTCTGCGTGGGTTTCCTCCTGGTGCTCCAGTTTCCCCTACAGTTCAAAGACATGCACGTTAGGCTAACTGGTGACTCTAAATTGACCGTAGGTGTGAGTGTGAATGGTTGTGTGTCTCTGTGTCAGCCCTGCGATAACCTGGCGACTTGTCCAGGGTGTTCCCCGCCTCTTGCCCATAGTCAGCTGGGATAGGCTCCAGCTTGCCTGCAACCCTGTAGGACAGGATAAGTGGCTACAGATAATGGATGGATTTTCCTAATCATTGGATTACCCAAAGGGTGGCACGGTGGTGTAGTGGTTAGCGCTGTCGCCACACAGCAAGAAGGGTCCAGGTTTGAGTCCAGTGGCTGACAGGGGCCTTTCTGTGTGGAGTTTGCATGTTCTCCCCGTGTCTGCGTGGGTTTTCCTCTGGTTTCCCCCCACCGTCCAAAGACATGCAGGTTAGGTTAATTGGTGACTCTAAATTGACCGTGAGTGTGAATGGTTGTTTGTGTCTATGTGTCAGCCCTGTGATGACCTGGCGACTTGTCCAGGGTGTACCCCGCCTTTCGCCCGTAGTCAGCTGGGATAGGCTCCAGCTTGCCCGCGACCCTGCACAGGATAAGCGGTTATGGATGATGGATGGATGGATGGATGGACTACCCAATAGATATCCATTGACATTCAGAATGGTAAAGTTAATCAATTCAGGCATCCAAAAGAAGAAGGAATACATCGTGTTTTTAATGTCCTTTCGAATAAGACTGTGAGTGAAATCACTTAAGTCCGAAACACATTAACAAACCAAAAAACACAAGTAACAACAGCAATTCAAAAACATAACAGAAGCTCAGAATCATCAACATCATCAACATTAAAAGGTAAGTCCTTATAGAAGATCACATGCAGATACCTCTGAGAGGCCACAGAAAACCAAGAGCTGGAGGATATTTACAGTAGCTGTATCTTCTTTAACCTGCTTATGTGCAATTTGAAATTTTAAACTGAAAAACGAGTAATAGAAATGTGTTTTTCAGGAAAAAAAGCTCTCAAATATTGCAAAAATAGAGGTTTTACACTCACGAGGTGGTTTTTTAGACGATTCAATAAAGCAATATTTCACAAAATTGAAATGCAAACACTTTTTTTTTGCATTTAAGTCACTTGACATGACATGAAGAGCAAATGGAACTGTTACCTTTCTGAAAAAGAGAGCGCTCTGTAAAACCTATCATGAGCAGAGACACTATCGCAAGAGGAGAAAACCTAGCTTTAATCACATAACATCACTCAGTAGAAACACAGACCATTTAAAAAAAAAACAACAACAACATTGCTTCTATTTTGCGCAACGCTGCAGTGGAAACCTGTCTGGTAAGAGGAAATATGAGCCTAAATGAATCTACTGAGGCTTTTCATATTTGTGTTTTTTTTTTTTTTAATCAAGGGCATTTATAGTATGTTATATTATATAAACACAAGTGTTTTACTGGGAAATACACCACTTGTATTTTTCATACGAGCTCCATCCGGGACATGGAGAACCAAAACTCTGACATAAATCTCTATATGTCACTCGTGAGGAAATCGATGAATTGTTTTGATAACTTTGGGTCCTTTTTGTTTGTGAATGTGTCTGTATAATAAAAAGAAAATCACACGTTGGCTTGAAAATATGAAGTTCATCTTCTCGTGTTGAAAAATTTGCATTTTTCATACAAAGTACATCACGGATCTGAGTGACATATTTAAATAATATTGGCTGGCGTTGAGTAGTATATCAGATATATTCCATTCAGCTAGCATGATATTGAACGAGTCGAAGACGAGTTCAATATCATACTAGCTGAATGGAATATATCTGATAGACCATGAAAAAAGCCAGCCAATATTATTATTATTATTATACAGACACATTCCTTTCGGGTGTTCGACGCATCTTTCTCTTTCAAAATTATTTCAAAATCTTCCGCATTTAACGAAGCAAACCTGGCGGCCATGTTTGACAACCATGCAATATCGTAAACCATACTCAGTGCTCATTTTCCATTGGGTAGAGTGACAATACACGTAGAATAAGCGATATACTAACAACATCGCATGCTATCAAACCAAATGAATGAAACCTGCTAGAAGGGAATAGAACACGTTTTTATTCCAACGAAAAAGTGTCCTGTGTGTATAATAATTCCTGATATTTTACTCCCATGATGTCACTCCCAGTGTTTTCCCGCTGACTAGACGCGCATTGTCAAAATGGCGAACCGGTTCAAAATTAAAATTCTTTTGATTAACTTGCGTATTTTTTTGTGGACGTGTCGTGTACATATCTCATCTCATCTCATTATCTCTAGCCGCTTTATCCTTCTACAGGGTCGCAGGCAAGCTGGAGCCTATCCCAGCTGACTACGGGTGAAAGGCGGGGTACACCCTGGACAAGTCGCCAGGTCATCACAGGGCTGACACATAGACACAGACAACCATTCACACTCACATTCACACCTACGGTCAATTTAGAGTCACCAGTTAACCTAACCTGCGTGTCTTTGGACTGTGGGGGAAACCGGAGCACCCGGAGGAAACCCACGTGGACACGGGGAGAACATGCAAACTCCACACAGAAAGGCCCTCGCCGGCCACGGGGCTCGAACCCAGGACCTTCTTGCTGTGAGGCGACAGCGCTAACCACTACACCACCATGCCGCCCGTGTACATATAATATAAAGAATATAACACAGTGGTGTGAAGAAATGAAGTTTATCTTTTCGTGTTGAAAAATATATCACTCATTTGCTACGTTCACTCGTAAAATATACATTCATATCTTCACGCAAGCCCTGTGATGACCTGGCGACTTGTCCAGGGTGTACCCCGCCTTTCGCCCATAGTCAGCTGGGATAGGCTCCAGCTTGCCTGCGACCCTGTAGAACAGGATAAAGCGGCTAGAGATAATGAGAATGAGATGAGATCTTCACGCAACCGTGTAATATCCTCTATGTACATGCTGTCAACTACACTTTTGTACTGCTGTGTTGTTTGTTTCAGAGAATTCTTGAACAAAAAAAATGCATGTTCATGTTCACTGATGATATGGGCTTCAAATGGTGACAATGAGGAAGGAAAATAATTAGCCAGTGCACCGTTGTTGAGGTTCCTGACCAGTGAAGGGGGAATAAAAATCACCATTGTGTCCTCCATCACCATGCAACCCTTGGCCCCTAGAATGCTACGCTTCTTCTCACTTTCCTGGACACTTTCGGTGGGTTTTTGTTTTGGTTTTTTTTTCATTTTCCACTGTGGCATTTTACCTCCATAATCCCGTGACACCAGCTTTTGCTTACGTCCAGGTTCTGAAACACATAAGTGCAAAAAAGGCCCAAATAGAGCTAATTCAGCAATGTGTAATATTTATCTAATGTGAAAGCCTTGTACTTTATCATATGATTTAAACTCGACAGCTATTTATTTGCAGCCTTTTAAATTTTGTAAGGAACACTCATTTCATTCTCAGTAGAAGTTGTTCTTTTTTATTATTTTATTATTTAAACGGCTATTTAAATATAGGGTACTGTAAATATATATATATATATATATATATATATATATATATATATATATACACAAAACCCCAATTCCAAAAACGTTGGGACGCTGTGTAAACTGTAAATAAAAACAGAATATGAAGATTTGCAATATCATGGAAACCCTATATTTCATTGAAAATAGTACAAAGACAAAATATCAAATGTTGAAACTGAGAAACGTTATTGTTTTTTGAAAAATATAATGTCAGCAACACGTTTCAAAAAAGTTGGGACAGGGGCATGTTTACCATTGTGTTGCATCACCTCTACTTTTAACAATACTCTGTAAACTTGTGGGAACTAAGGAGACCAATTGCTGTAGTTTTGAAATTGAAATGTTGTCCCATTCTTGCCTGATATACAATTTCAGTTGCTCAACAGTTCAGGGTCTCCTTGGTCATATTTTGCGCTTCATAATGTGCTAAATGTTTTAAATGGGAGGCAAGTCTGGACTGCAGACAGGCCAGTTTAGCACCCGGACTCTTTTACTACAGAGCCATGCAGTTTTAATATGTGTAGAAAGTGGTTTGGCATTGTCTTGCTGAAAGAAGGAAGGCCTTCCCTGAAAAAGATTTTGTCTGGCTGGCAGCATATTGCTCTGAAACGTGTATATATCATTCAGCATTAATGATGCCTTCCCAGATGTACAAGCTGCCCATGTCATGTGCACTAATGCCCTCCATACCATCACGGATGGTGGCTTTTGAACTGTGCACTGATGATAAGCCGGATGGTCCCTCTCCTCTTTAGCCTGGAGGACGTGGTGTCCATGATTTCTAAAAAGAATTTCTACTTTTGATTCGTCAGACCTTGGGGCAATTTTCCACTTCGCCTCAGTCCATCGTAAAAGAGCTCAGGCCCAGAGAAGGTGGCGATGTTTCTGGATATTGTTTATATCTGGGTTTAACTTGCATTTGTGGATGCAGTAATGAACTGTTTTCACAGGCGATGGTTTTCTGAAGTGTTCCTGAGCCCATACAGTGATTTCCACGACAGACACGTATCTGTTTTTAATGCAGTGTTGCCTGAGGGACTGAAGATCACAGCCATCCAATGTCAGTTTTCAGCCTTGTCTCTTGCATACAGAGATTTCCCCAGATTCTCTGAATCTTTTAATGATATTGTGTACCATAGATGATGTGATCCCCAAATTCTTTGCAATTTTACATCGAGGAACGTTATTCTTAAATTGTTGCACTGTTTGCCCACGCAGTCTTTCACAGAGCGGTGAACCCCTCCCCATCTTTACTTCTGAGAGATTCCATTTCTCTGGGATGCTCTTTTTATACCCAATCATGTTAATGACCTGTTGCCAATTAACCAATTTTTTTTTTTAAGCATTACACAACTTTTTCAGTCTTTTGTTGCCCCGTCCCAACTTTTTGGAAATGTGTTGCTGACATCAAATTCAAAATGAGCATATATTTTTCAAAAAACAATAATATGTATCAGTTTCAACATTTGATATGTTGTCTTTGTACTATTTTCAATGAAATATAGGGTTTCCATGATTTGCAAATCTTCACATTCTGTTTTTATTTATGTTGCACACAGTGTCCCAACTTTTTTGGAATTGGGGTTGCACTTGCGATAAGTTTTAGTAGTGAAACCAAGTTATTTACATGTTTTGTCCAGTGTACAGATCATCTGTAAATGTTTGATTGCTACACTTCCTTTAATTTGTGACATGTTCCTCAGTAGCAATGCCATCGCTTCCTGTGGAGTGGGATGCAGGGAGATATTTTCCTTCCTTTTTTGAAACTGCTAAGAGGAACCCATAACCTTTCTTTTCATGGACATTTGACTCCATTTGGCCTTCCAGCTCCATTGTTTACAAGCAATAAAAACAAACCATTTAGCATCTTAAAATGTTCTTTTCAGAATGGCTATTAGCCCTTGCACTAAGAAATTGGCAATTCTGTATTTTAGAAGGGACCATGATACTCAAACCCTTCTTTTATGTTTAAAAATGTGAATAATTCTAAAATTGTCTCTTTAGCTACCTATGTGGAGGTGTTAAAACACAAATGAAGCTTATTTGGATGACATTTTGATGCTTTACAGCAACACAAATTAGGTGAAGCACCAATATGTGCCAAGACCTCATTATGACCTTTTTAGGATCCTATCTCTGAATGACTGGTACTGGCATTGCTGAGCTTCCGTTCCTTCTGCTGCAATCTCCCCACACCATCAGTTGCATTGAATGGCGGTGAGGAAATATAGGAAAGAATATCGCTGGTGAGGTTGGCACAAAATCTCTTGCTCAGGAAGTTATAGAGAATGGGGTTGGCGATGCAATGGAAGAATGAGATGCACTGTACAATGTTCAAAGTGAAGAATAGACCGTCTGTAGTATTGCAGGACATCAGGTTTGGGTTCAGCATGTCCACCAACAGCAGGAAAATCACAAAATGGTAGGGTAGCCAGCAGGCCACGAAGACGAATGAGTACACTCGCAACAGCCAAAGATCTCTGCGATTCTGGACGTCTGGAGAGGAACGCACAGCCCGTGCAATCAGGATGTTACAAGTGATGATGACTGATGCAGGGCCCAAAAACTGGAAGATAAGGGATAAGGAGGCAAGGGAGACAAACCAATCAAAGTAGTTCATCTCAGGCACCATGTAGCAGCCAGGTTCATCCCACTCCAGCAGGTCCACGTGGACATTTTCAAGCAGTGCCAGCACCACGGACAGAAGCCACACTCCACCACACAGTAGCCATCTCCGGTGTCTGGGCTCCAGTGGAAAGCAGTTGGGCGTGTTTGGTCGCGTTAAGGTCAGGTACCGCTCCAGAGTCATGAAGGCCAGGAAGAAGGAGCTGCTGTAGAAGTTGATGATGTAGATGAAGTGCGTGACCTTGCACAGAAATCGGCCCCAAACCCAAACCTCCTCCATGGCGATCTCTAGCATGAAGAATGGCATAGTGGTGACCACCATCAGGTCGGACAGACTGACGTTGATAATACAGAAGAGCACACCGCTGGCTGAATGTCGCCGGCGCCAGTTTACCCAAACCACCACGCAATTCTCGATCAATCCAACCATGAACAGGAACAGGTAGAACAGGAACAGCGCAATGCGCCGAGATTGCCAGTCCAGCTGTAAGCTGCATTCATAGAACCACAGTGTGTCATTGTGGTTTGACGTATTGTGACCCAATGTCATTTTCTGTGGAGAAAGAGCAAAGAGTTTGTGCATATGAAGTTATTCAATAGGATTATGCTGATCCTTTTCACAAGTTGCACTTGAGTTGAGAGCTGATAATTTGCAAACAAGAATCAACTTCACAAGGAAAATATTTTTGATGTACTACATATTTACAAAACCTAATAAAGTATATGCTATTTCATGGCAAGATAATGAGGATGAAAAACTCACTTGTAAATAAGGAACTATGGTGTTGTTAAAGCAAAGCTGAACTGTGGGTTCTTGGAACCCTGAAATACCACGTCCTATTCACTTATGATCAGCAATATACTACGTACTCTACTACAGTTATGCTCTTTCAACCCCATCACAATAATCTATGGGGAATCCACACTTGGTTCCCTGAAAGATCCTTGAACGACGTTTGTTGTCATATGATGTCGAAAATTTTGCTGACTGTTAGAGTACACAGTGCCAGTTGCTATCCTGGTAGATTATGTAGAGTTTCTGAACCAGGTATGGAAATGTCTTCACATTATTTTCCAACTGCTATTTGCTTGAGTTGTTTTTATTGCAAACGACACACCCTTTTACACATTTGATGTTTTAATACTGCACTGTGGCCTTGAGAACAACAAAGTAAAGATTGACAAGGCCTACCTCGCCCTTATTGGAGATGTTGTGAAGGTAAAACCCCTTTAATATAGCAGTGTCCTAGAGGAATGAAGGCTGATCTGGCTGAAGAATGGTGCTGCGTTAGTCTTTCCTCTGCCTGCTTTGGGGCATTAAGCCCTCCCCTCTCTCTGATAGGACATGCACGGCAGGAAATATTTCCGAGAAAGTTTTCATCACAGTTGACATTATCCTCTCCCTCTCCACTGTCCCTCTATTATCCATTCTCCTGCCCATACTTCTGTTTACTACTGGCTCCATTTTGCACAAAATAACTAAAGAAGTTATAAACTGAGAGGAGAATCAGCCATCTTTAGTCTATTATATTTCAATTCAATTTGTTCTATTTCTATAATTAATACAAACTTACTGGCTACTTTATAATGAACATTATACTTCTACTGAGTAGGAATCCCTGCATTGAAATTTATCGAAATTGAAATGTACGATGATGTCTTTTGCAATTGTAATCCATCACCCAAGGTGGCACAGTGGTGTAGTGGTTAGCACTGTTGCCTCACAGCAAGAAGGTCCTGGGTTCGATCCCAGCAGCTGGTGAGGGCCTTTCTGTGCGGAGTTTGCATGTTCTCCCCGTGTCCGCATGGGTTTCCCCCACAGTCCAAAGACATGCAGGTTAGGCTAATTGGTGGCTCTAAATTGACTGTAGGTGTGAATGTGTCTCTGTGTCAGCCCTGCGATGACCTGGCAACTTGTCCAGGGTGTACCCCGCCTCTCACCCAGGCTCCAGCTTGCCTGCGACCCTGTAGGACAGGATAAGTGGCTACAGATAATGGATGGATTGATAGAGGAGTAGGAATCCCTGCATTGAAATGTACGATGAGGTCTTTTGCGATTGTAATCCATCAGCCAGGGCGGCACGGTGGTGTAGTGGTTAGCACTGTCGCCTCACGGCAAGAAGGTTCTGGGTTCGAGCCCAGTGGCCGACGGAAGCCTTTCTGTGTGGAGTTTGCATGTTCTCCCCATGTCTGCATGGGTTTCCCCCACAGTCCAAAGACATGCAGGTTAGGCTAACTGGTGGCTCTAATTTGACCGTGAATGGTTGTTTGTCTCTATGTGTCAGCCCTGCGATGACCTGGCGACTTGTCCAGGGTGTACCTCGCCTCTCGCCCGTAGTCAGTTGGGATAGGCTCCAGCTTGCCTGCAACCCTGTACAGGATAAGCGGTTACGGATAATGGATGGCTGGGTTGTGCATTTTGAGATGCCTTTCTACTCAGCATGGTTGTTAAGTGTGGTTACAGCGATCAGAAAAGTATTCCGACCTGTATGTACCTTTCAGCATTAATGATGCCTTCACAGAGGTACAGTTTATCCATGCCATGGGTACTAACACATCCTCATAAAATCACAGATACTGGCTTTTGAACTTCATGCTGATAATAATCTGGACGTTCCTTTTCCTCTTTAGCCCAGAGGGCATAATGTCCATGATTTTCAAAGCAATTTGGAATGTGGAATCTTCACACACATTTCCACTTTGCGTCAGTCCATCTCAGATGAGCTCACGCCCAGAGAATTCACCTGCGTTTCCGGATGTTGTTGATATACGGCTTTCATTTTGCATGGTAGCTGCAGCAATTAACTGTTTTTATGGACAACGATTTTCTGAAGTGGTCCCAAACCCTTGTAGTAAATGTCCTTTATACAATCATGTCAGTTTTTAACGCAGTACCGCCTGAGGGCTTAAAGTTCACAGGCGATCAGGATTGCCTTGCCCCTTACGTCCAGAGATTTCTCTGGGTTCTCTGACTCTTTTGATATTATGGATTATCAGTGGTGAAATCTCTAAATTCCTTACAATTGGACATTGAGAAACATTGTTCTTATAGTAATGAACCTCACCCCATCCTTGCTTGTGAACGACTCAGCCTTATGAGGATGTCCCTTTCATACCCAATCATGATACTATCACCTGTTACCAATTTGCCTGTTTACCTGTAGAAATGTTCCAGACAGGTGGTTTTAGAGCATTCCACAACTTTCCCAGTCTTCTGTTGCCCCTGTCCCAACTTTTTTGGAAAGTGTTACAGGAATCAAGTTTAGAATGAGTGTATATTTACAAAAAACAACAAAAAAAAGGTTTCAGTTGAAACATTAAATATCTTGCCTTTAGATTGTATACAATTGAATATGGGCCAAAAAAGACTTACAAATCATTGCATTTTATTAACATTTTACACAGCCTCCCAACTTTTTTTGGAATCAGGGTTGTATTAGGCAGCAAGAGAACAGTCAATTCTCAACAGTACTGGAAGCAGGAAACAGTGGGTAAGCTTTAAGAGCTGAGTGACTTTGACAAAGGCCAAATGGTGACGGCTCGGTGACTGGGTCCGAGCATCTCCAAAATGGTACGTCTTGTGGGGTGTTCCCGGTATGCAATGGTTAGTACCTACCAAAAGTGTTCCAAGGAAGGATAACCAGTGAACCAGCGGCAGGGTCATGGGCGCCCAAAGCTCACTGATGCACCTGGGGAACAAAGGCAACTTATAGGACTTAAAGGAACTGCTGCTAACATCTTAATGTCAAGATATTAGAGAACACCTTCAGAGGTCTTGTGGAGTCTGTACCTTGACGGACCAGAGCTGTTTTGGTGACGCAAAGGGGATCTACACAATATTAGGCACTGTATACTAGTGCATCTAAAAAAAAATTAGAATATCTTGAAAAAGTTAAATATTTTCCATCAGTTATTTAAGAAAGTGAAAATGTAATATATTCTAGAGTCATTACACAAACACATGTTTCAAGCATTTTTCTATTTTAATTTTGATAATTATGGCCTACAGTGTAAAAAAAAAATCTCAAAAAAACAGTATAAATACACTGTATCTCTCGGTCTAGTACATACACGCAACCACGGGGAAGACTGCTGACTTGACAGTTGTCCAGAAGACGATCATCAACACCCTCCACAAGGAGGGCAAGCCACAGGAGGTCATTGCTGAAAAGGCTGGTTGGAAAAGGTGCACAAGCGACAGGCATGACCACAGCCTTGACAGGATTGTCAAGAAAAGTTGATTCAAGAACTTGGGAGAGCTTCACAAGGAGTGGACTGAGGCTGGTGTCAGTGCATCAAGAGCCACCACACACACACACACACACACACACTCAGTAAAAAGGGTCTACAACTGTTGCATTCCTAATATCAAGTGACTCCTGAAACAGAGACGTTAGAAGCATCTTACCTGGGCTAAGGAGAGAAAGAACTGGACTGTTGCTCAGTGGTCCAAAGTCCTCTTTACAGATGAAAGTAAATTTTGGATTTAATTTGAAAATCAAGGTCCTCAAGTCTGGAGGAAGAGTGGAGAGGCACAGAATCCAAGGTGTTTGAAGCCCAGTGTGAAGTTTCCACAGTCTGTGATGATTTGGGGTGCCATGTCATCTGCTGGTGTTGGTTCACTGTGTTTTCTCAAGTCCAAAGTCAATGCAGCCATCTACCAGGAGATTTAAGAGCACTTCATATTTCCATCTGCGGACGAGCTTTATGGAGATGCCGATTTCCTTTTCCAGCAGGACTTAGCACCTACCCACAGTGCCAAAACTACTACCAAATGGTTTGCTGACCATGATATTACTGTGCTTGATTGGCCAGCCAACTTGCCTGACCTGAACCCCAGAGAGAATATGAGGTATTGTCAGAAGGAAGATGAGAAACACCCGACCTAAAAATACAGATGAGCTGAAAGCCGCCATCAAGGCAACCTGGGCTTCAATAACACCTCCGCAGTGCCACAGACTGATCACCTCCATGCCACACTGCATTGATACAGTAATTCATGGTAAAGGAGCCCCAACCAATTATTGAGTGTATAAATGAATATACTTTTCAGAAGTTGGACATTTCTGTATTGTAAATCCTTTTTTGATTGATTCTAGGAAGTTAATAATTTGAGACACTGGATTTCTGATTTTCCTGAGCTATAAGCCATAATCAATATAAAAAAAAAGGCTCGAAATATTTCACTTTATGTGTAATGCATAGAGAATATATGAAAGTTTACCTTTTTAAATTAAATTACAAAAAAATAAGTGAACTTTTTCCATTATATTCTAATTGCTGTGGTTTTGTTGTCATGGCCGATTAGTGCTTTATATTTTTTGCTTAGAGCAGGGATTCACTATCTTTTGGTAACTATAGACTGCTTCGGCACAGATTTATTTTATGAATCCAATTTAAATCTTTTAAAATTAGGCTCATTTAAACGTGTGCAATAATTTTAAATTCATTTTCAAGCTTTCAGCAGTTTTCTACACACAAAGTGTTAAGAGATTTGAAGGTTGCCTTTTAGCAAGAAAAAATATATTTCTGAAACCTGGATGTTCGTGTCTTTTTTTTTTTTGTTATTCAGATTTCCTGAATATAAGGACTAAAGAAAAAGCACATGATCAGACAATAGATGGAAATGCCAGCGTAGAAGGGGAATGTGTACAGAATCCATGATTGCTTCATAAGGAAGTTTTTTTTTTTTTTAACACATGCTTAAAGATACACGCTTACTGCTCTGTACCCAGAGTAGAACACTGACCATAAAGGTTTTCATAAGCTGTTTAAAATGATCAGTCACAAAACGTTGATTACTTTTCAATAACAGCAGCCCTGAGAGTAGTTCCAGTTCCAGGGCAAATCACAGCTTTATATCAATGCACTTGTTTGAATATGTTGTTTTGAAAGCAACAACAAACAACAACAACAACAACTTCTTGTATGGTAGAAGCACCACTAAGGCTAATAATAATTATTCTCTCCACATTCACTGGATATGAGCAGTCACATGCTCTGATTGGCTACTGTACTACTAAGCTATCAGCTCATATACCGTGAGTAGAGAAAAACAAAATGGCGGTGCGTATTGCTGAACCAACCAAGGATGAAATAAAAATGGTACTCAAAAACAAAACCCCAAAAAAATACAAAGAAAAAAAAAGCAACAAAATATGGAATAAAAGTATTTGATGGTAAGAACATTTTTCTTTTTTTCAAATAATAATAATAATAATAATAATAATAATAATATTATTATTATTATTACTACAGCATTTTTCACAAATTGCTACCGTCATCTTGCCAGTTTGTTTACATTCATCATCTTTAGGCATTAAAATTTGTTGAACTGTTTTGGCCTGGTTCAAAAGCTCACAGAAGTTTGAAAATTACATCACTGCACAAATGTCCAAGGAAGAAATAAAAATATTTGAAGCTATTCTATACCTCAGCACGACAAACACTTTCTACAAAAAAAACCCACTAAAGTCAATTAGTGCAGCCATCGATAGGTTTTTTTTAAAGGTGCTCTTCCACCAAAAACGTTTAATACTGGCTCTTTTTGAAATACCATAGTTCACTCCGAGTTGCATATGCATGCTGCATGTGAAAATGTAATTCTACTCCCATTCCCTGTATTAGCTTATGAAAGAAAATAGTCGGAAAAACGAGCGAATCTGAAAAAGCCATACGAAGTTACGTCACTTCGAAAATTAGTATTCATGGCCTCGCCCACCTTGGCTTGCGACCGCCTACGGGAAGAAAGTTCGGATTTAAGCGCAAGGAGAGATAGCAGAGCCCATCTCGTCAGTAGCTAACGAAGAGGACCTACTGTAACAGCAAGTTGAAAACAAGTTCGTGCCTGTGTTATTTGTGGCAGTAACACATCAACGTTGCATTTCTTGCCCAAGATAGAAGAGCTGAAGAAGAAATGGTTGGAATTTATCTTTGGAACACCACCAGCGAAGTATAATGCAGCGTTAGTACTGTGTTCTGATCATTTCAACCACAGTGACTTTTCAAACTTCGGTGCCTTCAGTAGTGGTTTTGCTTTGAGGTTGTTTTTAATCCCTGGATCTGTACCGTCAAGACGATCGACCACCAGCTCACAAGCTGTAAGTAAAACATGAACTTTTTGTTCGAAGGTTTTTGTTACAAAATAGCATGTTCATATTCTCCACGTTAGCATGCATGACATGGTCACAAGCTAGGCAGGGATGAGAGTTTCCCGCTTTTCGGCAGATTTCCGCTTTTTCTGAGTAAAAAACGACCTTTTTATATTATGCCAAATCCGTTGAGAATTTTTTTTTAAATTAATTTCGGGGGGTTGGGGTATGTTCCTTCATGCTGTTCAAACTTTATTAACTCCAATGATGTTTACACATTATTTGTAAGTCGCCATCTTTAGTCTCGTTTAAATCTTGCTGAATGTGATGTAAAATTCGTGTTATCTACATTGTTATTGGTCAAAACATCGACGTCGAGACCATAATAGCCAATCAAAACAGTTTTTACAAAAAAGACACCCACATCCCCTTGTTCTGACCCACTGGAGGTAGCATCACAGTGCTGTTAGCCAATCAGAGGTAACACGTTTACATGTCATGAATATTAATGAGTAAGAGCTGAAATCCTGTCGTTCTCCCGCCACCCACTCCTCCAGCAAACTAGAACAGCCTGAAACAGGAGAACCACAGCATTTTTTTCACCAAAACCGGCTCACAGGGCATTCATTCATGCTAGAGACCACCGCACAATTAATGAAAAAAACGATGCAAGGAGACCTTTAAGAAAGTCCGCCGAAGTGGAAATGGATTTTGTTGGACGTTTTGTGTATATATATATATATATATATATATATATATATATATATATATATATATATATATATATATATATATAAAAAAAAAGTTATTTCTTGAATTTGCAAAAGATGAAAATAAAAATGCTCCGTTTCTGAAAATCCAGTGAACATGGATAGAATAAAAAGTCATCCTACTCAATCTCATCGTACATGGATTATAGCCGACTCAGCACTACGTGCCTCGTTGGCTATCAGCTCATATACGACTCAATTTAATGGAATGCATTTAACAAAGAAAAACAATTACCGGTATGAAGTATTCTGTAAAGAGATTTTTATTTCATTTATTTTACAATTAAGGAAGGAGTCTCCAGTATCAGCACTTTGTAACAGTCAGTAAATTGTTTTGTTTTTGTCATGGGAAAATCTTCAGGATGGAGGGCTTTATGGTTTCCCAATAACACGACAAGCTGCATTTTTGTCATATTACTTCGAGAGAGAGAGAGAGACAGGGGTGAGAAAACAACAGCTGATAGCAGTTATAATGTCAGTAATAACAGGAATTATAAATTGTTTGCAAATTGCTGCTGTAGAAGAGTAAAGAAAACACATCAGGGCATGGTGCTACAGGAAAATTATCAACTCTGCTTCATGTCAGGCCACATCACGCCATCCAGTTGTTGATTATTTTCTTAGAACAGCAATCCCCCCCCCAAGTGTTTTAATCCTTGCTCAACAAAAATGCCGTTAACTTGTTCATTTTCACTCCGTCTCATCAGTGGAGGTGAAAAAAAAAATGCTTCTGCATGCCGGCTCAGCATGACTGAAGATGTAATGGCTCTTTACATCTTCTTGCTGGGTATAGAGGTTTGTATTGGCTCTTTTCCCCACCATTTCCAGGATTGACTTGTTGTCTCGCTCTGTTCCAGCCTCGAGCAGCAGCTTGTCAGCATTTTATGCGATGTAGCAGGGTCCTCATTTTTTCTCCCTTCCTGCATGTTTCCATCCATTGTTAAGGTCAGTCTTTTTTTTTTTTTTTGGGTGGGTGGGTGGGTGTTAGAGCAACAGGAAATGGTCAGCACAATTTGAGGCTTCTGGAAGAGGTCGAGTGGAACCTGTCCCTGACCCTCCACTATTTACAGAGGTGCACTCATCTGAAGCTGATATTCAACTCACACATTCTTTATTAAGGAAGAGTAAAAATGATTAAATTAAAAAAAGAAGGGGGGGAGGGGAAAAAAACCCTGCATTTGCTGTTGTATGACAGCTATTTTTCTAGTGGATATTAAACAGAAATGCTTAGGTTTTATTTGACCAATAATTGAATGAAGCAAAATACCACACAACACAACTAATTAAACTAAATGTGTGAAATATTAAAGTTCATTCTTAACAAAAACAAACTCAAGCTTGGTTTCGGAAAATCGTCAAAAAAGAAAAAATATTTGGTCCAAACACTGAATTGCAACATAAAAAAAGAAACAAGGCCTGTGATCCTAGTTCTGTTTTCTAAGCTGCGCAAAAACAAAAACAAAAAAAACCCCTTCATTTTTTGAATCTAGACTGCATAAAATAGCTAGAAAACATTTGGAATGATATACTCTAGGTATTTATACAAATGTTCAACATTCGAAATATTGCTTTTCTCCAGACATTAGGTAGAAACACTAAAATTATACAGGGTTAGTCAAAATTATGTTAACACTTAAAATGGTAGAAACCAATTGGATCTGCAGTGGAAGTTCATCGATGGCGTACTGCTGCACTGTCTGCAAGTAGACGTCTGATGTCACTGTTGGAGTGTCAAAAAAAAAAAAGTAGGGCCCGGTCGCGCCTGCAGCGGTCACAGCGCACCACACATTCAGGAGAAAAATAACCCATTAGCGTTCACATAATTTTGACTAACCCTGTATATATTAACAAATCAGACCCTAGTACAGCTTAAAGAAAGCAAAGCTGCTAAAGGCAGTGTTCTACAGAGAACAGCAGGCTGTGTTACGCCAAGAACAACAAGGCAGCTCTGAAAGAAAGAGAGAGAGGGCATGAGGGGGGGAGAGCGAGGGGAAGAGCAAGAGAGGGCGCGAGAGAGAGGGGGAGAGCAGGAGAGTGACAGCAGGGGAGAGCAGGAGAACGAGAGAGGGGGAGAGAGATCGAGAGAGGGGCAGAGCAAGCATGAGAGCAAGAGAGCGGGGGGGAGCAGGACAGCAAGAGAGCGCGAGAGCAGGGGAAAGCAGGAGAGCGAGAGAGAGAGAGCGGGGAGAGCGAGCAAGAGGGGGGGAGAGCAAGAGCGAGGAGGAGAGAGAGAGAGCAGGAGAGCAAGAGGGAGGGGGGAGAGCAGGAGAGAGGGTGCAAGAGAGGGGGAGAGCAGGACAGCGGCAGTGGGGGAGAGCAGGAGAACGAGAGAGGGGGAAGAGCAAGCACGAGAGCAAGAGGGGAGGAGAGCGAGAGCAGGAGAGCGAGAGAGAGCTCAAGTAGGAGGATGTTTTAGAGTAGTTCTGCTACAGGTTCACATTTCTTCGACAGAAGTATAACTCCGTTAGTGTAGATGAAAGATATGTGATATTAGAGAACGGGTTTCAGTCCTGGCTCACGCTACTCGCAAATAAATATGTACGTGATTTTGTTAACATTAATCAGAATGTTTACGTTCATTCTTATGCGATCATGGTAGTTTTTGTGAAATATATATACACAAAGCATTCAGGAATACCCGAACTGGACCACGTGGAAAGACGAGTGTGATTAAGACTGAAGATGCACTAGGCAAAAATGGTGGAGATGAAGTCGCGGAATCGTTTGGCGTATTGTTCTGGATGAACTGTAGATATTTCTGCACCGGCCTGAAAACAAAATGATATTCATTTCAATACTTAAAATGCAATAATAATAAATAATGTAAGTACATAAATGCATGATTGGTGCATGATTTCTCACCCCGTGTTTAACAGTCTTTGCTGCATGTGCAGCTTTCTTCTTAGTATCATACTGCGTCAACACATCTATGAGACCCATGAAGTACACCTCCCTCTGCGGCGCGCCTGCAGACCCACACAAAGGGACATGCTTACTGTACAACTCTCAACTCTCTCCACCAGTCAGAGCCATCAGGGTCAACATACAATCAGCACTTCCTGTGTTACCCGCTTGACCTAGTGTTCTTGTCAGAGAAGTGAGAGGAAGGCACGCTTCCGAAATGATGCGTCAACTCTTCCCAATATTTCCAAGAAAACAGCTACTGCTTCCTCGGACCTTTCCAAGAAACTAACCTGGGGCGCTTTTGACAGCGTAAACGTCCAAGTAGGGGTCAAACTCGCCAGGGCCCATGGGTTTAAAGGAGTTCATGTAGCCGGCGATGCCTTCGGGTGAGGTGCCGTAGGAGCCGACGTGCGATGTGGGGTTGACGCCGTTCTCCGCCTCCCCTTCATCCTCGCAGCTCGGCTCCTCTGCTTCCTCTTCCTCACGCTCGGCCCGCGCCACGTCGTGGATCCCCAGCAGCAGGCTGTAGTCCATTATCTTCAGCTTCACCAGGAACTATGGAACACACACACGAGCATAAAGAAACTGCAAACTAGAAAAGATAATCTAAACCAAAATGAATATGCTGTGATTTAGGGAGAATGCTAAAGCCCTTCCTTTCAATAGTACCCCTAAAGCCACGCCCTCAAAACACATGCACACCAGGGCCAGGGGACCTCAGCCTTGCACGGACTTGGATTTGTCTCAGACTTGCTGGAATTTGTACTTGGTGTTGGTCTTGTTAAATATTTTCTTGGCATCAACCCAGAGTTTGTTAATTTTTTTTTTTAAAGAACGTCTTTTCTTTTCACATGCAAAGTTTGGCCAGAAGTAATTCCTTCCAGTAATTAGAAAACAACCTAATTAGTGGTGCAATGCACGAAGGAAGCCTCCTAGTTTAGCTAAAAGTTTTTGATGATTTTTTCTTTTTCGATCTTGCCTTGGCCTGACTTTCATTTCTACTCGATCTTGCCTAAAGACTCGGTCCTGATTTGCTCTTGGACTTGACTATCGTTGCTATCTGAGCACACTAGGTAAAAAAAAAAAAAAGAAAAAAAGATGAGCGTTCTGAAAGGACGGGCGTTAAACTCATTGCTAATTTTCTCTTCCGAGATACAAAACGTATTCGGACTTCCCACCTTTGAAATTTCTTAGAATGCATCAAACATCAGGGTTGACTTCGAAGATACAATGTCTTGGTTATATATCTGGTATAATATTTGATGGCACAAAGACTTGACTATTTATTATGCCGTTAACTAAATCACACAGTGGCCTGACCCCAAAAACGTCACAATGCTACTGTTCACTTCATAGAGCTCCTATTGAGCAGTGTGTCGGCCTGCAACATTAGCCGAGAGCGGAACTGAAACGAAGCAGAGTGCCAATATTTTATTCTTTCTTGCTGGCACAAAGAGAGTCAGTTCTCACAACAGCACACCCACTAGAGTCTTGCCAGAACAAATGTCACCATTTCACAGTCTCGTAACAATTACGTAATTAAAGAGCAAAAAATAAATAAAAATCTCCCCAAATTCCTCATTCAAAATGTCACCACTGGGTATGAACAAACAAGAACTCAAAACATCTATCCCATTTTTTTTTTTCTTCTCAAAATAACGACAATTTCCTGGTTAAAGCGTCCTACATCACCACTGTCTACAGAGGTCTACAGTACCTGAGTGAACTTTTGGTCCTTTATGACCCACCACTCCGATCAGTAAGTGCAGGATATCTGCTGGTACCTTGTATAGTGAAGGCTAAATCAGGGGGGAGATTGGGCAGAGCCTTTTCTTACAAACCTCCACAGTTATGGAAGAGCTTTCCAAGTAGCGTTCGGGAATCAGACAGTCTCCGTGTTCAAGTCTAGGCTTTCTGTTTAGTCAAGCCCTTTGGTGAATAATTTTATGAGGTAAAGGAGGAGATCTGGAGGATCCTCAGGCATAGAGTGTTTTGGTAAACTGGGATGAATGGATGCTGTCGCACCCCCACTCACTCGGGTTTGTTGACAATGTAGTGGCTGGCTGCTCTATATCCCAGGGCGCCTTTATTTCTGCGTTACCTTCTGGCTTTCCCCTTTTAGTTATGCCGTCATTGTTAGTTTTACCGGAGTCCCTGCTTGCACTCAGCGCAAAATATATACGGTTCTTACACCTCAGGTGACGTTGGGCATACCTAACAACCTGCGCCCCCCCCCCTTCACTCTGTCTGTCCGTCTGAGTTACATGTCGATCCTGAGACCGAGATCCTGACCTCTTCTGCTCCTCGGACCTGCCTGATCCATCCTGATGCCCTATGTCTGGCTGGAGTCTCATCACATCGCTCGTGTGGAGGACGGCCCCACATGGACAGTCGAAAGTCGCACTTGGAAGACGCTCTGGACGCTTACAGTAATACACTTATGTCTGAGGACTACAGCTGACTTGCTAACTTTAGAACTGCAGTTGGTTGTCATGAACAGTTTATAACTTCAAAAAAACAGTTAAAACTATAATGAATTTCCTGGCTTCATAGTTATACGTTGTGACTCTATAGGACACAGTTATAGAAGCAAGTTATTTATAAATCACGCTATCACCCAAATGAGGATGGGTTCCCTTTTGAGTCTGGTTCCTCTCGAGGTTTCTTCCTCATGTGGTCTGAGGGAGGTTTTCCTCGCCACCGGCTTGCTCAGTGGGGATACAATTAGCTCATGTTTAAAAAGTCTTTAATTTTCTGTAAAGCTGCTTTGCGACAGTGTCTACTGTTAAAAGTGCTATACAAATAAACTTGACTTGTCCTTTGCTAAAAAAAAAAAAGGGAACGTTTTTCACTTCCCATGGTTTACTATGCACTACTGATAACATTTACTACATCTGTGCAGGTAAACTGCGTGTTTATATTAGCCTCCGCTTGCTTGGTTATTTCATTCCATCAAAATCCTCAATTTTTATGGATTCGAGTACTTCGCATCGCGACGTCAAATGATCAACGTCTCGTACCTCGACGTCTCGGTTGAGCTTCTCCAGGATCTTCTCTTTCTGCTCCTCCGTCACGTACACCTTTTGCATGTTGTTTCTGAAATCGACGTCCTTGAAAGTGGGCAACTCTTTCACCTGCCGTTACCATGGAGACAAAACCAGAAAGAAAAAGTGTGTCGCTCTGATGTACTTTTACGCATTTCTTAAGGGAAATGAAGTGGACAGGCTTCAAAACTTTCCTGTCATACCTTCTCTTTATCACTGGCCTCTCGAGACACCAAGGAACCCTGCATGAAAGGGGAGTTCGATTAAGATTTTTTTTTTTTTTTTAAGCCATAACACCACATTCGTGATACCTGGAACAGTGATGAACATTATAAAATAATAATAATAATAATAATAATAATAATAATAATACTCGAGCACATCTGCTTGGTTGTACAGAACACCCCCTTGTGGCATCATTATTAGCACAGCAGGCCAAATTCAAGAAAAAGCACGTGGAAGAATACAAGATACTTTTACATTTTTATCTTTAGTTGTAAGATTAAAATAAGCATGTACAGTACATATGGAATTTTTACATCATCTGAAAAGTTTTACATCACCAAGTGACATAAAAGTGCACAAACGACTCAAAAAAATAAATAAAAATAAATAAATAAATAAATAAAAAGCACGCTGTGCTGAGAGGTAAACTGCCGACCCGGTCACCTTCAGATCGTATTTCCTGTGCACAGTGAGCCGGTGGCTGAACATGTTCCTCATGACGATGAGGTAGGTGTCCTCGCTCTCCACGCTCACGCGGTACATGCTGAGGAACTGAGGGAGGAGCGTGCTGCCATGACACTTCACTATGTGCTGCAGGAAAGCAGAGAAACCACAAATAACCAGAGGACAGGCTCGAAGAACAAACTGCAATTACAGAGTAAAAACAATCAAATCACAGATAAACAGATTTAGAGTAGAGATGCTGAAACAGATGTCATGTAGTCTAATGTTTTGCCTAACGTTAAAGGCAAAAAATCAAGGACGTCTGAGATAAGCTGTGTAATAAAACGTAAGGAGTAAAAACACTCGCAGGTGTGCCGCTACGGGAAAGGAACCAACAATGGGGTGGCGGGATGCGACCACAACAGCACGTCTTGAAGTGTTTTATTCCTCTTATACAACCCCGATTCCAAAAAAGTTGGGACAAAGTACAAATTGTAACTAAAAACGGAACGCAATAATTTACAAAATCTCAAAAACTGATATTGTATTCACAATAGAACATAGACAACAACATATTAAATGTCGAAAGTGAGACACTTTGAAATTTCATGCCAAATATCGGCTCATTTGAAATTTCATGACAGCAGCACATCTCAAAAAAGTTGGGACAGGGGCAATAAGAGGCTGGAAAAGTTAAAGGTACAAAAAAGGAACAGCTGGAGGACCAAATTGCAACTCATTAGGTCAATTGGCAATAGGTCATTAACATGACTGGGTATAAAAAGAGCATCTTGGAGTGGCAGCGGCTCTCAGAAGTAAAGATGGGAAGAGGATCACCAATCCCCCTAATTCTGCGCCGACAAATAGTGGAGCAATATCAGAAAGGAGTTCGACAGTGTAAAATTGCAAAGAGTTTGAACATATCATCATCTACAGTGCATAATATCAGCAAAAGATTCAGAGAATCTGGAAGAATCTCTGTGCGTAAGGGTCAAGGCCGGAAAACCATACTGGGTGCCCGTGATCTTCGGGCCCTTAGACGGCACTGCATCACATACAGGCATGCTTCTGTATTGGAAATCACAAAATGGGTTCAGGAATATTTCCAGAGAACATTATCTGTGAACACAATTCACCGTGCCATCCACCGTTGTCAGCTAAAACTCGATAGTTCAAAGAAGAAGCCGTATCTAAACATGATCCAGAAGCGCAGATGTCTTCTCTGGGCCAAGGCTCATTTAAAATGGACTGTGGCAAAGTGGAAAACTGTTCTGTGGTCAGACGAATCAAAATTTGAAGTTCTTTATGGAAATCAGGGACGCCGTGTCATTCGGACTAAAGAGGAGAAGGACGACCCAAGTTGTTATCAGCGCTCAGTTCAGAAGCCTGCATTAGACCCCGAAGCCGCCGCCAGGCGCCGCTAAAACCGCCATTTAGAATTTGAGCTGCCGCCAGCCAATAATTTTGTAAGCCAATTTGAGCCGCTATCTAATAAAATTTGGCTGAGCCACTAAGAATTGTGTACATCAAATAATGGGTTTATCCACATCATGAGCTACAAGAGTGACACAAACATGATCAACTGTACACACTAGTAGTAACACAATAGAGACGTATAAGCATACACTGTAGAGATTTAGAACTGATATCACAGCACAGAGAGCCACCACAAGCTTGCCGTTGTGACTACCTGTCTGGCTTCCCGCCCCTCACACCGTTACCACGATACACTGGGGAACCCGGGAACCAACCCAGAGCATCAATCGACTCCGATATCGACGAGATGGCTGCATTCTTTGCCGCTGCTGAGGGAAAGTGTAAAGGTATTTTTTTTGTTTGTTTGTTTCACATACTTCGAGATTGATAAAAAAAAAAAAAATAAAAAAAAAAAAAAAAGTACTCCACCACTCTACTTTCATCATAGTAAGATAGCTGCCAGTCCTTCACTGGTCATTGCTAGTGAGAGTAGATAGCTAGATGCCTTCCTCGAACAATCCAGATTAGCTTATTATTAGCATTGAACTACAATCTTGCTAGATTTATATTTACAATGAAGTAAGAGACCAGGGGACCTGTGGTAATTTGCTATTTATTCCCCCCATTTGTTTGATCCGTTCGCCCGGATATATGCCACACAGTGACGTCCAGTATCAGCCATTTGTAGCCATAAACATTTTGGTGGCTGCAGCAGCCATTAAGGTTTTGGCTGAGTCAGCTAGCCAGCCAATAATTTCATCAGCCAGCCATTATCCTGAAAACAAACGGCTTCGGGGTCTAGCCTGCATCTCTGATGGTATGGGGTTGCATTAGTGCGTGTGGCATGGGCAGCTTACACATCTGGAAAGACACCATCAATGCTGAAAGGTATAACCAGGTTCTAGAGCAACATATGCTCCCATCCAGACGACGTCTCTTTCAGGGAAGACCTTGCATTTTCCAACATGACAATGCCAAACCACATACTGCATCAATTACAGCATCATGGCTGCGTAGAAGAAGGGTCCGGGTACTGAACTGGCCAGCCTGCAGTCCAGATCTTTCACCCATAGAAAACATTTGGCGCATCATAAAACGGAAGATACGACAAAAAAGACCTAAGACAGTTGAGCAACTAGAATCCTACATTAGACAAGAATGGGTTAACATTCCTATCCCTAAACTTGAGCAACTTGTCTCCTCAGTCCCCAGACGTTTACAGACTGTTGTAAAGAGAAAAGGGGATGTCTCACAGTGGGAAACATGGCCTTGTCCCAACTTTTTTGAGATGTGGTGTTGTCATGAAATTTAAAATCACCTAATTTTTCTCTTTAAATGATACATTTTCTCAGTTTAAACATTTGATATGTCATCTATGTTCTATTCTGAATAAAATATGGAATTTTGAAACTTCCACATCATTGCATTCCGTTTTTATTTACAATTTGTACTTTGTCCCAACTTTTTTGGAATCGGGGTTGTACAACAAGTATTTGGCCAACTTTATTTATTAAAGAAGGACGTTTATTTTTATCCGTTTATTTTACACTGAAAGTTAGTTCCTGTTACTCCAGATATAACCGTTCGTTCCCTCCATTTTTCCTCTCACAAAACCAAATCAATTCCAGCCATGAAGACTTTCCCATGGTGTAAAACATAACATTTACAGCTTTACCTGACCGCTACAAAGCACTAAATCTAGAGACTCTTTCCAAAAATGCTAAAAAACGAAATATCTGCCACACAAGTCCATGTGTCAGTTGTTACTACAGGAAAAAATTAAAAAAAATTAAATAAAAATACATTTCAACAAACATTGAGTGAATGCCACTACAGTCAGAGCTGCTCATCTCATCTCATTATCTATAGCCGCTTTATCCTGTTCCACAGGGTTGCAGGCAAGCTGGAGCCCATCCCAGCTGACTACGGGCGAAAGGCGGGGTACACCCTGGACAAGTCGCCAGATCATCACAGGGCTGACACATAGACACACAACCATTCACACTCACATTCACACCTACGGTCAATTTAGAGTCACCAGTTAACCTAACCTGCATGTCTTTGGACTGTGGGGGAAACCGGAGCACCCGGAGGAAACCCACGCGGGCACGGGGAGAACATGCAAACTCCACACAGAAAGGCCCTCGCCGGCCACGGGGCTCGAACCCGGACCTTCTTGCTGTGAGGCGACAGCGCTAACCACTACACCACCGTGCCGCCCCCAGTCAGAGCTGCTGTCATAGAAAATCAACACCTTCTGACCAGTGCTGTGGTATAAACTGTATTATTCTATCCACATTCACTGGATATGAGCAATCGTGCGCTCTGATTGGCTACTCTACCACTAGGATATCAGCTCATATACTGTGAGTAGAGAAAAACAAAATGGCGGAGCACATTACTGAATCAACTGAGAATGAAATAAAAACTACTCAAAAACAAACCCCCCAAATTGTCAAGTATTTAAAAGAAACAGAAATAGCTAAAGGAATATAATCCCCCCCCCCAAATATCTACCGTTCCACACTCCAGCCCAGTTGGGGGCATTAATGCACCTTTAAGTTGGTTTGCCAACAGTCAAAAATCCCTAAAGGAGAAGGGAAAAAAAAAGGCAACAAAATACGGAATAAAAGTATTTGATAGTAAGAACGCATCTTTTTTTTTTTTTCAAGAATTATTATTAGAGCATTTTTCACAAATTGCTCCTGTCATTTCACCAGTTTATTTATATTCTAAGCAGAAATGGTTTTGTTGGACGTTTTCTATCAAGTTTTTAATTTATTGAATGGGGGGGGGGGCTCCGTTTCTGAAAATCCAGTGAACGTGGACAGAATAAAACAGTTATTCCACTCACTCATCGTACATGGCTTATAGCCGATTCAGCTGACGAGGCGCGTAGTGCTGTCGGCTCATGTACGACTCGATTTTGTGGAATTCCTTTATCCTCAGCTGCCACCAAATGCCATATCGTTCTTTCACTCGTGGGACTGATGCACAACAATGTTCTCCGTTTCGAGCTGTTTCCAGTGTAATACCAACTGCTTATTCTTTAACCGCACCCTGTAACCTGGTATAAAAGGTTCACGAGTGTGTGGAGTCCCACTGAGTGCACATTACACCCAGAGCTGGGATGTTGACAGAGGGCGAAAAGAAACGTTTCAAGGCCGCTTGCAAGCTTGAACATCAGGTTTATGATGCAGCAAACATTCCGAACTCCTGAAATCGAGCCCCCGGGATGTGTGCAGAAGCTGGAAAAGCTCCAAATGCTGGAGCAAAGTGGCAGCTCGGATCGCCATGAACATTCTCCTGCAGCGGGATCAGACAAAAGCCCCTCGCATGCTTTTATAAACAACTGACTACCAACTGCAATGGGGTGACAACGGCCCTGTTAACATACCACAGAGGACTCCGGTGGGGTTTGGAAGAGATGTGAGGAGTCAAAATGAGACTAAACCCGTTTCCATTTATTGGGGAATGACTCAGTGTAGAAGTGTGTGACGGCGTGATGCAGCACGACACACAGCGGAGTGCATCTATCCCAAAGTGCACTGTTTTCACAGAACAGCACGGTCTGGAGTGTTATTCTCTTTATACCACAGTGATTTTTCCAACAATTAACATTTAACTAATTGGTGTTACAACATGTTGTATATTTTAAACAGTTAGTTATATATAGTTCGATTTAATGTTGTGAAACATTTGCGAGACAAGATAGTTCCTGTTCTCACCTACATTATAACTGCAATGACTAACACACACACACACTCTCTCTCTCTCTCTCTCTCTCTCGGTGTCTGTCTCTCGGTCCATCCCTCTGTCTGTCTCAAAACGGTCAGCTTACAGAGAACTTGGAAAGCAGAACTCCTTTGTCCTGAGTACCTTTCTAAACTGGGAAACTTTGCTACAAAGATCTTAGAACCCAGACTCCTTTCATAAAAGTTAAATAAAAGGTCTCCCCCAAAAAAAGATTCGCCCAATTTACAGTTCAAATCACAATATTACCAAAACGCACGCACGCACACACACACACACACGAGTGATCAGGAGAGGACATATCCTGCCGGCTCGCACGTGAAACCCCACTCCAAATTTTCCTAAATTGAATTGGTTGCCATGGAAATACAGAATTTTATTTTATTTTTTTAAAATCATAGAAATCCCAAAAATGTCAAATGGCACAACTCCTCTAATCACTTAACTGTGAGGCTTCATGAAAAAAAAAAATTCTAATAGTTTGAGTTATGCTCCAGAAACTAAAATGTTTATGACAGAGCAACAGCAATATCCTCCCGCATTATACGCCAGGGGATTTAAAGTAAATAAATAAATAAATTTAAAAAAAAGAAGCAACTATTTATTTTCCTATTTTCCATGAACTTAAGCCTGGCACACACGGGCGATTTTCCATCGCAAGCGTATTGCGATTCTTGGACACAAGTTTCCCCTCTTGTGTGCAACGATACAAATTTCGTTGTCTGGTGGTCAAGTCTATGAGATACGTTGCCTTGCACTTATGATCGGGTTCCCTTGTGGTGGTACAGGTTCATTGTTTGTACATACGTACATCATACAACTGCAGAAGCCATAAACAATCAGGTCGATGCATTCCCATATTCTATTAAGTATGGGGCTCTGCTAAAAATACCCCATTTATTAAAAATGAAGAGTTAATATCAAATAGGCCTTTTCTTAATAAACATTTGTACTGCTTCTATTTTCTTTCTACAGCTTCTGGCAGTGTGTAAAAAGAGAGCTTCCATTTCTTGGGAAATCTATCAGCTAATCGCACAACACATTTCAGATCTGGGGTTTGTTTTCGTAGCATTAGAGCTGTGCTACTTCCGCCTAGGGTGAAGTCACGTGCATTCCTGCTGAATGACGCAATTACTGCTAGGAAAAACTAAGATCCTGCAGACTGATGATAACGATGATTCATTTTTTATTTTATCGATTTGAACGGTTATAAATTTGTATTGCGATTTATCATATGTCTAGTCGTTCATGTTACAGCCAGAAGTACTGTCCAGACCCTCCAGGATTTCGCGATGTTGCGATTTGCAACTTCAACGCAAATTCAACCAATCCCCGCGAATTCAGGGCGGTGTTGCAATTATATCCAATCACTGCAACTTTCCTGCAAATTTGACCAATCGTTGGCGTCGTCTTGAGGTGACGTTGACAAACTACCTTCCGCCTTACTTCCAGTGTTGCCAGATTGGGCGGGTTCCCGCCCAATTGGGCGGTTTTTGAACATATTTTGGGCTGGAAAACGTCAGCAGTATCTGGCAACACTGCTTACTTCCGCGTTTCTGTTCAAGAGAAGCAGCATGTGCGAGTCAGTGTTTATGTAGGCTTAAATTCTGTTACTGAAAGTGTGTTATGTTTACAGTGAAGGACTGTGTGCACTTTACATTATTTTTTTACTTAATACAAGAAATTAATCGCTGCCAACATTTTTGCCAAAATGGTATTTTATTTTCCATTGTTTAGGCAGCTTCAGCATCATACTGTGAGATTCTGTTCAAATTGTTTTTTTTCCTTCTATGAAGCCTGAGCCATTTATTTTATTAGTTTATAATTATTGTTTAATTTAGTCTTCAGGAGAGACTGCCTGCACACAGTACTAGTATTAATAGTTTTTTTTTCTTACATGAAAGCTGAGGCATTTATATTATAAGGTAACTTCATGTTGTGCTGTGAGGTTCTATGCACTTTAACTTTTGAACTAGGGCTGTGCGATATGGGAAAAAATGAATATCCCGATACATTTTCTCCATTTCACGATATACATCTCGATATATTTAAATCTCCTCTAAAGGACCCCATGAAATCTAACTTTTACTCTTTACTGTTTTCACTACAATCCCTGCAGATTAAATAACATTCTTGGTTAACTTTACAGGTGGTTTTCAACAACACATTTTAAATTTTCATGTTCGTGATTAATCACAATTGAGTTGAAATAAGACTATTTTTATTCAACAAAGATGTGGCACAAACTGCAAAAACAATCTTGAAAATTGCAACAAAGGGGCAACACAATACAGAGCTGCTCAGAGCTCAAATCAATAAAGTGCAAACTCAACACAGAGAGACATTTAGCCTAAATAAGAAAAGCGCTCATTCATTAAATTATTTTTAAAAATAGATCTCCAAGCTATTAACCTGACTACTGAGAACCACTGGAACATTCACAACAGAGAGAGAGATTGAGGGGGAGAAGAAAGAGATCTGCAAAACATCATTTTTCTCTTTGCACACTTTTGAACTGAATGTTTTCTGGCTCTGCCTCTCAGATGTGTATAATTCCGGTATTGCCTTCTCTGTAAAATGTCTGTGACCAGGCAACTCATATTTGGGATCGAGTGTGTTTAGTAAGTTTTGGAAGCCTGGTTTTTCCACTATACTAACTGGGATCATGTCTTTGGCAATGAAGTTAGTGATTGCATCCGTTATAGCTCTCCATCTCTGACTCATTTTCTCATAGGGGGTGGCTTTGGAGAACGAGGCCGCTATGGTCATTTGTTTAGCTCGTGGGCAAGTAGTTCAGAGTTTAAGAGACTCTTCATACTGTACCGGGTGAGTTTCAGGTGATGGAACATATTTGTAGTGCTGCTGCCTTTCGGGATGACAGTTTTGGGTTTTTTTTGCACACTTTACAAACTGGCATTTGCTGTTCCACGTCCTCCTCGCGATATCCAAAAAATGCCACTTGACTGACCCCTTACTCGTTCTTTTAGGAAGTAATTTGTCGCTGAAATTGCCAGAGCTTACACGGTAGCCTATGCAACACCAGCAATTGCACGAATTGAGTCAGCGCTGTAAACCGGAACCAGGAAATCTTCCCGCCGGCAGTGTTGCCAGATACTGCTAACGTTTTCCAGCTCAAAATATGTTCAAAACCCGCCAAAATGCATTTAAAACCGCCCAATCTGGCAACACAACCGAAACTAGAAAATCTTCCCGCAAGTTCCTTTCAGCACCGAGATGTCGCCCGGGATTGGTTGGCGAGTGCGTGACATTATTGTTTTCTTTACTTTTAGGCAGCCTCTCACGTTACTGCCTGAGGGACAGGGAGAAAACCACCGGGAAATGTTTTACACAAACACGAAACGAACGCAAGTCGGAAGATGACCATAAAATACTCGATAGTTACGATATAATAATGTATCGCACACACAATTTTCGCGATATATCGAGTATATTCGATATATTGCACAGCCCTATTTTGAACCAACAGGTGCATTTGGATATTAAAGCCTATTTTTCTGCATTTTTGTAGTCCTGGTAATCTTTTATATTGGTAAAGTTGTTTTTTAATCAATAGTTTTTCAGTAATAACTTAATATTTAACAAATCACTCAATTTTAAATCACAAAAAAAGAAAATCGCAACAAATTTCTCGCAACTTTCACTTCCTCCCGCAATGTAATCGCAACAAAAACCTAAACACCGCAACTTTCATTGCAATTTTTTGGAAAACCCCCCTGCAACATCAGACATTTTAGCCTGCAACAATCACATAAAAGGCCCGCGAAACCCTGGGGGGACTGACTGTCCAGGCCGTGCTGTTACATGAAAATAACGCACACCTTCTGACCAGATTCAGAGTCGAGCACTAAAGCGTGCTGTGATATCATTGAAAATAACGTGACCTCAAGAACACAATACGATGTTCCTTGTAGGTTCCCAATATCAAACAGCTTCATTTCTGCACCATCACAGAAGAGATGACGAGACGGAAGAGTCAGGAGTACGGAACTAAAATAAGAACTTTGCCTATAGCCAGGAAGTGATAATGGAAATGTACAGACCGAAAGATTATGAAGGTAACACATGCACCATACTCTGTTGCCCCATCTTCCCTTACTGGAGGCCAGAAAGGCGATAAAAATCGACAGTGTGAAATCAGATGAATGATTTTCAGGACATGAGCACTTGAGCTGGCTCACTGTCATCCTGTTAGCTTTTTAAGAACACGATTCACAGTACACACGATACATCTGTCAAGTCTCAATCTTAATAACTGACAGCAGACTGCAGCCATGTGTGGGAAACTTTCAGTAAGTAATGTTTTCCCAGGAAGTTGAGGAAGAATGCTTTTTAAAGTTAACCTTTGGATTAACTGATAATTTTGTGTTGCAAATTAACATCGCTCCTATGCAGAAGAAAACCTTTCAACTTCCTCACAAATCTATTAATACTCCAGACAAAAGCAGCCATTTTCATTTCCTCTTTCAGGTTCAGAACCATATGAGAAATTTAAACTCGCTTTATTAAGTACAGGTTTCGCAGCAAGAGACGCAGCAAGAGTACCTGGTGATATTCGGAGAGGATGCTGTGCATGTCGGCCACGTCCTCGCTGGAGATCTGCTTCACGACCAGAGTGCGGTCGTACGAGATGAAGAGGAGACCCTCGCCCTGCCCCTCGCCCTTTACTGGGGGACTGCGGGTCAGAGATGCCTGAAAGATCACACACACACACAAAACAAATCAATTCAGCTCCACAGAGATTAAATTTAAAAGGTAGACTGCCCTTCAGATTTTCCAAGTGTACGTCATAAAAAGAATTCCCCCCGACACCCAATTATTTTTGTTTAGTGAACTGAAATCTACTGAATTCGAATCACAGACTTCCAATTTTATTATTATTTTTTAAAAATAGAACAATTAATGAATTTAGAGCCATGTGGCCCTGAATTCTCCGCCATTTTTTCCTGCTTCACCATGACCCAATTCAAGATACTACGTCATGCATCACGTGGTGGGCTTTCCCCGTTCACACAAGGCATTGTGGGACATAAATTGGAAACAGGAGAGAAAAATGGAAGACGTGAGTGTGCAAATGAAACATGAAAGACCGACTACAGTAACGGAAAGCGAGAAGAAAAGACGTTATGTTGTGAAGGAAAGTAAACGCAGGACCAAACTAATAAATATCAGCAGTCAGCACGCTGTGGATGCCAGCTGCTGTAAAACCCAAAAGAAGAAGAAACAGGTAAACCTGAAAAAAAACCAAAAAAAAAAACAAACCACACAACACAAGGGTACTGGATAAATCACCAGTTCCTCCCTTTTTTACTGAACAGAAACCCCATAGCCCCACCCACTCGGTTTGTTTAGGCTCATGAGTCTGCAGCTTGTGAATTAATCGGTCAAAATTCACCCAAATAAACCAGGAACAAAGGGAAAGTAACCGCTAACAAGAGCAAAAATACGTCTTTCACGTCCCACGCCCTTTCCCTTTCGGTGAATTGCCCTTTACCGCATTTGCTTTGACTGCTGGGTAATTCCACCCCAAATCACCAGATTTAGAAAAATGTTCGCCACTGACCATTCAGATTTGCTTCATACTTTCTGGAAATATCGTCAATGTGCCCAATAAATAGTGTACAAAATTTTAGCCTTGTACCTTCATTAGTTTCTGAGATATAGGGGCTTAAAAAGAGGGGCATGGCCCCAATTTCACTATTGAAATTGGGGCCACTATTGAAATTCTGTGCTACAGAAAACGGACCTAACTTCCATAAGTCGTTACTTTTAAACTATTCATGCAAGAGACATGACATTTTCCAGGATTGTTCTTCAATGCCAGACGCCTTTAAATACTAAAATAGAAAGTTCACAGTTCCATATTTGCTTGCTGAAAATCATAAAAAAAGTGCTTTGGAGCAACTTTGACACCCCATATTTCCATATAAAAGCACACCAGATCTTTCAAATTTTCTTATTTATTACTCATGTTATAGTACTCTTTAGGCAACTAGGTATGTGTTCAAAAGAAATAAAACTTTCTGATTTATTAGGCTTTAAAAAAACACCACATTTTGCGCCTATAATTCAAATGCATATTACAAAATGTATGACAAGGTCTACCATAAAAAGAATTATACCACTGGAAAGAGCTTGTTTTGATTAGCAAATGCACAAAATATGAAGTTGGTACCCTAAACCAAACTATAAATATTAAGGTATCAAGTACGGCATGTTTTACGATAGACGGAAATGCTGTTTTAAAGGAACAGTCCACCGTACTTCCATAATGAAATATGCTCTTATCTGAATTGAGACGAGCTGCTCCGTACCTGTCCGAGCTTTGTGCGACCTCCCAGTCAGTCAGACGCGCTGTCACTCCTGTTAGCAATGTAGCTAGGCTCAGTATGGCCAATGGTATTTTTTGGGGCTGTAGTTAGATGTGACCAAACTCTTCTGCGTTTTTCCTGTTTACATAGGTTTATATGCCCAGTGACATGAAACAAGTTCAGTTACACAAATTGAAACGTAGCGATTTTCTATGCTATGGAAAGTGCGCACTATAATGACAGGCGTACTAACACCTTCTGCGCGCTTCGGCAGCGCATTGATATCTGAGCTCCGTATCAATGCGCTGCCAAAGCGCGCAGAAGGTGTTAGTACGCCTGTCATTATAGTGCGGACTTTCCATAGCATAGAAAATCGCTACGTTTCAATTTGTGTAACTGAACTTGTTTCATGTCACTGGGCATATAAACCTATGTAAACAGGAAAAACGCGGAAGAGTTTGGTCACATCTAACTACAGCCCCCAAAAATACCGTTGGCCATACTGACCCTAGCTACATTGCTAACAGGAGTGACAACGCGTCGGACTGCGTCTGACTAACTGGGAGGTCGCGCAAAGCTCGGACAGGTACGGAGCAGCTTGTCTCAATTCAGGTAAGAGCATATTTCATTATGGAAATACGGTGGACTGTTCCTTTAAAAATACTTTATTTGAAGAGCTTAAACAGTGTACTGATTTGCTTTGCCACATCAGATGGAAGTTTATACTGCCTGCCAGTTGATGTAAGTGGGGCATCAATGATCTTCATGACATGCACCAGAGGGACCCAACAGTTACCCTCTCTCCTGGGCCAGCTGTAAGTCTGAGAAGGACCATGAGGATGCGTAAAAGTTACTTGTACATCTTGTTCCTCCTCTGATAATGCACGAATGTTGCTTATCCATCACTGTCTGTCATATAAACATACAACATATTTACCAGGAATTGTATCTGCCAGAGAGACTGCTGATTTAACAGGGGTTTTATGCATTACTTGTGGCCGATTCCCACTCATATCCACAATGAAGCTAGGACCACCTGACACGCTGCTGACCTGCAGCTGGTTGGACATGACTGGAACGAATGAGTGGCTGTCTCCTGTTCCAGGAATAGTAGCTGACCTTGAAAATCTTGTCTCCAATGCTTTTCCACTCTCCATAACTTCCCCTGTACTAACCCAAATGAAATGGATGTTCTTGATGTGTTTTTCCACCCACAAAAACAGATCAGATGGGGTTAGTATGTGATCACTCGTGACTGCCTGTAAGCTAGCTCGAGCTGCTGACCGCTTTACAGTGCCTCCAATACCATCACAGGGTGATTTACCATGAGAAGTGGCAAAGAAATGCCAATCTGCCAAAAGTCCAAAACCGTCTTTATTAGATTTGAGAAATTTTTATAGTTTTTGTATTGGGCTGCTGATCAGTCACTGAAGTAAATGACCCTTTTCAGCTGGGGATGTAAATGGCATACAGATGGTAAAACCTTTAAGAATGCATGCACAGCCACTGTATCATGCTTAAGGCAGGTCACTTATTATGCAGATAGAGATGCATTTCGTTACTTTTGTACCATCTTCATTCTTTGCTCTAATGTACATTGCAAATGGATGAAGAGTGCATTGGCTGTTGTCCCAGTGGTATCCCTGGGCAGAATCCTGTACACGGAATGAATAGTTTTCGGCAAAATCCAAAAGCATAATACATTCATCCGCTGACAGATTTTTCTTCAAATTTCCACTCTGGTGTTTGGCAATGAAATGATGTTTTGCTAGTTTGTCTGCTAGTAGATTACATGCCTTAAAACAGCATTTCCGTCTATCGTAAAACATGCCGTACTTGATACCTTAATATTTATAGTTTGGTTTAGGGTACCAACTTCATATTTTGTGCATTTGCTAATCAAAACAAGCTCTTTCCAGTGGTATAATTGTTTTTATGGTAGACCTTGTCATACATTTGTAATATGCATTTGAATTATAGGTGCAAAATGTTTTTTTTTTAAAAGCCTAATAAATCAAAGTTTTATTTCTTTTGAACACATACGGTACCTAGTTGCCTAAAGAGTACTATAACATGAGTAATAAATAAGAACATTTGAAAGATCTGGTGTTCTTTAATGTGGAGATATGGGGTGTCAAAGTTGCTCCAAAGCACATTTTTTTATGATTTTCAGCAAGCCATAACTTGGCAAATATTGAACTGTAAACTTCCTATTTTGGTATTTAAAGGCATCTGGCACTGAAGAACAATCCTTGAAAAGTTCATGTATCTTGCATGAATAGGTTAAAAGTAATGACTTACGGAAGTTAGGTCCGTTTTCTGTAGCATGCGTTTCAACAGTGAAATTGGGGCCACGCCCCCTTTAAGCCCCTATATCTCAGAAACTAATGAAGATACAAGCCTAAAATTTTGTACACTATTTATTGGGCACACTGACAATATTTCCAGAAAGTATGAAGCAAATCTGAGATGGTCAGTGGCGAGGCCTCTGGTGATTTCACATGGATTGACCCTGCTGCTTTATCTGAAAAAGCAGAAAAAGCTATAGTTTTCAGTTGTCCATCATCGTGGCAACGAAAATCCCGAAACGTTATCGCTGCCGAATTAAACATTGCTAAACTAGTTGCACTTTGTATGGACACTTCTCCCCCCACAGTTCATAGTCCATTACTCTAAAATACCTCCGAGTGTCTTTTTGTAACATTTATATCACTGGAACATTTTCTCTCCTTTACCTTCTGGCTGTATCTATGAATATTAAAGAATATCCAAATTTTAAAAATCGTCCACGCCCTCCTGCCATCGCTGTCGGCTAGCTAAGTGCCAACAGACCAACTTGCACTTCTGACGAGAGCAGGAACGTCATTACGATACGTCATGCAATGATAAATCGCGCTACAAATTTATGACGAGTTGAACTGATGAAACAAAAAAATTAATCATGGTTCATTATAATTATCAGGCTGCATAACCTCAGCTTTTCCTCAGGGTATTTGCATTGGTTAGACAGCACAGGGCGCAGCAAGGTAAAATAGGGGAACGATTATTACTTCACCGTATGCGGAAGTAACACAGCTCTAATTCAGCAAAAACGCACAACCAAATCTAAAAATCGGAAAGAGCTGCTGTGTGACTGTACAAACGGACTTAACAAGAAATCAGAGCTCCCTTTTTACAGACTGCGGAAAGAAAGAAAAGAAGCAAATAGAGGTGGTACAAATGTTCATCATTAAGAAAATGGGAAAAAAACAAAAACACTTTTTAATGAAACAAAAGTGGTTATAAAGAAAATGAAACAAAGGTTTTTTTAATTTAACAAAAAGGAATATTTACGTTGATGAACAGGAAAATGTTGCATTTTTTGGTAATAAAATTTTCATTTAATTTAAAAAAATATTGTGAATTGAATTGATTTGTGAAATCTGAGCTCACAGGTAGTGTTGAACTGATTTGTGAAAAGGCCCATTTGTCATCAACTTTTTTCATTTCGAATAAAAGGAGTATTTTAGCGAACAGGCCATTACATTTCACTCCAACCTTTACAAACGTGGGTAAATAATTATTGCTGGTTAAGAAAATGAAACGAAAGGTTTTTTTTTAATTTAACAAAAATAATATTTAAGTTGATAAAAGAATAGGAAAATGTTGCTTTTTTTGGGTAATAAAATTTTTCATTTAATTAAAAAAAAAATTGTGAACTGAATTTGTGAATTGGGCGATTCCTAACATGCCCACACAAGAGGGATCTTACTCTCAGAGACTCGACTTATGTATTTGTTTAATGGTATTTATCAATAGGCAAATCTTTCACCGTGAAAACTAATGAAATTTTTGTTCCTCAAGCAGCTAGCTAGCTCAGAGGTAAACATCATCCTGTAATAAATTTGCACATCAAGACATGCCTGGTTATTTATGTGACATCACAAATCTGAGCTCACAGGTAGTGTTTGAACGTTGCGGCCTAATTTTGGTGGAAGTAAGAAACAATTTGTGACAAATTTGACCCAAATCAAAGTATATTATCAGAATCAGCAGAGCTCAAATTAACGCCGCAGTCCATTGTACTTGGAACTCGGAAACGTCCAACTCGATCTTCGCTTCCGTCCGTCACAATGGTCTAATCGTGTTAATAAAATCAGGCTGAAACCAAGAGAATCATGTTACAACTCCGCACCGCCATATTGTTCTGATGTCAGGTGTGTTTATGTTGAATGACCATTAACGTGGTACTTGTTTCTACGTGGTATAGAGGTCAGGGTTCTCCGAGTACAACGGATCGTTGTAGAAAAACCGTGCTCAGACTTGCAAAGGTAAGCAACAAACACGATTTAATTTCGAACAAGTTCCATATGCCGGGAGAGTGAACGTGCACACAGATTAGAGATGTTTGCTTTAGGAGAGCGCACCACTGCATTCTGCACAAGGAATCATTGTTTAACTTTTAGAAGGTTCTGACTCAGAGCTAACACAGTTCACCTGCTGCCTGAGCACATGTACACAACGGACTCAAAAAAAGCTAAAAGACTCATGCGGTGAACGCTCCTACCTGGTAGTCGAGATCCTCGATTCCAAATCGCTCTCGAAGGTTTCTGAACACTTGTGGGCAGTACTCTTTAAATTTGAAGTGCCCCGGGAGGTTCTCTCTAGAGAGAGGAAGAAAAAAAAAAAAACACTCTGGTCAAAAGAGATATCAGGAGATTTATGACTTATACCTGACTGCAGACCATAATGACTATTATTATACATACAGGCCACCTTTTCCATGGAATAAAAACATGTATTCTTTTCCCTTCTAGAGCAATTCCAGCGTTATGGACGTGACACTTGAACTCAAAATGGCAACAAATGACCCAGTGCATGTTTTATTGTCTCCCAGTATTTAAACAGGTGTTGCATATTTTAAGGCTGTACCATACTGGAGAAGTGATAGAACAAGAACAATTCCCATAGTACATCTAGGGCATGCCAGAAAATGCCAATAAAAGATGCGTTATGGATGTGACAGAAAAAGTATCACTTTTCTTGGGTGACTGTACATTTTTATCAAACTCTGTGAAATTGTAAACCTAATGTTGAAATGGAGATATCCATTTGATAGAGGGGTCCAAGGTGAATATTAAAAAATCTTTGTTTAAAATATTTTGTATTTCATGCAGAGTTTCGGAAGGAAAAGTCAGCGTTATGGATGTGACTAAATTCTGTTATGGATGTGACACGTCTGAAATAGACATGGCATATGTTTAGAAAATCAGCAATTTAACCACCGTAACCCTTTGAAAAACTCTCTAAATATCAGCTAAAACTATCAAAGTTCTTAAATAATATTTAGGATGGCTATTGTTTTGCTGTTTTGTGGATTTTAGCATACATTTCTGTGGCTTGTGGCAATAATATAGAATTGTACATGATCAAAGTTATTCGTGTCATTAGCTAAAGTAGTGAAGGCGAAGGGAACAATTCTTGTGACAAACTGGTTCAACTTATTCACATCTGTAAAATACAGGCCTAGGTGAGATCTCTGGGAGTGGTTTTGATGTATTACATGTTGCTTTATTTTTGCATGGTGAGGTTGACATTTACATGGAATTGCCCTCTAGCAGGTTTATTGATGCCATGCAATATTATCATCATATCGCTTATCCTCCATGTGTTACACCACTCTCCCCAATAGAGAATGAACGTGCAATATTGTTATAATATTGCACGTTGTCAACACAACGTCACACATCAGAGCTGATGCGAAGATCCAATGACAAAACTTTTCTGCTGCGCATACGCACAATCATTTCTTTGTCAGCCGGGAAAGACAGAAGACGGGGTTAATCCAGTGCTCCCTTTAAGCGCTAAATAAATAAACTGAAACCGAAGACGCGCTGAACATCCAAAAGGCTACCAAAACTTCATTATATATTCTTCATGCATATTTACAACAGAAAAACATACCAACGCACATTGAAAAACTGGAAAAGAGACACGTCGGAGAGGTAAAACTTCTGCGCTAGCGAGTGACTGACAGTTTGTACACAACGATTGCGGCGAGGTTTGCTTCATCAAAAGCGGAAGATTTAAAGAGAAAGACGTGCTGAACACCTGAAAGGCTACCAAACTTCACTGGATATTCTTCATGCATATTTACAAGAGAAAAACATATCAGCAGACACCGAAAAACTGGAAAAGAGAGCAATAGCGGAAATATTGTCAAAGTTCTACTTGGAGGTGAGGAAAAGTGACGGAGACTTTCACAAGAGGACTTCACTCGTGGACTTCACTCAGCAAAGCCCTTTTGTTTTGAACAACTGCAGTGTAACAATTAACTACGACCAAAAGTAACTGAACTTGAACTGTCTACCTGTATAGAGCTTGTATACAAGTTGGGTTGTTGTTCAGGCTTTTTGGACTTGTACCATTTTTATTGTTTGACGTTGTACAGTACATTGGATCGACAGAACACTGAATTACATTCGATCAGAATCAGCATTCAATATTGGTAAGTTACTGCCCTGTTTTTAACTTTCTGTAAAATCTATAATTGTTCCATCGAATGTATAATAATAATAATAATAATAATAAATCAGACTCTCCAGGATTTCGCAATGTTGCGATTTGCAACTTCAACGCAAATTCAACCAATCCCCGCGAATTCAGGGCGGTGTTGCAATTATATCCAATCACCGCAACTTTCCCGCAAATTTGACCAATTGTTGGCGTCATCTTGAGGTGACGTCGACAAACTACCTTCCGCCTTACTTCCGTGTATACGTTCAAGAGAAGCAGCATGTGCGTAGTGTTGCCAGATTGGGCGGTTTTAAGTGCATTTTGGCAGGTTTTGAACATATTTTGGGCTGGAAAACGTCAGCAGTATCTGGCAACACTGCATGTGCGAGTCAGTGTTTATGTAGGCTTAAATTCTGTTACTGAAAGTGTGTTATGTTTACAGTGAAAGACTGTGTGCACTTTATTTTTTTTTTACTTAATACAAGAAATTAATGGATGCCAACATTTTTGCCAAAATGGTATTTTATTTTCCATTGTTTAGCAGCTTCAGCATCATACTGTGAGATTCTGTTCAAATTGTTTTTTTTTCTTCTATGAAGCCTGAGACATTTATTTTATTAGTTTATAATTGTTTAATTTAGTCTTCAGGAGAGACTGCCTGCACACAGTACTAGTATTAATAGTTTTTTTTCTTACACGAAAGCTGAGGCATTTATATTATATTTTAAGGTAACTTCATGTTGTGCTGTGAGGTTCTCTGCACTTTAACTTTTGAACGAACAGGTGCATTTGGATAAGTAACGCCTATTTTTCTGCATTTTTGTAGTCCTAGTAATCTTTTATATTGGTAAGGTTGTTTATAGGACCATTTCTCAGTGTCTTTGTTTTTTTTAAATCAATAATTTTTCAGTAATAACTTAATATTTAACATAATCACTCAATTTTAAATCACAAAAAGAGAAAATCGTGACAGTTTCTCACAACTTTCACTTCCTCCCGCAATGTAATCGCAACAAAAACCTAAAAAACACCGCAACTTTCATCGCAATTTTTTGGAAAACCCCCCGCAACAGACATTTTAACCCACAACAATCACAAAAAAGGCCCACAGGAATCCTGGGGGGACTGAATAATAATAATAATAATAATAATAATAGCTGCTTTTCTCATGGTATATCAGATATATTCCATTCAGCTACTCGTCTTCGACTCGTTCAATATCATGTGAGCTGAATGGAATACATCTGATATACCACTCAAAGCCAGCCAATATTATTTAAATATTCAAACCCAACCCCCCCCCCACCACACATTTTCATTTCAAGGTTTAAAAGAGCAACACCAAATGACCTACAGTGCCTCCAGAATTATTGGCACCCTTCATGCAAAACATTTAACACAAAAATCATTTTTGTCCAAGTAGTCCAACTTCTTTCTACAAAATACAGGTTTAAAAATTACTGGCACTTTTTTTTTTTTTTTTTAATCTGGCCTGGAGAGAATCACAGCACAAAGTCACTTCCTGTGATGTCGAACAAGGTTATTAGGGATCATGGTTCAGTCTTCTGTTCATATTTAGCTTATTATTTGATGTGTGTTGCTCAATTGTCCATCTATTTTGAGCTCTTTTACATACATGCATCATTGTATTTATACCTCAGGGAAACGGTACAGGGTTAAATGCAACAAGAGAGAGTTCCAGTGGATTGGGAGTTTATACAGTGCCATGAGAAAGTTTGGGCACCCTTGACAAATCCCAGTATTTTTCATTCATATATAATTGGGTGTTTGATTCTACAACTTAGTCTTGACATATGAAATAAATAAAAGACACAGACATATTTCAGCATTGAAGAGAAGTTTATTGGGCTAACAGAAAAAGTGCAATATGCAGCAAAACAAAAATAGGCCCGTGCATAAATTTGGGCACCCTAACAGAAACATTCCATCAATATTTAGTGGAGCCTCCTTTTGCAAAAATTACAGCCTCTAGACGCTTTCTATAGCCACCAATGAGTGTATGGATCTTGGACGAAGGCATCTTGGCCCACTCCTCCTTGCAAAACATCTCTAATTCCTTGAGGTTTGAAGGTCTACGAGCATGGACAGCTTGCTTCAATTCATCCCACAGATTTTCAATGATATTCAAATCTGGGGACTGGGATGGCCATTCCAAGACATTGTACTTGTTCCTCTGCATGTATGCCCGAGTGGATTTTGAGCAATGTTTCGGGTCATTGTCTTGTTGAAACATCCATCCCCGGCGCAACTTCAACTTTGTTACAGACTCTAGCACATTATCCTCAAGAATCTGCTGGTATTGAGTGGAATCCATGCGACCGTCAACTTTAACAAGGTTCCCAGTACCAGTACTTGCCACACAGCCCCACAGCATGATGGAACCTCCACCAAATTTCACTGTGGGTAGCAGATGTTTCTCTTGGAATTCTGTGTTCTTTTTACGCCATGTGTATTGCCTCTTGTTGTGACCAAATAACTCGATTTTTGTTTCGTCAGTCCACAAGATCTTATTCCAAAAGGATACTGGCTTGTCCAAATGTGCTTTTGCATAGTTCAAGCGACTCAATTTGTGGCGACTGCGAAGAAAGGGCTTCTTCCTCATCACTCTCCCGTACAGTCTTTCCTCATGCAAATTGCGCTGTATTGTTGCCCTATGCACAGTGACCCCATCTGCAGCTAGATCCCTTTGCAAGTCTCTGGTGGTGGTCTGTGGGTTGTTTTTAACAATTCTCAGCATCCTTCGTCTTTGCCTCCCTGAAATTTTTCTTGGCCTACCACTTCTGGCCTTGACAAGGACTGTGCCTGTGGCTTTCCATTTTCTTACAATGTTCCTCACGGTAGACACTGACAGCTGAAATCTTTTGGAAAGTTTTTTGTAGCCTTCCCCTAGTCCATACTGCTCTATAATCTTCGTTTTGAGGTCATGAGAAAGTTGTTTTGAGGCCCCCATCTTGCAGCTCTTCAGAGGACAGTCAAAGAGAAAGAGAACTGGCATTTGGCCACCTTAAATAGCCTTTGTCATGATTGGATGCACCTGCCTATTAAGTTCAAGGCTTAATGAGCTCACTTAACCAACTTGATGTTTTCAATTACTCTGTGATGATTAGTTACAGGTTTTCAAAGCAACAAAATGTCAAGGGTTCCCATACTTTTGCACAGCCTATTTTTCACATTTGATTTAATTTCATACAAAGGAATACACCAATAATTAAAATCAGTGTCTGCAAAACAACCCAGCACTTGGCTCTGATGGGCAAAGGAAGGACATGCCACTAGGGTGTTTTTCTGTGGAGACAGAGTCAATTATTGTACAACCTCAGACGGGGTGCCCAAACTTTCTCATGGCACTGTATATACAGTGGTATGCAAAAGTTTGGGCAACCCTAGTCAAAATTGCTATTACTGTGAACAGTTAAGCAAGTTGAAGATGAAATGATCTCCAAAAGGTATGAAGTTAAAGATGACTCATTCCCTTTATATTTTAAGCAAAAACTATTTATTTTCATCTTTTACATTTTCAAAATGACAAAAAAGGAAAAGGACCCAAAACAAAGTTTGGGCACCCTGCATGGTTAATACCTAGTAACACCCCCTTTGGCAAGTATCACAGCTTGTAAACACTTTTTGTAGCCAGCTAATAATCTTTCAGTTCTTACCTGGGGGATTTTCACACATTCATCCTTGCAAAAGGCTTCCAGTTCTACAAGTTTCTTGGGCTGTCTTGCATGCACTGCTCTTTTGAGATCTATCCACAGATTTTCAATGATGTTTAGGTCAGGGGACTGTGAGGGCCAGGGCAAAACCTTCAGCTTGGGCCTCTTGAGGTATTCCATTGTAGATTTTGAGGTGTGTTTTGGATCATCGTCTTATTGTAGGACCCATCCTCTTTTTAACTTCAACTTTTTTTTTTTTACAGATGGTGTGATGTTTGCTTCCAGAATTTGCTGGTATTTATTCGAATCCATGCTTCCCTCGACCAATGAAATGTGCCCTGTGCCACTGGCTGCAACACAACCCCAAAGCATGATCGATCCACACCCATGCTTCAGAGTTGGAGAGGTGTTCTTTTCCTGGAATTTGGCCCCCTTTTTTCTCCAAACATACCTTTGCACATTGTGGCCAAAAAGTTCTATTTTGATTTCATCAGTCCACAGGACTTGTTTCCAAAATGCATCAGGCTTATTTAGATGTTCATTTGCAAACTTCAGACGCTGAATTTTGTGGCTAGGACGCAGGAAAGGTTTTCTTCTGATGACTCTTCCATGAAGGTCATATTTGTTCAGGTGTTGCTGCATAGTAGAACAGTGCACCACCACTCCAGGGTCTGCTAAAGCTTTCTGAAGGTCTTTTGCAGTCAAACAGGGGTTTTTATTTGCCTTTCTAGCAATCCAACGAGCAGTTCTTTCAGAAAGTTTTCTTCATCTTCCAGACCTCACCTTGATCTCCACTGTTTCTGTTAACTGCCATTTCTTAATAACATTACAATCTGAGGAAACAGCTACCTGAAAACACTTTGCTACGTTCTTGTAGCCTTCTCCTGCTTTGTGAGCATCAATTATTTTATTATTCAGAATGCGAGGGAGTTGCTTAGAGGAGCCCATGGCTGTTGATTTTAGGGACAAGTTTGAGGAGTCAGAGAATTTATACAGCTTTGAAATCTGCATCATCTGACCTTTCCTAACGAAGAATTTGAACAAAGCCACAGCTCAATAAGCTAATTAAGGTCTGGAACCTTGGTAAAAGTTACCTGAGAACTCAAATGTATTGGGGTGCCCAAACTTTCGCATGGTGTTCCTTTTCTTTTTTCACTCTCCAATTGTACAAAACAAAAATAATACACAAATCTTGCAGAAAATGCTGAAATGTGTCATCTTTACCTTTATGCCTTTTGGTGATCAGTTCATCTTCTGCTCACTTAACTATTCACAGACATTTTCAGCGAGGGTGCCCAAACTTTTACATGCCACTGTGTGTGTGTATATATATATACATATATATATATATATACACATACATACATACATACACACACACACACACACACATACATACATACACACACACTCTCTCTCTGGGTATTTTTTACCATTCCTTGGATGTGTTGATCATTTTTGCAGGAAAATATTGTTCGAATGAGAATTCTTTTTTGTTAAAACAGAAAATCTGAGTTTGCTCAGAAAACGTGTCATAATTACATCCGCAACCCCAGTCCCTCTTCCCGAGTTCCAATCTAAACACCTTCCAGTGCTTCTGCTCATAAAAACATGGATACTCAAACAAGGGCTTGTGTGTCCATCACAATGGTCTATTCACGTTTATAAAATCTGCCATATTGTTCTGATGTCAGGTGTGTTTATGCTGGAGAACTAGGAATTCTGATTTGAATGACTGCTCTGTTGTACTTTTCTCTTTCGGAGGTCAGGTTTTTCCAAGTTCCAAATACAACTGATTGCAGCATAAAAATTTTGCCCAGACTTGCAAAGCTAAGCAACAATACCACCATTTAAATTTCAAGCAGGTTCCATATGTGGTGTGGGACATACCTTCGCACACCTTCTGGTGGGATTGTGGGCAGCTACGCCACTGGAATTACATCCTGACTCTCCTTTGATGGATTTTTTTTTTAAATTCTAAAGCAACCTTGGGTGTGAAAAAGGCGCTATACAAGTCGAAGCTATTATTATATGACGCAAAAGCAACGGTGCATAACTAGTCACAACTTTGATTGTCCAATTAAATGCTTTCTAGAACAAAATACCCCGCCCTCAGAGGCAGGTCTTGCTCTACAGTAGTAGCTCACTAGTGGCCCTTTTCCACTACCCTTTTTCAGCTCACTTCAGCCCGACATGGCTCACGTTTCGACTACCAAAAAACAGCACGACTCGGCTTGCTTCAGCCCTGCTTAGCCCCTAAAACTCGCACCGTTTTGGAGTGGGGCTGAAGCGAGCCAAAGCGAGCTGAGTGAGGCTGGGGGCGTGAGCAGACACTCCCCTGTGCACTGATTGGTGAGGAGGAGTGTCCTCACATGCCCACACACGCCCCGCGAGCACGCTGGGATCTGTAAACACCGCAAACCCAGAAGAAGAAGAATTACGAATTACGAGAATTTCTGAAGCCTTATGCGCCTCGCCTCATCTATACGCTCTTGCCAGTATCTGTTGGCGTTGTCGGTGACAACAAGCCACAGCACCAAGACCAGCAACACTAACGACTCCATGTCCTCCATGTTTATTGTTTACTCTCCAGGTCGTGAGACTACCGCTTAAAAGATCACTGATGTCACTGTTTGCGCTGCTTAACGACATCACGTGACGTCCACCCACTTTCGCTAACTCCACCCAATGTGTCCACCCATTTCCAGCCAGCACGGTTCTGCGCGGTTGTAGTCGAAATGCAACTCCAACAGCCCCGCTCAGCTCGACTCAGCACGGCACGGCTCAGCCGCGTTTGTAGTGGAAAAGCGGCATAGCAGTTAACATGGTTTTGTCTGTGTGTTTCCCTGCACACTATTCACTTTTCTAACCATTGCTTGGTCGAGTGGAAAAGACAAGTTGTACATTTTGAGTTGATACAAACTGTACAAGTTCCAGATGCTTTTCAGGGGTGTTTTACCAACTGGGGGCTCTTGAACGCAGGAATACATGCCGCTTTATCAGATTGTACGAGAATGCGATTCCGTCTTTACACACTATCTCCATCGATAAAAGTAAACAAAGCACTTCACTCAGGGTTTCTGCAGACTTGGACAAGTTCAATTTAAGACTTTTTAAGACCTTTTTAAGACCATAACAGGTTAAATTTAAGACTTATGCCGCGCAAAAAAAAATAAAGAAAATTGGGAGAGCCTGAATTACTTTCAAAATAAAATTTATCATCATTCACCAATGAACTCATTACATCCCTAGGGTGCGCTCTTGCATTAATGAGGAACTAATGCCGCTTTTCCACTACCAACGCGGCTGAGTCGGGCTGAGTTGGGCTGAGCCGTGCCGTGCTGAGTCGAGCTGAGCGGGGCTGTTGGAGTTGCATTTCGACTACAACCGCGCTGAACCGTGCTGGCTGGAAGTGGGTGGACACATTGGGTGGAGTTAGCGAAAGTGGGTGGACGTCACGTGATGTCGTTAGGCGGCGCAAACAATGACATCAGTGATCTTTTAAGCGGTAGTCTCACGACCCGGATAGTAAACAATAAACATGGAGGACATGGAGTCGTTAGTGTTGCTGGTCTTGGTGCTGTGGCTTGTTGTCACCGACAACGCCAACAGATACTGGCAAGAGCGTATAGATGAGGCGAGGCACATAAGGCTTCAGAAATTCTCGTAATTCTTCTTCTTCCGGGTTTACAGATCCCAGTGTGCTCGCGGGGCATGTGAGGACACTCCTCCTCACCAATCAGTGCACAGGGGAGTGTCTCCTCACACCCCTAGCCCCACTCGGCTCGGTTTGGCTCGCTTCAGCCCTACTCCAAAACCGTGCAAGTTTTGGGTGCTAAGCAGGGCTGAAGCGAGCTGAGTCGTGCTGCTCTGAGGTAGTCGAAACGCGAGCCGTGTCGGGCTGAAGTGAGCTGAAAAAGGGTAGTGGAAAAGGGCCATATGTTGCAGTGGAGCCAAAGACATCCCGCAAATCACTTGAGGATGAGGCATTCGATTCCGTACGGTTTGCGTGTTGTAACGTTACAGTTTGCACGGAGTTAGCTGATACACCGTCTCGAGATGTGCTTGGACCTGACAACGGTGAACAAAATTGAGTGATGGCATGCGAATGTTGCAGACTTTTATGGGCAGCCTGGTGCTTCTCCGCTTTCGCGTGCAATTCCAGTGCCTTTACACGCAGGGTGCTGAGTTTGAGTGTTCTTTTGCACAATGTGCAGTACGCCTCAAACGGATTGTTTGGTACACGTTTTAACCAGTCTACGAAGTCATCGCGTTCAAGCCAGCAGTCGTTAAACTTGCATTTGCCCATTTTTCTACAAACCGTGACAATCTCCCTCGCTTCTTTTAGGCTCTACTGTCCAAATGCGCACGTGCCATGCCCTGTGCATCACCATGCCAACCGGGCTAGACACTGGATTCCACTGTGTCTCATTTGTAGTTTGCAGCATAGCCTACTGATAGTAAGTAGGCAGAGTCTATATGACCAATTATGAATATCACCAACGCATTTAACAAAAAAAAGCGAATGGGGTAAATGGACATAAGGATTTAAGACTTCACAAAATTACATTTAAGACCTACAATGCAAAATATGCTTGTATTTTAGACTTTTTAAGGCCTTAAATTAGGATTATCAAATTTCAGACTTTTTAAGACTCCGCGGAAACCCTGTTCACTGTTCAACATCTTTAGCGCTCTCATTGAGCTAATATCAGATTTGGGTTGTTGCATTTCTTGAACGTTATCCGACGCACTTCCTGTTTCAGAAGGAAATACAGTGCTGTGCAAAAGTCTTAAGCACCCTTTTTCAGTATGAACTTTGTTAGAGAGCATCATTTTATTGAGTCGGTACAAAACCATTTTAGATTTACAAACATTAGCTCATACTACAACCCCAAATTAGAAAAAGTTGGGACGGTATGGAAAATGCAAATTAAAAAAAAAAAAAAAAAGGCAGTGATTTCTAAATTGACTTTGACATGTATTTTACTGCAGACAGAATGAACCCAAGATATTTCATGCTTTTTCTGATCAATTTAATTTCATTTGTTAACATACATCCATTCCCGCATTTCAGGCCTGCGATACATTACAAAAAAGGTGGAATGGGGGAAATTTCGAGCTAGTAATGAGGTAAACAATTAAATCAACGATGTGATTTGAAACAAGTGATGTCAACAGGTGACTGTAATCATGATTTGGTACAAAATCAGTATCCAGGAAAGGCCTAGTCTTTGAGGAGCAAAACTGGGCTGAGGATCTCCAGTTGGTCAAGTGCATGAGAAAAATTACTGAAATGTTTGAAAACAATGTTCCTCAAAGAAAGATACAAAAGGATTTGGCTATTTGACCCTCTACAGTGTATATCATAAAAAGATCCAAGGAATCTGGAGGAAATGCACTGTATAAAGGGAAAGGGCACAAGCCTAAGCTGAACACCCGTGATCTCTGAACCCTCAAACAGCACTGCATCAAGAACCGTCATTCATCTATAGCCGATATAACCACATGGGCTCGGGGTTACTCTGGCAAACCTTTATCAAGCACTACAGTACAGAGCTACATCCAAAAATACCAGTTAAAACTTTACTGTGCAGAAAGAAAGCCTTATGTTAACCGTGTCCAGAATAGGGATGGCGAAAACTAAAAAAAATCTTGACCGATCACCGAGCCTCATTAGCCGGTTAAAGTCGGTTAACCTATGAGTTTAACAGGGATGCAAACAGCGCGCCTTTTGGCGGATGCCGCCTTTTTCACGGCTGAATCGTGCAGATCCGATTTTTTTTTTGGGGGGGGGGGCGTTGGAGTGTCTGAATAATTTCAACGGCATTTGCTTATTTAGTAATTTTAATACAGAATTTACTCTGATGAAATTATTCAGACACTCCAACGCCCCCCCCTAAAAAAAAAAAAAAAAAAAAAAATCGGATCTGCACGATTCAGCCGTGAAAAAGTCGGCATCTGTGCCTTTAGTTTGCGTGGAGAGATATGATCTGCAATAACATGCATTGTTGGTTACAGACCGAAACATACTTTCAGAATGCACTGGCCAAGGCAGGACTAAACTCCATGTGCCTTCTAATAATACACATTCACACACATCACATTATCTCTAGCCGCTTTATCCTTCTACAGGGTCGCAGGCAAGCTGGAGCCTATCCCAGCTGACTACGGGCGAAAGGCGGGGTACACCCTGGACAAGTCGCCAGGTCATCACAGGGCTGACACATAGACACAGACAACCATTCACACTCACATTCACACCTACGGTCAATTTAGAGTCACCAGTTAACCTAACCTGCATGTCTTTGGACTGTGGGGGAAACCGGAGCACCCGGAGGAAACCCACGCGGACACGGGGAGAACATGCAAACTCCGCACAGAAAGGCCCTCGCCGGCCCCGGGGCTCGAACCCAGGACCTTCTTGCTGTGAGGCGACAGTGCTAACCACTACACCACCGTGCCGCCCCCTTCTAATAATAATTAAAAAAAAAAAAAAAATAGTAATTTGTAAGCTAAAAAGCCTGTGTCTACACTTTTCTCTCGCCGAGTGGCAGCTGTTTTCAACTGGGGCGGGACATGACTGAATGGGCGTTTCTGATTTGTCAGCTGTCTTCAACTGGGGTGGGAGGGCGGGACATGACTGAATGGGTGTTTCTGATTTGTCAGCTGTCGTCCTTACACCGCATGGCATGCCCCAAGCGTTTACAACACAGAATTCCAGGTTCTCCGCTCCAAAATCGGCAGCTTCAAAACGATTGATTTTTTTTTTTTTAACCGACAACCAAAAAAAAAAAAAAAATTAACCGGTTGACGTTGATTCGGTCAACCACCGGTCAAATGGTCATCGGTTAACATCCCTAGTCCAGAAGTGCTGTCGACTTCTCCAGGTTCGGCAGCATCTGGGATGGATCATCATACAGTGGAAACACGTATTGTGGTCAGATGAATCAGTATTCCAGGTCTTTTTTTTTTTTTGGAAGAAAGACACGCTGTGTACTCCAGACCAAAGACTAAAAGAACCATCCAAACTGTTACCAGGAACAAGTCCAAAAGCCAGGGTGTGTCATGGTATGACGTTGTGTCAGCACCCTTAGCAAAGGTAACTTGCACTTCTGTGATGGCAGCATTCATGCAGAAAAATGCACTGGGATTTTGGAGCAACATTTACTGCCTTCATGACGACATCTTTTAACAAGACAATACAGAACCACATTCTGCACACATTACAAAAGGCATGGCTGTGGAAGAAGAGGGTGCCTGTCCCCTCTGTCCCCAATAGAGAACATGTGGAGAATTTTGGAAAAAAAAAAAAAAAAAAAAACATAGGACAACCACGACCTCGTACTGTTACACACCTCAAGACCTGTTTGCAGGAAGAATGGGACAAAACGCCTGAAACACTTCATGACTTGGTGTCCTCAGTCCCTAAACATCATTTAAGTGTTGTGAGAAGGAATGGCAACATGAAAAGTGGTACATGCTTAACTGTCAACTTTTTTTGAAATGTGTTCATTTTAAAAAAATAAGAAGAAATTTCATGAGGTAAAAATCAAATTATGTGCTGTTGTATTATTTGAGGGCAACGCAGGTCAAAGACGCTCTTTATAGGGTGTACCCATAAGCTCTTTTCCAAGTGGCAATCCTTTATTTCGTATTTTAATGAGATGTGGGTCCTACCAGATTAGATGCTCGTTTGTTAAATATTCATGCTTGTTTGTGATTTCTGCCTCAGCCAGAGCGGGACGTGTGAATGTTGGGATTAATTTGTTGATTTTGTTTTATTAATTTTATTTTTGTGGCTGTTGTTGTTAATGTTTCCTTTATCTAGTTGTCTGTCTGTTCTTTAAAAAAAAAAAGATGAGAAAAGTATTTGGTAAGTCTGTACTGCAGTTTCATCGTCATTCTTATTTCTGCCAATAAAAATATTTTGAAAAAAAAGACGCTCTTTATGTTTTTTTTTTTTATAATTGTAGAAACATTTAACTTCATTCATACTGAAGGCATCTTTGCTCTACAGCATTTCCTTGTATGTGCCTAAGACTTTTACACGGTACAACATATGGAATTAAATCGGTGAAGAAGTTACTTCATGGGCACTTTGTCTAATGTCAACCAACAAAATGAATAAGGTATTAATTTTTTTTTTTTACATTTTCCAATAACTGCACTGGTGTTGATCCGATTGTCCTGCTACAGATGTAGCGTGTGCATGGCCGTAGCCAGCTATGAGGCCACCGAGGTCCGGATCTCAATCATTTTTAAGAGCTGAAAATACATTTGTACGCTAAATATTCAACTAGATAAAAAATAAATAAATAAAAACATTAAAACGTCTCTGTAAAAATTGCATTGTTAATTATGTTAAACGTTGATTCTGTCTTCTGTGTCTGTTTTGAGACCAAGAACACAAAAACGAATGAGTGTGTGACTCGGGGGAGGAACGCAGTGCAGTAGACACAGTTTTTCATGGTAACCATCAGTGCACTTTCATGAAGCTGTTAAATTTACATTTTCGAAGCAGCGCAGTTGTAGCCTACCTCGTTTGTGATTTTAAAAATAAATTATTCGATAAGCCAAAGCAATAGAGTGGAAAGTTTCACACACACAGTTGATAAGGCAAACTGTTCAACAAGTTTAAAAGTTACCCCTACTCTTTACTCAAACATGGTGGTGTATACTGATTTTTTTTCCCCAGAATTTTTCTTTTTTTTGTGTGCAAGTGTAATGGATGCCAGATTGTTAATGTATCTTAGTTCCATAGGCTACATGGTTAGTAAGGTATTAGGCAGAGACCCGTCCACCCGTAAATTTGACGGGCGATTGCCGATTTCAACGGGCAAGTATACACACAGACGGATACTGAAACGGACGATAATGCCGAAAATTTTCGCACATGAATACTCCCACATGTCATCGGATAAATCCAGTTATGTTCCGCCCACACACGGACTGGCCATCGGGAGTAGCGGGAGTTTTCCCGGTGGGCTGGTGGTTCAGCGTGGGCCGGCGGAGAAAAAAAAAAAAAAAAAACAGTTGCGCGCTGGCCTTTAATATGATAAGCAATGTTAACAGTTTCTTTAACAAACTGTTAACATTGCTTATTACAGTTGCGCGCTGGCCTTTAATATGATAAGCAATGTTAACAGTTTGTTAAAGAAACTGTTAACATTGCTTATCATATTAAAGGCCAGCGCGCAACTGTTTTTTTTTTCTCCGCCGGCCCACACTGAACCACCGGCCCACTGGGAAAACTCCCGCTACTCCCGATGGCCAGTCCGTGTGTGGTTCCGCCATCATTTACAAATCGTAAGAAACACAGTTTAATACGAAAAATACTGAAAACTTGAAATGAAAAATCAGAATATTTCATCGCTTCCGCCATTTTGGCCCGCACTGAATCTTGTAACATGCGGACTGCATAAATCGCGAATTCTGATTGGTCAAAAATTGCCAAACACCCTGCGTTGTAGTTTCCTCTTTCTTTTTTTTGTCATTGAAATTTTTATTTTGTTTTTACATAGCAATTACAGAAAGAAGACATAACATACAAAAACACATATCGGCGGCAGCAACACAGAACATGACATATCTCCCCAATAATCCATTCATAGGCACATTAAAGCACATACTACATACTCACAATAAGTATACAACACACCTCAAGTTCTTTAAGAGTTCACTCCAACACTATAATCAAAATGCACCCATACATGGCTAGCTTTACTTGGTTCCTTCTGTACCCTTGAAATCATGGCTTCAAAAGCAGCTGTCTCTGACATAAGTTGAAGCCATTCTTTTATTTCTGGTCTATAAGGACTCTTCCATTTTCGTAGAATAATCCTAGCCGCTACCAGAAAGCCTGTCATCACAAGTCTGCCTTCAGCTTTTGGTAGACCCACTGGCATCAAGGATTTATCTCCTAGCAGGCAGAATTGTGCGGACTCTGGCAAAGGTTGACCAAGCCAGTCCTCAAATTTTTTCAATATTGCCTTCCAGAAGGGCATTATTAGGGGGCAATCCCACAGTGCATGTAGAAGTGTACCCACCTCTTTCTTGCACTTCCAACACTTACTGTCCTTTATTAAACCCATTCGAAATAGCTTACTTGGTGTAAAATAATACCTATGCACAATTTTATAATGAATAAATTTGTTTCTAGCATCCCTTGTAGCTCTTCCAACATTTAAAATAATGTTTTTCCACACCTCCTCATTAATGTCTGTATCAAGATCTTTCTGCCACATAATCCTTAAGTTTTCACACATTCCCATTTGAATTGTTGACATTTTACTATAGAAAACAGATGCAGAGTGCACATGTAAAATAGGTGGAGCATTAAAAAACTGTTGCACTACATTATCCTCTTTCTTTTCTCTTTCCAAACCAAAAACAGATCCAACAGAACTTCTCAATTGTAGGTACCTCCAAAAATCCCCTTTATCATTTAAGTTGAATTGTTGTTTGAGATCCTCAAAAGACAGAAATGTCTGATCTCTATATAGATCCTGAACAATACGTACACCCTTCCCCAACCAAGTTGGCCATAAGAATACCTTTTTACCTATGCAGATAGATGGATTATTCCATATAGAAGAGTAGCTTTGTTTATATTGTGAAATCCCCAAAATTTTATGCACTCTTGCCCACGCCCATCGTGAATGATCTAAAATTAAATTACCCCCTCCTGCCTGAGTTTTCTGTGACAAATATTCTATTACACTAGATGGGCCCACAAGCCCCTCTTCAATCTTAGCCCACCCTGGCTTGGAGTCACCCATACCCCAATATCTTGCCAGCTTATTCATTTCAAAAGCAATATTATATAATTCCATGTTTGGAAGGGCCATCCCACCAACATCACGTGAGGCAAATAGTTTTTGAAGCTTGATTCTGGGCCTTTTCCCATTCCATAGAAATTCTGTAATTAACTTATTATACTGTTTGAAAGTGGCATTTGGAATATGTACTGGTATCATCATGGAAATGTAGTTAAATTGTGAGGAGACTATCATTTTAATTACATTAATCTTCCCCCATAACGTGAGGTTAATTACCCTCCACTTTTCCAAATTCAACTTTATCATCTTAAGTAAAGGGGACATATTCATGTCAATTATATTAGCCAGATCAGGGCACAGTTTAATACCTAAATATTTCATTCCAGTTTGGATCCACTTAAACTGGAACGTTGTCATTATGCTCTGACTGCATCCTTTAGATATTGGCATGCACTCAGATTTTTCCCAATTTATTGTATAGCCTGATAATGCTGAGAAAGACTCTATTGTAGATAAAACATTAGGAATCGACTGTAAAGGGTCCTCTAAAAGTAACAAAATATCGTCTGCATAAAGAAATATTTTATGTTCTTCTCCGCCATGCAAGATCCCTTTGATAACACTCTCACCCCTAATTGCTGTTGCCAATGGTTCCAAAAATAGTGTAAAGAGCAACGGACTGAGGGGATCTCCTTGTTTTGTACCCCTTGATAAATGGAAAAAGGATGATATTATTCCATTTGTTATTACTGCAGCTCTTGGATCAGAATAAATAATATTTATCCATTTGATAAAATCTTCCCCACATCCAAATTTTCTTAGGGTGTAGTGTAGAAAGCCCCACTCTACCCTATCAAACGCCTTCTGGGCATCTAATGATATGGCCGCTATTGCATTGTTGTTTTTATGATTAAGCTGCATCAGATGCAATACACGTCTTACATTATCAGAGGATGATCTCCCTTTAATAAAACCTACCTGGTCAGAATGTATTAACTGTGGCAAGAGGTTTTCTAATCTGGTTGCCAGGACCTTTGTTAAGATTTTACAGTCCACATTAATGAGACTAACCGGTCTATAGCTAGCTGGATCAACAGGATCTTTATCTTTTTTGGCAATTAAGGATATTAAAGCTTCGTTGAATGTATTTGGTAATTTGCCAACTGAAAAAGACTCCTCATAAACCTCTGTCAAAATAGGTGCAAGAAGGTCACTAAATCTCTTATAGTACTCTGCGGGAAAACCATCCAAACCAGGTGACTTTCCAGCACTCATTGATTTAATTGCCTTTTTAACTTCCTCCACTGAAATAGGGCTATCTAGTAACTCCTTGTCATTGTTTAATATTTTTGGGAGGCTGATCTTAGAGAAAAAGGCATCATATTCCTTCGATTCAGGATTAATCTCTGATGTATATAACTGGTTATAGAAACTCGCAAAAATGTTATTAATATCCATTGCTTTAGTCATTAATTCCCCTTTCTTGTTTTTAATTGCTGGTATAGCATAGCTTGCTTCTTTCTGACGCAACTGTCTAGCCAGCAACTTGCCGGCTTTTTCCCCACTCTCATAATATGTTGTTTTAAGTTTGAATAGAGCATATTCTGCCTTTCTATTGTATATATCATTTATTTGAAATTTGAGGTCACAGATTTCCTTCAGCAATACATCATCATGTTTCCCCGCCAGTTTCTTCTCTAAATCTTTAAGTTGATTTTCTAAATCCTTAAGTTTGTTTCTTTGTTCTCTTTTCTTCGCACTGCACTGAGCTATGATCCTCCCTCTAATATATGCTTTAGAACTCTCCCACACCGTTCCTATTCTATCTACTGAGCCTATATTTTCCGAGAAAAAAGTGCTAAGATCCTCTTCAAGCTGGCTACAGAACACAGGATCCTGAAACATAGAAACATTCAATCTCCACCTACTCCCTCTCTTACCCTCTGATCCAATCAATACTCCTAAATGTACTGCTGCATGATCAGTCAAGGCTATCGGCCCTATGGAGCAGTCTGTGACATTATTAACCAATTCTTTGCTAATTAAAAAATAATCTATCCTGGATTGTGATTTATGTTTATGGGAGTAAAATGTATATTCTTTATCCTTCGGATTAACAAGCCTCCATATATCTGTCAGACCCATATCCTCCATCATAAGACCAATAGCCATTCTATCTTTTGGAATAATATTAGAAAAGGTGGTTTTATCCAGAGCTCCATCCAAAACTTGGTTGAAATCCCCACCTATTATTATAGGACCCCCACTATCATTACCCACTAAATCATTAATTTTATGAAAGAAAGATGGATTTTCTTCATTTGGTGCATAAATATTACATATAGTAACTTGTGCTCCATTGATTTTAGCTTGTATGTATATGACCCTCCCCTCATCATCCTTTTGCTGCTTAATAATAACACAATTAAGATTTTTATGTACCAAAATGGCAACTCCATGTTTTTTACTACTATATGAGCTATGGAATATTTGGCCCACCCAATCTCTTTTCAGTTTTGCAGCCTCTGATTCAACCATATGTGTCTCCTGAATAAGGGCTATTTGGACTTGTTGTGATTTAAGATATGATAAACATTTTTTTCTTTTAATGGGGTTGTGTAAACCATTCACGTTCCAGGATACTATCCTAACACAGTTATTCATTAGTGTTCTTTTTAACAATTAAGCTTAATACCATTGACTTGAGATGTATGAAAGCTGTGTGCCATAGAAAGTAAAATATATAAACAATAAGGGGAGTGCTGCCAAGCTGCCGATCAAAACAAAACACACATTCTGTCAAAAACCTTTCAAAACAAAAAACATAAAATGTAAACCCAATACCACCCCTGTGATACCCCCCACAAAACAGGCCCATGAGGTACGCTAAGATGATCAACAATAATCCCCTCCCCTCCCATTACCCTCCAAACCCATAATAATATCGTTGAAATGTTAAATATTCCCTTGTTGCTGACCTAGTCAGTAGAACTTTTATTCTGATATCACATTTTCGGACAATACTATCCTGATATTCAGCAAGCCATGTTGTAGTAGGCACTTCAAATCAATTGTCCACTCATATACTCACGTCTAAAAGTCTTAAGGAACAAAATGGCAAACGGCCACAGCGCAAAACGTAACGAATCCTTTCTTCTTTTCGGAATTTAGTTATTCATCTGTTGACTCACGACCATTGGACACCTCCTCCTCCACATCTTGCTGTCCCGTCTGACTGTCCAGAAAGTCCATCGCCTTTCTGTCGTCCGTGAACTTCACTTTTTTTCCTCGCCAGGTGAAGCGCATCTCTGCGGGGAAGCCCAGTGTAAACCGCACGTCCAGTCTGTGTAGCCGACTTTTAACATCCTTAAACTTTCTCCTCTTTGCTGCCGTTTCTTTTGTCATGTCAGGGAAAAATGACAACTTGCAGCCTTTCCATATTACATCTTCCTTGTCTTTATATTTCTTCTTCGCAGCCATCAACACTCTCTCCCTCTCCAAGTAGCTCAGAAAGCGAATGATGATAGGTCTTGGTGAGAGATTGTCGGTGTTCTCTGACATAGTAGTCGGGACTCGGTGCACTCGCTGCAGCTGACCTCTGTCCAGTTCAATCCCAAGGGCCTCGGAGATGATAGTTCTCACGCAGTCTGACGGCTTGTTACCTTCCAGTTTTTCCTTCAGCCCGATGAGCCTTAAATTTTGGCGCCTGTCACGATTTGCTGCATCTTCCACTGCATAGCGTAACTCCTCGCAGGTTTTAGAACTCGTACTTGCCTCTTGGCGTAACTGAACGTTTTCGTCCTCAAGTTGGGAAATGCGGCTCTCCGCTTCCTCAAGTCGCTGCATAACACTGTCCATGTCCGTCCGAAGCACAACATTGTTTTCTTTTATGTCGGATATTTCAGTCTGGAGTGTCGTCAAAAGTTTCCCAACTCTTCCCATTTCCTTCATAGCTTTCTCCAGTGACTGCTGCATGGATGCTAGCACACTTTCTCCGTCCCCCTTGCTAGCTCCAGCCATTGATGTTAGCTTACTAGCCGCTGGTATGGCCGGGTTTTGTTTAGCCGCTGTTCTCGTCGACATTGTACATTAAATCCCGTCTTATAACAACTTTTGACTGATCAGCAGTACATTATAAGTCACTACTCAACGATGAAACGCATAATATATCGAATTTCAGGGTAAAATCGGTGGGTCTATGGGAGAGCTCCTTCTATGCGACCATCCTGCTCAATGATCCCACGAGACTCTAGTTTCCTCTTTCTTGGCGGGAGAACCGCATTTTTTTTTGCTGACTCACTCTTCTGGATCAAGATGAATCCCAACAAACGCCCCAAATTGAATATTACAAAAATTGATTCGTTTTTCCACAAAAAGACAGAAAAGGTATGTGTGATACATTGATTAACAAGGGGGGTTCATTGGGGTATGGTAAAATAGAATACTGTTGTTTTTTTTTTATTAAATACTGTAACTAGATCAAAAGATTATATACAATTCATTGTTGTTTATTTTCTTTTCACTTTTGTTACCAAATCAAACACCATACATACATCTGATACATTCAGGAGTGAAACTGAAAAAAATACAAAGTAAAAATATGCAATATTTCTGATCAAAAATTACACGCCATTTCACCCTGAAAATGTCCTAGAATGCAGGAAATGAAGTCTAAATTTCAAAAATTTTCTGGGGGGGCATGCCCCCAGACCCCCCTAGAGGGACTTCGCGCCTGCGGTGCTCGTCTTCGCACCTGCGGCGCTCATCAGGATTATATAAAATATTATTTTTGACTGGTAATTTTCTTTTTCTGCCTAATACCCTAATGGTTAGGGTATCTTTTGTCCTCATTGCTTGGGCCAGATCAAACCATTAAACAAGCTTTATTCTTACTCTTGCCACATACATGATTTTTTTTTTCAAAACTGATGATATTCAGTTCAAACACTATTAAAAGTAATTTCAGGAACAGATCTCTTGTGTGACGTGTAATTCACCCCTCTCGTTTAAATATGTCACAGAGATGCCTACCCCAAATTTTGAATTTCAGTATTCTTGAAAACATTTTTCAGTATTTTGGAATGACTTTCAGTAACATTAATTTATGCGCATTTCCATTATAAAGAGGTGTATATACCAATATTTTAACATTTAAATTATTAAAAAGAACTTTTGTGTGAATTGAATAAACAAAACGTGAGCAGCCATCTCAATTGAATTTCCACTCAACAAATTTCTAGAGTATACAATTTTTCACCTTTTTATAAATACAGTAGTGTTCCCTGTTTGCAGACATTACGGTTGACTACCAATCATTGGTATTGAATGTAACTCCTCAAAAGTATTATATTATATTGCCTGGCAAAATGTTCTACCTGTTAACGGATTCTAATAAAAAAATTTTTAAAAAAGTTTCTTATTTCATGCCAAAGAGAGTCCGACATTGTTATCTTAATGTCCCAATATATAAATACTTCAGCATAATGCTTCAGAAGAGACATTGAATAAAATGACATTTATAATTGTATTTAAAACAGTGGAATGATCAATTTTTTGCCACAATCCCAACAGCACTAATCATAAATTCTGGTTTTGATCATACTACATGTACATTTGCACTTGCAACACTGAAAAGACTTTGAATTAAAGAAGTACAGCCAGTGTTTGATATTTCAGTGAATAAAAATCAGACATGTAAAAAGAAACTGAATAAGTTTAGCTCACATTTCATGGCACTAATTGGCAAGTTCAACTCCAAGCACAGGTCAACCATCACTGCTTCAGCATGTGTCACGTTCCGTGTCTTTTCATCCACAGATTTCGTAAAAAACTGCTGGATACCCCCAGATTTACTTTCCGCCTGACTCGCCATTTCAGCATACTCCATATGCTTTTTGGAGTTGACATGCCGCCTGCAGTCATCGCGACCACCATGAGTGATGTTAATGTCAGTTCTACACAGTTTGCAGTGCGCGTATCCATTGCCCTTTTGACTGGGTGTAATGCACGGCCATTGTGCATTACCGTATATTGTGGGAGGAACACCTGAGATCTGTGTTTCACTTGTCCCGATACTGAGCGTTTCATTTCCACTATTGAGAAGCAGCAGCATGTGCGGTATCTGCGCGTGTCGCGCACAGCATGTGCGCAGGCATGCAAACTGGTCAGGGGTGAAAAAGGTGAGAAGGATGCACGGGGACACGGCACGCGCGCAAAAGTACATTTCGTAGTCTACGTTACAAAAAAAATTGCAACCAGTGACATCTTGAATTTAATACAGTACAAAATAACTTTCCATAAACATGTCTTAATAAGTTACTGTTGAGTGGCCGGTAAATTGTACCATTTATTTGTCAGTGGCCGGTAAAGTTTGATATTTTGTGAAGTTAATTTTCACCCCTGTGTACAACACAGTGGGCTATTTACAAAAAGGTATATATTACTGCCTGTGCTATCTAACAGACCTACCCCAGAGGACACACCTGGCCAATCCCTGTCTGTCAATTTTCTTAAAGACATCACCTATGTGAAATCAGGGGCGGATCGAGAAAAATATTTATGGGGTGGCAAGAGGGGGGCAGGAATTTGAGGGGTGGCAACGTATTACAGACATGTATATATACTGAATTTAATCACAGTTTGACGACAAATAGTATGTACACACTACAAAAGGGCACAGACTGCCATTTACAAACTCATACAGAAACTTAATCTCATGCCTTTATTGTTCACGAAGAACACACATTCTCAGATGAGGTCTATACCGTTTCTGGACAGTTTTATACTGTATATGCAAAAGAACAGACACTAAAAAACAACAATAACAACACTGCTTCAAGTTCAGCATGATTTAAGCCATTTACACCAGTGTCACATTTTATAGTTTTTTTCCTCACGCTTTGTAAAGGCTCACCAGTGAGCATAACATGAACTTGTCATGCCTACAACAGCTGAATGCGGCGATTTCCATGTTGCTCAGCAAAACGCTTCACAAATTTATCAAGATCTAATGCTTTTGTGCGCTTTGATTCAATGCTGAGTACAGCCAAACTTGATAGTCTCTTTTCTGTCATAGTCAACCGCAAATAAGTCTTTATGAGCCTGAGAGATGAAAAACTTCGTTCACAGGATGCACTGCTCACAGGCAAGACAACCGCTATTTTACACAACCTGAACAACTCAAAAAAAACCAACATCATCATCTTGGTATGGGTCCAAAAACAGTGAACTTCATGAGAGTGGTAGGACTCTCCTGTTCCCCCTTTTTTCTGTCTAGTACTCTCCTCGTCTGATGTAACTCATGTTTAAGATCCTCAATATTTGAATCATAAGCTTCAGCCAATAGCAATGTTTTCCTTGACAGACGGTGAATCAATATTAACTTTTGTGGCCGACTTTACATAAAACTAATGTCAGACCTAGCTAACATTAGGCCAAAAAAAAAAAGTGTGTTTCAGGTAACATGAAATACTAAAATAAGGTCGGTAGGTAGGAAATTTTTTCTTAATTTGTTTTATTTTGTTCGAAAAAATTAACACAAGTAAACATCTTACAAAATAGTATTTTGGCACAGAATCCTTTATACCACACATCATAATAAAATAAGTGTTTTAAATCTTTAAACGAATAAAAAAAATATCGCAAGAGTTCGAGTTATGATCTGCGGAAGCGTATTGCTGCCACACTCAAAAAAAAAAAAAAAATGGCTTAGACTCAAGTAATTACGTGAAAAGATATTGTTAACAGAGTTATCACGTTTTTACAATATATTTATCATGTAATAACATAACACGTAATTTCATGATATTTTCATGTGATAATGTGAAAACACCTTATCAAGAAATAACGTGAAAATATGGTTTAACGTCCTAGGCTAGGCTACTTCCATTAAAAGCAGACGGCCTCGCCTAGCCTACTGTAGAACTTGGGTCGAGCAAAAACACGGAGCAAAAACATGTCTGAATCCTGAATGACTCCTATTTGTATAAATAGGGGACTACATAGGCGGCAAAATGTAGTGTTTTTCCCTGCCATGGAAGTGCACTTGTATACTGAAGAGGAAGCAATTTGCATTACAGCCAGGAAGGCTGATAGAAATGGCAAAACATTTTACTTTTTATCGTTTCTTTCACAACTTGAATGCGTTGAAACAAAAAAATTATGACAAACTAACGCTGCTTACACTAAAATATCGAGGGAAATTTGTAATAAAAACTTTACGGTCGGCAATTTCGACGCGGAAATTCTCGATCGGTCGGGTTACCGGAAACACACTTTTTTTTTGCCTTACATGTATAGTTAGCTAAATAACCTTCTCCAACCTGATTTTTATCCTCTCAAAATCAGCATCGCAACTATACTAGCACTGTTCATTCATTATAATTTCATTTTTTGATAGATAGTTAATCAGCTTTTACCCCTTTCCTCCTGTGTCTCCTTTCCTCGCGACTCCTGGCTCCCTCGCTTCGCGCCTCTCAATTTTCCAAAACAACCAATCTCTGGCGTTATCTCGTGCTGCATTCGCCACAGTCGGACATTGGAAATTCGCGCATGTAAATGTCAAATTGGCCGTAATTTTTCTTTGAATTCGTCGCTGCCAACTGAGGTAGCAGCAGGGGTGGCAAGGCTTTCTTTTAGAGTGGCATATGCCACCCCGGTAGATCCGCCCATGGTTATTCACCCCCGAGCGCGCTGGAAACTGTTCCATTGGTATTCAGATTCAGTCGCGAGATGAGGTTGCCAGATCTCTCTATAAAAAGGTGACTTTGCGGTCTGAATCTGTGGAATATTCGTAAGCGAGGACTGGCAACCAGCAGTGGGTTGTGCACCAGCTGATCAGAACTCCAATGGAAAAGAAGCGTGTTAGTAACTGTTTATCTTGATTGGCTGTAACCTTGTAAGTGAAATGTTTGGCAACAATAGCGTTGTAGCCTGCCTACCCCCCCCCCCAAAAAAAATCTCTTCGGATCTACACGATTCACACAAGTGACCTATTTTGGGACCAAAACGGCGAATTTCGCCGAAAGGTGAGGAGTTTGCATGTGTGTGTGCGGTATCTGCGCGTGTCGCGCACAGCATGTGCGGTATCTGCGCGTGTCGCGCACAGCATGTGCGGTATCTGCGCGTGTCGCGCACAGCATGTGCGGTATCTGCGCGTGTCGCGCACAGCATGTGCGGTATCTGCGCGTGTCGCGCACAGCATGTGCGGTATCTGCGCGTGTCGCGCACAGCATGTGCGGTATCTGCGCGTGTCGCGCACAGCATGTGCGGTATCTGCGCGTGTCGCGCACAGCATGTGCGGTATCTGCGCGTGTCGCGCACAGCATGTGCGGTATCTGCGCGTGTCGCGCACAGCATGTGCGGTATCTGCGCGTGTCGCGCACAGCATGTGCGGTTGTCATAAAAATAAATAGCTGTGAATCGTGCATGGATTGAAAAAGTCGCTTGGACATTTAAAAACAACTCACTGGAATTTTTTAAGACTTTATAATAATTCCGTACAGAATAACACTGTTTGCCGTAACATCATATTTACGTAACTTTTCCGTACAAAATACGGCCAATCCGTACTAGTTGGCATCTCTGTGTCAAAAAATTTTCGGCACGTGCATCACGGACCTCGGTGATTTTAAAATCCTGGCTACGGCCCTGAGCGTGTGGTGAAATTACTTGTTGAAAAGATGGTTCTGGACTTTGATTTTGGTGTTGGCTTTAAAGTCATCAGGGAGAAGCATAACTGGAACGGGAACCTGGTTTAGATCGTTGATCTGAGGAACAAAAAAAAAAAAAAAGAGCAAGAAACCAAGCAATGCAAAGTATTAGTATGGACATTTTATGGAAAACATTAATCATGACCACATACATATTGTGGAAAGGTACATTTCAAAGAATGATCTATAAAATCACTCACATGCACTGAAAAGGATTGGGATAAAAGCTATTTGGACAAAATGTACCATGACCTTCACACCTCACAGATACAACTTTATACATGAGCCCTGGGGATATTATTATTATTATTATTATTATTGTACATCATAGAGAACTCTTTTACAGCTGCTTTATTAACCGTTATAAGCCTATATCACAACTCTCTAACACATATCCGCCTTTATACTCGGATTCATCTTATAACCAGTAAACAAATCCCATTCTACTCTGCTGATACTGTATGTAACTGATAAATACCACATGTAAATTCTGTTTCCGCATTCTACGGGGAAATTAGTTACGGTTATTTTTCTCCCCTCCCCATCCGTATTTGAGCAAATCCCGCCTCCTGAACCAGGACTGGTCAAGAATCACGAACTCACGCTCTGATTGGACAGCGTGCATGGCGAGTTAACCAATCCCAGCCTAGGAAGCAGGACGTGCCGGAAAACAGGTAGGAGTTAAAAAAAAAAATAGCGTCGGAGAAGCTGTTTATAAATAGCCGTGCTAGCTAACTGAAAAGGGAGGCAGCTCGGGAAGTGCAAAAGCAGCGAAAGGACTTACCGAATGATTTACCCCCCACATAAAGACGCTAAGCACCGGGTCGCTGGCTCGGAAAACCTTCACCTTCTGCTGGACGAAGTTTTTCTTTTTGGTCTTAGTTTTAGCTGCTAGCATGAGCATGGGGCCCGAGGCGCTGCTGGGGTTCCCGAGAGCCGCCATCACTCTGCCTGCCTGGCCTCTGCTCAGTCCCTCCTGCTCTCAGCTCCGCCCCTCAGTTCTCAGTCCCGCCCCTCAGCTCCTCCTCCTCTCCGCTCCAGCTGTCACTCAAAGTCCTAAACAACCGAACACACAGACACAAGTCCAGAATTATATATTTTAATTTTTCGAGATGGACGAAATCTCGCTGCTTTAACAGACAAATCACTGAAACACTGCCGCCCCATTCCAGGGGAAAAACATGACTAACAGCCGAGCGGGAACACTGGCAGCAGCTCACCTGGGGGCGTCATCAACAACAACCCGGTTCTAGATGGACAGCTCCGGGAGCCAATAGGTGGCGCCGTAGCCAGACCACGTGATCTCGTTAAGCCGGAAATATGTCGACACCTAACCCGTGTATTATATTTACATACTGTAATAGATACTCTGTGGTGTATGTATATATGAACACGAGTACTGGGAAATATATCATTTATATTTTTCTTACGAGCTCCATCCGGGACATGGAAACCAAAACCCTGACATTCGCGGTCCGGGTTCTATCAAATCCTGCGCTCTGATTGGCTGGCGAGCGGGTTACGGACCTCTGGTGACTCGCTTGCTCGCTCACAACAACAAACAACTGAGTAGAATTTTTTTGTCAACATTTATCTTTTTTTTATAAGATTTATTTATAAGATTATCAACAATCTTATAAATTATTGCCAGCATTTCTCAGTATAATAGCATTAATTTTACATCATGGATCGCGATAACGACAGTGTTCACAGCGAAAGCGAGTTTTACCACCCTGAGGAAGAAGAAATAAAAGAAAACATTTCAGGAGAAAGCTAAAAACCTCTAACTGCTGCTAACGCCGAGCAAAAACATGGCTGAATCCTGACTGACTCCTATTTGTATAAATAGGGCACTACATAGGCGGCAAAATGTAGTTTTTTTTTTCCTGCCATGGAAGTGCACTTGTATACCGAGGAGGAAGCCATTTGCATTACAGCCGTGAATGAGGATTCAAAATGGCGGCTCGGCTCGGTTTTCCCTTTCGGGCGCTCTCGTTTTCTGTTAGAATTTGGTAAAGAAAAAAATAAATATAGTATTTACCAGGAGAATAGCATTAATTTTACATCATGGATAGCGATAATGACAGTGCTCACAGCGAAAGCGAGTTTTACTACCCTGAGGAAGAAGAAATAAAATAAAACATTTCAGGAGAAAGCTAAAACCTCTAACTTGCTAACAGTTTGATGTCATTAGTTAATGAGGCCCATTTTGGACCATGTTATCCTAATATATAATATTACGTTAGGTAAAAACTTTTAAACTAGTACAATCTCTTCTTCAAAGTTTCACCAAATGGCTTTATTTATGCAATATAAAGGTCATAATACTGTATAACTTTGGTCGAGCAAAAACACTAAGCAAAAACATGGCTGAATCCTGAATGACTCCTATTTGTATAAATAGGGGACTACATAGGCGGCAAAATGTAGTTTTTTTCCTGCCATGGAAGTGCACTCGTATACCGAGGAGGAAGCAATTTGCATTACAGCTGTGAATGAGGATTCAAGATGGCGGCTCGGCTCGGTTTTCCCTTTCGAGCGCTCTCGTTTTCTGTTAGAATTTGATAAAGAAAAAATAAATATATTATTTACCAGCTTAAGGTCGGTCCGGGGCAGCACGGTGGTGTAGTGGTTAGCGCTGTCGCCTCACAGCAAGAAGGTCCTGGGTTCGAGCCCCGGGGTCAGCGAGGGCCTTTCTGTGTGGAGTTTGCATGTTCTCCCCGTGTCCGCGTGGGTTTCCTCCGGGTGCTCCAGTTTCCCCCACAGTCCAAAGACATGCAGGTTAGGCTAACTGGTGACTCTAAATTGACCATAGGTGTGAATGTGAGTGTGAATGGTTGTCTGTGTCTATGTGTCAGCCCTGTGATGACCTGGCGACTTGTCCAGGGTGTACCCCGCCTTTCGCCCGTAGTCAGCTGGGATAGGCTCCAGCTTGCCTGCGACCCTGTAGAACAGGATAAAGCGGCTAGAGATAATGAGATGAGATGAGATGAGGTCGGTCTGTATGGTGAAATACCGTGACCTCGGCCTTGAATACTGACCTCAGTCGCGGTATTTCACCATACGGACCGACCTTAAGCTGGTAAATAGCATATATATATATATATATATATAGTGTGGGTCACTTATGAGGAAATTGATGAATTGTTTTGATAAATTTCAGTACTTTTTGTTTGTGAATGTGTCTGTATAATAAAAAGGAAATCACATGTTAGCTTGAAGATATGAATTTTATCTTCTCATGTTGAAAATCTGGCATTTTTCAGACAAAATCCATCACAGAGCTGAAATAATATTGGCTGGCTTTTATTTCGGCTTGTTCAGTATCATGCTAGCTCAGTGGAATATATCCGATATACCACGAAAAAAGCCAGCCAATATTATTATTATTATTATACATTCCTTTCAGGTGTTCAACGCGTCTTTATCTTTCAAAATTGTCTCAAAATCTTCCATATTTAACAAAGCAAACCTGGCAGCCATGTTTGTTTACAAATTGTCACAGTGGCTGTCTAGCGTGGAAGTTTTATGCCTGCGACGTCATGTTGTCTTGACAACCATGCAATATCCATCCATCCATTATCCGTAGCCACTTATACTGTACAGGGTCGCGGGCAAGCTGGAGCCTATCCCAGCTGACTACGGGCGAAAGGCGGGGTAAACCCTGGACAAGTCGCCAGGTCATCACAGGGCTGACACATAGACACAGACAACCATTCACACTCACATTCACACCTACGCTCAATTTAGAGTCACCAGTTAACCTAACCTGCATGTCTTTGGACTGTGGGGGAAACCGGAGCACCCGGAGGAAACCCATGCGGACACGGGGAGAACATGCAAACTCCGCGCAGAAAGGCCCTTGCCGGCCACGGGGCTCGAACCCAGACCTTCTTGCTGTGAGGCGACAGCGCTAACCACTACACCACCGTACCGCACAACCATGCAATATCGTAAACCATATTCAGCGCTCATTCTCCATTGGGTACAGTGACATAATACATGTAGGATAAGCGATATGCGAACAATATTGCATGCTGTCAAACCAAATGAACGAAACTCACTAGAAGGGAATAGAATACATGTTTTTATTCCATCGAAAAAGTGTCCTATATGTATAATAATTCATAATATATCGTCACTCCCAGTGTTTTCCCACACATTGTCAAAATGGTGAACAGGTTCAAAATTAACATTTTTTTTTGTTTGTGTAGATATGTCCATAGAATATAAAGAATATGACACAGTGGCATGAAGATATGAAGTTTATCTTCTCATGCTGAAAAATATATCACTCGTTCACTTCACTCACTCATGAAATATACATTCACCACTCAAAGATAAACTTCATATCTTCACGCCACCTTGTAATATCCTCTATATATAATCTGATTGTGAGACTTCGCATTCACAAAGAAGGAAAAGGATCAGCGACCGACGAAAAATCAGTCGAAACACAGTTGCAGCAGTAATCAGGAGGTATAGAACGACCCATTGTCCCACTAATCAGAGCTGCACTGGCCGTCATCCTAAAATAACGCCATGGACGGTACACTACTTACACAATCTAGCTCTGAAAAGTGCTTCAGACTTAACCCAGAGGTTATCGATGGAAATAAGAGTTTCTATGACAGCTCAGACAGTGCAAAGGACATCTCATAATGCCAATCTCTATGGACAGCGTCCAAGAAAAAAAAAAACCTTGCTTACTTACTCTTCGGCACAAAACTGTGAGATTAAACTTTGCCAAAGAACATGAAAAGAAGCCTCATGAAAATTGGGAGCACATTGTTTGGTCAGAAGAGACCATGATGAATATATTTGGCTCAGATGGGGTCTAGCATGTTTGGCATGAGCCTGGCCAGGACTAGCATATTGAATGCATCGTCCCAAGAGTGAAGCACGGAGGAGCAAGTGTGATGATATGGGGCTACATGAGTGCAAAAGGTGTTGGGGAGATGACCTTTATAGATGGCACAGCACCATGAATGCCTGTGGATATACCAAAATTCTGGCTGACAAGATGACTCCCAGTCTCCAGAAGCTTGGCAGAAGAAAAATTTTCCAGCATGATAACCATCTAAAGCATTGACCCGACCAAGTATGTATACATATATAATAAGATTAAAAAACAGACTGGGTACATTCCAGCCGAGGTTGCGTAACTCTGCCCCAGAGGTTTTTTTTCTTTCTTTCAGTATTTTGGGTATATAGTGGTCGGGTTCATTGGGTTTAACTTCAAATGCAGATATAGATACAGATATTTGGAGCATTGAACAGATACAGATAGCTACAGCAGTGTATTCCAACCCTAGTAACATGGCAGATGCTCCACAGACTGCAAGCTGATTTAAAAACATCTGTTATTGTTAAGATGCTGAAATTTTCTGCGAGGGAACATTTATTCAGCATTTATGGAATGAGTCTCCAGTTGTCTCATCTCATTATCTGTAGCCGCTTTATCCTGTTCTACAGGGTCGCAGGCAAGCTGGAGCCTATCCCAGCTGACTATGGGTGAAAGGCGGGGTACACCCTGGACATCACAGGGCTGACACATAGACGACCATTCACACTCACGGTCAATTTAGAGTCACCAGTTAACCTAACCTGCATGTCTTTGGACTGTGGGGGAAACCGGAGCACCCGGAGGAAACCCACGCGGACACGGGGAGAACATGCAAACTCCACACAGAAAGGCCCTCGCCGGCCACGGAGCTCGAACCCGGACCTTCTTGCTGTGAGGCAACAGCGCTAACCACTACACCACCGTGCCGCCGGTCTCCAGTTGTAACTTTTTCTTTTTTTTTCTGACACGTCAAAGTCGTCAGGTCAGAAGGCTTTGTGTCCTGCAGTCTCTTGGTAACATGCAAGAAAAGCTGGTGACGGGACGTTATATAGCCGTTGTGATGTAGATCATGAAAAGAAGTCATTGTTTTGTGGAAGAGCCACAACATTAAATGTAAGTATAAACAGATTTATACCTCTTAGACCATAGCAATTATCAGCCAACACTAATCATTTTGCTTGGGTAAATAACAGAGTCATATGTTAATGATATGAAATTAACAAGAAATTGTTTGATTTGGCAAATCGCTGTGGTATAAGAGGAATATAATACTTCAGGATGTGCTGGTATAGGAAAATAATCCACTTCAGGGTGTAAAGTTTTTGATTGTTTTCCTATAACCGTACACCCCTAACATTTGCCATAAAATAATCTTTCATCTGTCCAATATTAATCATAAGTCTGAGGCCCACATTATATCTGCACCTTACATTTAGTTTCATTTTAATGGAGCTTTCGAATGAGACACAGTACATTGTCACTTATCATAGTAATATAGCTGTTTGTTCTTTATTTTCTGAAAGTTCTTGTACTTTTACGGCTTTGCAGAGCCTTCTGCGATCACTGGCACTGGCACACACACCAATACAACAAGAGAAGTATGAAGATTTGTGCATTTTCAACATTTTTTTCCTCTATGCATTTTGGAGAGAGAAAATAGATATCCATGTGGTTTTTTTTTTTGTTTGTTTTTTGTTTTTGAATGACAATTGTAATATATACCAATTCTGAATGATCAACGTAAATATTACAGATCAGGAAATGAGAGAATAATTGCTCAAACATGTATCGTAGTACAATATTTCTGCAAGGTGTGGGTTTTTTTTTTTTTATTCCTAAAATGTGCCATCAAAGCCTGGTGTTCACGTTCATCATGAAATTAAACTTGACAATGAAAAAAAAAACAATGTTGACAATATAAAAATACATGGTATTGTAGTTCCTTAAATAAAGCATCAATCTATATATAAAATATTGTATTGAAGTATATAAAAATATGCCTTTTCAGATAGAGTAATAGCCGTCAGCTTTCAAGAACCTATCACCCAATGGCAGCCACCAAAAAAAAAAAAGTGGATTTATGTACAAACGATGTGTATAGTAACGTTCGGACTGTCAAAACAGAAAGGACTAAATGTTTTCCCAAATCATGTGCATGTACAGCAATGTTGATGTCTTGGTTACATGAAATACATGAACGTCTCCAAGGGAATACAATAATACTCCGGAATAAATTAAATGTAAAGGCATAATTTGCTTTCGTACTTATTAATTTAGTCAGTGTATCTTTGGAGAGAGGGAGAGGGGATGGCAGGGGAGGCGGAGAGAAAAATGGCGCCCACGCCCGCTTTAACAGTATTTACGGCCTACTCAGAGATACACAAGACACAGGCAGTGATGGCTATCACAGAAAAATGGACGCTACTAAGTGGCCAGGGTGTAGAGTCTTGTTTCGAGGTGTTCTACCAGAGGTGGAGTGATGGAGTGTCTCGTTGGCTCTGTGCTTACACACTGCAGGACCTGCAGAGGGGTATGGCAGTGACGTGAACCTTCAGTTGGTGCGTTGGATGGAGTGTTTGAGCGAAGAGCATGTGTTTCCCATGTTGAGTGGTTTTCCCCTGGTGTCTCCTGGCCAGGTAGTGTCTAGCACGAGCGGCTTGTCCTCCCGTCTCCCTTACGCCCCTCCCCTCCTCTTCCTCTTCTTCCTCCTGGCTCAGAATTGTGGCACCGCGTGCCCCGTCTCACTCTCCGTCACACGGTAAAGCGCCGTCTTCGCCAGCGTCGGATGGTATGGTGATGCCTAATTCATCCACGCACCAACAGTGGCCGCGTTGCATGCCTTTAGAAGACCGACACTGAGGAACAATAGGTACATGCTTAAACTAAAACGCACTCATTCACTGAGGCACGGTGTACAAAATGTAACTATAAACAGAAAAATACAACATGTCTTTCTTTAATTAAAAGGACTACAGGAAAAATAGCCTACTAATTTGCTTTCGAACATAAAACCTGAATGTGAATAATTTCACATGCGAGAAAATAATATGTAGAGCATTCTGAGAGTTTTAAAGTGTCGTAAGTCAGACACATGAGCTCCATTACTTAGTTACGTAGACACGTATACATCTGTTATGAGATTTCAGAGAGCTTCAGGCAGTCTGAAGCAGTTTTTTTGCATAGCCTTCTCTACTCATTTACAATCCCAGTTCCCAAAAAAATTGGGAAGCTGTGTAAAATGTAAATAAAAACAGAATGTGAAGATTTGCAAATCATGGAAACGCTATATTTGATTGAAAATAGTACAAAGACAACATATCAAATGTTGAAACTGAGAACATTTTTTTAGCGGTTTCTGAAAAATATATGTTCATTTTGAATTTGCATGTAGCAGGTTTCAAAAAAGGTGGGATGGGGTGTGTTTACCACTTTGTTGCATCACCTCTGCTTTTAACAACAGGCAGGCCAGTTTAGCACCTGGACTCTTTTACTACACAGCCATGCAGTTGTAATACTTGCAGTTTGACATTGTCTTGCTGAAAGAAGGAAGGCCTTCCCTGAAAAAGATTTTGTCTGGATGGCAGCATATTGCTCTGAAACGTGTATATATCATTCAGTATTAATGATGCCTTTCCAGACGTACAAGCTACCCATGTTATGTGCACTAATGCACCTTCATACCATCACAGATGCTGGCTTTTGAACTGTGCACTGATAACAAGCCGGATGGTCCCTCTCCTCTTTAGCCTGGAGGACGTGGTGTTCATGATTTTCTAAAAAGAATTTCTACTTTTGATTCGTCAGACCTCAGGACAATTTTCCACTTCGCCTCAGTCCATCGTAAAAGAGCTCGGGCCCAGAGAAGGTGGTGGTGTTTCTGGATATTGTTTATATCTGGGTTTAACTTGCATTTGTGGATGCAGTAATGAACTGTTTTCACAAACGATGGTTTTCTGAAGTGTTCCTGAGCCCATACAGTGATTTCCACTACAGACACGTGTCTGCTTTTAATGCAGTGTTGCCTGAGGGCCTGAAGATCACAGGCATCCAGTGTCAGTTTTCAGCCTTGTCTCTTGCATACAGAGATTTCTCCAGATTTTTAAAAATAATACAGTATTATGTATCATAGATGATGTGATCGCCAAATTCTTTGCAATTTTATTTGTTGCACTGTTTGCCCACGCAGTCTTTCACAGAGCGGTGAACCCCTCCCTATCTTTACTTCTGAGAGACTCCATCTCTCTGGGATGCTCTTTTTATACCCAATCATCCTACTGACTTGGTGTCAATTAACCAAATTAGTTTTTTGTTTGTTTGTTTGTTTACATTACATAATTTGTCCAGTCTTTATTGCCCCGTCCCAACTTTTTTGAAACATGTTGGTGTTGCTGGCACTAAATTCAAAATGAGCATATATTTTTCAAAAAACAATCAAATTTCTCAGTTTCAACATGTGATACGTTGTCTTTGTACTATTTTCAATGAAATATAGGATTTCCTTGATTTGCAGATCTTCATATTCTGTTTTTATTATTTATCTCATCTCATTATCTCTAGCCGCTTTATCCTGTTCTACAGGGTCGCAGGCAAGCTGGAGCCTATCCCAGCTGACTACGGGTGAAAGGCGGGGTACACCCTGGACAAGTCGCCAGGTCATCACAGGGCTGACACATAGACACAGACAACCATTCACACTCACATTCACACCTACGGTCAATTTAGAGTCACCAGTTAACCTAACCTGCATGTCTTTGGACTGTGGGGGAAACCGGAGCACCCGGAGGAAACCCACGCGGACATGGGGAGAACATGCAAACTCCACACAGAAAGGCCCTCGCTGGCCCCGGGGCTCGAACCCAGACCTTCTTGCTGTGAGGCGACGGCACTAACCACTACACCACCGTATAGGGTTTCTATGATGTGCAAATCATTATATTTGTATTCTGTTTTTATTTATGCTTTACATGGCAGCCCAACTTTTTTGGAATTGAGGTTGTATATATATTGTATCATTTTTAATGTGTACATTATAAAAATAGCATTATGCAGGCTGATGTAAAATGATATAACGTGATGTGCATCAGATAAAATATTTAAGTTTCTCGTCATCTTTTTACAGAATGTGTATGAGTTTTTGTACTGTTTCATTATATTGAGTTCTCAACACTTGGTGTACAGACAATGGGATTAAAACATGAGTTTCTGTAATTAAGACCTTAAATATATTCTTTTAGTTGTCTCTATACACCTTGTTTGGTCGGTTTAGGCTTTAAAATAATATCCAAAGCATGCATAGAGAATATAGTAAAGCCTTGAAACTGGCAATATTATATAAAATAGATGATATCTTATAGTATTCTGCAATTTCAGGTGGACAGTGAAAACATTTTGTTTTAATCGTCAAAAATATGTTCACAGAAGTTTACCACTGAGAAATGATTCATTAAATGGTACAATAATAATAATAATAATAATAATAATAGTATACTGTGTTCAGTATTTCCATAATAATGAAGCATTTTCGTCTTCTGTCTGTTGAGATTGCCAATTGATTACGTGAAATGATTACATATGCATTGTATACCTGCTTTTTCCTGTAGAAGCCACGAGTGTCACAGTTGGGGATGTAGATATCACGATCAGACTGGAAAACAGTGAGCTCAAGGCCACGCAGCACGGCGTTGAGCAGCTTCCGGCACGGAGCCTGGGGAGGAAATGAAAGTACAGAGGAAAAAGATGGGAGATTGGGGGAAAATGAATTAAACTCTCCAGCTCATGCATGATCTGAATGCGGATAACGAGAGCAACAGTACGTGTTCTCTTTTTGGTTCGGTGATTAGATCTGTATCATGACGCACGGGTGCATCGAACATCTTTTGTGAAGATCAAAAAGAGTGAACCTGAAACATTCCGGATGTCGAGCCATGATGATTCGAGGAAGACATGCATACAATGTGCTTTGTGAGGGGTTTCTTACGAATGGGGTTTAGGATTCATTTCCTGTTCTAGTGTTAAAATTGGAGTTTCACAGGGTGAATCTGGAGGAATATAAAGGAAGAAAATGAAATAACATCAGAAGACACCAACCTTTTCGATTTCGCCGCTGTGGGAAGGATGTGGACCTGTGAATACAATAAGATAGTGCAGAAATGAATAAATGATCATTTATAAATTTGTGCAGAAAAAACAATTTCAGGTTTGCTTTTGTACAGGCTGTGTTTTAGGCAATAGCTGTTAATGAACAGTAGATGGAGACGTGTGGTGAATGAATCAGCACCATGAGAATGTGGGTGACTGACATGCACTCACACACACACACATGCACAGACCTTCTTTATTTCTCATTTCCTTTTTTCCTGTTTGACCCATTTAATTTCAGTCACACATGCCCAATTTGAAACACATAGGATTGTATATACACACACACGCACATGCACATGCACACTGCTTGTAAGTGATCTGATAGTCATTGAAGTCACTGAATTGCTTTTGCACGGCAGAGGAATTTATTGCCATTGTGCGCAAACTGACAGCTATTCCGAGCATTTCACAGGCTACGCATGCCCTTCTGCTGCTAGCATTTCCATCATCCCTGTGACACCGACACTGCAGCATAGTGACCAAGGTGAGCGTCTGATAAGGCATCTGTGGAGCCTGAAACACAGCTGCTGCTACATGCCGGTGTGCTTAAAGCGGATTATGGCGTTCATTCTGATGCTGCATGCAATGATACAGCATGACTCAGAGATCATCATGTTTCAGGACCGTATGCCTGCAACAGGCAACGAGCTCTTACCTGCAGTGTGGGGTTTTTCGGTGGGACTCGTCCTGATCTGCTTGGTGCATACGCCTCGGCCCTGCAGCAGAGCCTGGAGCGGGCTGTGGTCGCGTGGAGGAGGCATGCAGCGCAGGCCCTTGGCACAGCTCAGCGTGTAAACCCCGCATGGCTCCCCTAAAGCCAGCACAGCTGTGTTGGCTGCCCCAGCAGGGTCCCGAGAAGCTCGGGAGTCTTTGCAGGATGGGCAGATCTTATGGGGACCCAAGCGACTGGCCAGACTCCAGGATCCACAGTGAGTGATGAGCAACAGGACAGCGGCTGTCAAGTTCAAGAGCAAAGGCATCTTTGCGCTGTGGGACTCCGTGCTCCTTCGCCCGTTCGTGCGTGCTCCTTCCTTGGCCGATGCTATTTCTGGAGATCTGCTTCTCTTTTCTCCTTGCTCGGTGCTTCGTTCAGCCAGAGTGCCAGAGGACACGATCCTGAGAAACGCACAGAGCAGCAGCTTTTAAAGATCTGAAAGGCGGTGATAGAGAGAGAGGGAGAGAGAGCATGGTTATGACACTTTCAGGGGCTGGGACTGAGAGAGAGAGAGAGAGAGAGAGAGAAAGGAAAGGAGGGAGGGAGAAAGAGAGGGGGGAAGAGCAAGAGATTATTTTTCCTTTCAGAAATGATCATGCTCCATTCCAGCTTTTCTTCCTCCCTTCTCGCATCTGGAAGCACTCCTTTGCCTGAAATACAAATGTGGCACACATCAAAAAGCGATGCAGTGCACCATACGGGAAAATGTCACACCGTTCTGATCATGTTTGCCATGGTAACACACAGAGGGCAAAGGATTCAGATCTTCTCGTCAATACACGACTGCACTTCTTTCAGAGTTTTTATTCCAATCATAAAAATGACACTATGAAAAGACTATATTCTCTGGCTCTGGGTTTAAGTCCTGCTGCAGAAGCGAAAGTCAGGATCACCAGAATCTGATGATAACGCAATCGTTCTTATGGTGCCGAATCGTTATCTGATCCGTTCAACAGTCTGGCTGTTGCTTGTGGATTAGTTCTGAGAAACTTTTCTCAGTGTCCAGTTACCTAACCATGATTTATTATCAAAATCTCCAGTCGAGTAGCAAGTAAAAGCACGATTTGTCTAAGGATGCACAACTTATCTGGAATATACATCTGAACAGAATTTTGATCAGGAACTGATTGAGGCAGCCGTTGAGTTAAATGCTTTTGCCTGAGAAGGCATTATCTAGATAATTGTGGACAGACCACAAGACAGTCTGTTCCATTGACAAATAACATGATTACCATTGCTTGACATTACCTGGGATTTATTGTGCAGTCCTTTGGCAGACACTTGTTGTCTCTGAAACATGCTACTGTATATAAATAAAGGTGACTTGACTTGATAATCAGTTTATTTACCCAATATGATCTCCACAAGGGATTTCATAGCCAAGCCTGTGTCCTTTCACCTAAATACCATTACAACTAGTCTGTAAACTGGGATTTTTCCTTTATGACAGTCATCAGCCAGATAGAAGTGTCATCTTTCTTCGTGTGATTGTGGAGAAACTTTCCTGGAAAGACCGAAACAGGATGTAAGTCATGCTGTCAAACTCAGACATGTTCAGCTCTAGTCTTATTAGAAGTATTACATATGAGTCAAATGAACTCCCAGGTTACAGAGAAATCCCTGAGTACTGGGAATGCAACCAGATCGGAGATCGATCTTTGCTTCGCTCTGCTCGGATTTTAGCCATCTGGTGTCGGTCATGCAATATCAGCAGAGGTGATCAATTTTGGCAAAGGAAGTGTTTTCTTTCCATGTAAGGCTAAGTGCAGAACTAGTGCTTATTTTCCACATGGTCCAGCAGGGAAATGTTCCAACTGGATTGCAAACCAATGGGAGCCTCGATGTTTTTTTGTCTGTCAGAACAAGACTCCATCCCCTCCACCCACTGACACAGCAGTCCTCTCCAAAATCCCTTTCTCAAACGGGTACATTACCCATCATTACCAGCCACAGTCTCAGAAAATAAAGTCAAAGTCCCTTCCACACCAGGATCTGATCTCCAGTACTAACCAGCTCTTTGAGGCACATGGGTGCAGCACCAATCTTCATAGCTCTCGGTCTCTTGCCTATACAGATAGGGGCTAGTCCTCTGGTAACCACGAGAGTTTGACTTCCCTACTTGCATCTGTACTGCAGCATGCCTTGTCAGTAGGTACCTTTTTTTTTCTTAAAACAATGGTCTTTGGTATGGCCCGACCATGAGTAGAACTCACAATCTCTTGGTTGAGAGGGGGACATGCTAACCACTAGGCCAGCTCATGGTAGAAAATAAAGTACATTATTGTAATTTTAAGGGTACAATGGCTTGTCACTGGGGCAGGACCCTTTAAGATACTTATTTGTACCCTTTATATACTGCTTGGGACCATATGTGTACCTTTTTGGCCCTAAGAAGGTGCACATAGTTACCTTGAGGTCCAATAATGAGCTCTAGGGGGTACATTAGTGTAGACTGTACCTTGGGGGACAGAATTGGACTCCTACTGTACCCTTATTTCTGACACTGCATCCATCCACGTCTAAACCCTTCACACATTGCTGCTTTAATTGAACAGCATTCTAGAAATGTTTTCCACACAGATTTACACGTCTGTCCACCTCGACAGGTGCCTCCTGCAGAAGCTTTTAACTCTTGCTGTTTCCATAACAAGGCTTTAAATGGAGATTCCATGTGATTTTCATCATCTTGCTCAGGGTTGTATTGGGTCCAGAGGAACACTAGGAACAAGATTGGAATGCACCGAAGATGGGATGCCAATCCATCACAGGACACCATGTGCACAAATTCACACTGAGGGGCAATTTGTCAAAGGCAGTCCACCTACCAGTTTGTTTTTGTGAGGATGGAGAAAACTGGAGAACCTAGAGGAAACCAAGTCTTGTTACAAAGTACGGTCTTACAATACATACAATGTCTGAATATTCTGATTCAGTGACTGTTTTTTTCTCACACTCAGCACCATGTCTTAATGACTAGTATGGCTGCAGCTAAGAAAATGATTCTCCTCAATTGTAAATCAGCTCTAATGCCCCCCTCCCCTCTGGTTATAAACTATGGTTGTCTGAGATGTCCCATGTGGTCCAGATGGAACAAATGAGATACTGTGACATGAAAACCGAGAGAGCATAAAAGCATTCTACTACATTTGGTTTACATTTTTGGATGTGTTTGGAGCAACGGAAAAACATTTACCCTATAGCCCAGAGATCATGAGTTTGAATACCAATGATGCCCCAGTCACACACGGCACCAGGAGTCCAAGGGAACAAAATTGGCTAATAAATTAGGTAGGAGGGATGTTATATATTTTCTGTCAATTAAAGTGACACTAGCATCTAGATGATGGGCCTCTGTGACCTTATGTATGTGGAAGAGGGCAGATAGTGCTTTCCTCTGAGTGTGTTACTGTGACTTGTGATGCAGCATGAGCGGCAGTTTGAAAAGAAGAAGAACTTTATTCATCTCATGCTTGTGAAAGTCCTCTCTGCATTTAACCCATCTGAAGCAGTGAACACACACATACCCAGAGCAGTGGGCAGCCATGCTAACAGCACCCAGGAACCTCACTCAAGGCCATCCCACATTAATCTAACTGCATGTCTTTGAACTGTGGGGGAAACCCACACAGACAAGAGAACATGCAACCTCCAAAGAGAAAGGCCCCTGGTGGCTGCTGGGCTCGAACCCAGAACCTTTCTGCTGGAAGGCAACCACACTAACCACTTACACCACCATGCCGCCTGAAAGATAAGGTTGGCTAGCTTCACGTGTCTGGAGGAAACACGTGTTAACCTTCACCCTCTCTGGTTGATAGCTGTTGTATGATAACGGAGAGCTGGCTAGTAGGTGGGAATTGAAAAGACTAAATTAGGGATAAAATTGGGTGGGAAGTGGGTTTGTTTTATTGCTATTTGCTCACTTGTTGAAAACACTTTAAATAAAACATTTTAAAAAAGAGGTCAATGGGGAATCCATGGCCTAATGGTTAGAGCAGCCTTTCTCAACTGGGGTGCCGTCAAAAAATTATATATTCTAACATTGAAATAAATAAAATGAATTAAAATTACGGCGGCACGGTGGTGTAGTGGTTAGTGCTGTCGCCTCACAGCAAGAAGGTCCAGGTTTGAGCCCCGTGGCCGGCGAACGCCTTTCTGTGTGGAGTTTGCATGTTCTCCCCGTGTCCACGTGGGTTTCCTCCGGGTGCTCCGGTTTCCCCCACAGTCCAAAGACATGCAGGTTAGGTTAACTGGTGACTCTAAATTGACCGTAGGTGTGAATGGTTGTCTGTGTCTATGTGTCAGCCCTGTGGTGACTTGTCCAGGGTGTACCCTGCCTTTCGCCCGTAGTCAGCTGGGATAGGCTCCAGCTTGCCTGCGACCCTGTAGAACAGGATAAAGCGGCTAGAGATAATGAAATGAATTAAAATAAAAAAAACGATAGTTACACTAATGCAGATCATTGCCGCCTCATGCATCATCAAAATTTGTCTCACGCCCCCCTTTCCCATGTCACAACATCACTGCCGGGGTCAGCGTGACTGCGTATATTTTATATGGCAGTGCCTTGAGAATTTGCATACTTCTGAAGGGTGCCGTGACTGAGAAACGCTGGGTTAGAGAAGCAGCTTTGGGCTCAAAAGGTTGCTGGTTTGATTCCCTGGACCAGCAGGAATGGCTGAAGTGCCCTTGAGCAAGATATCTAACCTGTCCTCCCTCCACTGGTCTGGGTAAGAGCATCTGCTAAATACCATTAATGTAATGGTTTCTTGTGTAGTTAACTCATCCCATAATAGCAAACTAAACAACAATAGAGGGTATTAGTATATTACAATACTAATACTTAATTATTTGTGTAGATTAAACTTCAATATTTATTCATGATCTTTCAGTCAAAACTGAATTTTACATTTCTAGAGATGTATAATAAATCTTTGAGAAAATAAAAGCCTTTTTTTCCCCCCAGAGAAAAGGCTTTGACCACGTCTATGGATAAACGCATACTAACGCACTAGTTAGTATTTCAAAACAATATGTCAAAATAAGGCCCTCAAATCCTATTTAGTACGCGAGTACGCCATGAAACTGACGGGTTGGTGTAACGCGTTAGTGCGCATGCGCCGGATTGCGGCTCGCTTTGCTATTGGTTAAAACCTCGCCAGTGTTTCCCCTCAGTGGCCTCTGATGTAAACAGGAAGAGTGGCAGAGGGGTTTAGGGACTCGCGCGCTAGCTGATGGAGATTGTGGCTAGAGTTAAACACAGGGGGCTTTAACATCCCATAATATTACCCAGACACCCGACTGAGGTAAGATTTTAAGCTTTAATGTAAAGAACCAAATGGCGGCTCAGTATCTATCAGCTTCCTTCGAGCGGCTTGTTCGATGCTAATGCTAACGTTAGCTGAGAGGAACCGGATAGTTAGCTAACTTATTAGCTGGCCGAAGGAAAAAGTTAGTCAAAGTGTCGAACTGGGTTTTAAATTAAAAAGTTTTTCTGTATTCGGTCGCGTATTTAGTGAGCTAACTATGGAGCGGATTTGTCGTGTGTGTAACTCGTCTCTGGAGTGAGTTGAACCTGACTGACAGTTTGGACTCGCACTGAGATACAGCAGGCTGAGTGTGAGTGTGTGGGTTTGGTTTTAAAGGTGCAATAAGTGGATTTTAAAAACCCTTATTTGTACATATAAGCCATGGAATATGTGTAGAAAACGACCGAAACAAAGCATTAAGCAAAAAGTGTATTAGGTCGTTGAGGAAACCTGTTTGGAAAACTGAATTTCCGGTCCGGTGTCACGGTCTGAATTTACCACCAGTCTGAATTTAACAACTTGGTATAATTGGGCCCAGTCTGAATTTACCAGCCTAATATGAGATTTATGTTCATACTTGAATTATTTACACTTTATCTTGATGAATATCTCATCTCATCTCATTATCTCTAGCCGCTTCATCCTGTTCTACAGGGTCGCAGGCAAGCTGGAGCCTATCCCAGCTGACTATGGGCGAAAGGCGGGGTACACCCTGGACAAGTCGCCAGGTCATCACAGGGCTGACACATAGACACAGACAACCATTCACACTCACATTCACACCTACGGTCAATTTAGAGTCACCAGTTAATCTAACCTGCATGTCTTTGGACTGTGGGGGAAACCGGAGCACCCGGAGGAAACCCACGCGGACACGGGGAGAACATGCAAACTCCGCACAGAAAGGCCCTCGCCGGCCACGGGGCTTGAACCCGGACCTTCTTACTGTGAGGCAACAGCGCTAACCACTACACCACCGTGCCGCCTTGATGAATATTCACATCACATTATCTCTAGCCGCTTTATCCTTCTACAGGGTTGCAGGCAAGCTGGAGCCTATCCCAGCTGACTACGGGCGAAAGGCGGGGTACACCCTGGACAAGTCGCCAGGTCATCACAGGGCTGACACATAGACACAAACAACCATTCACACTCACATTCACACCTACGGTCAATTTAGAGTCACCAGTTAATCTAACCTGCATGTCTTTGGACTGTGGGGGAAACCGGAGCACCCGGAGGAAACCCACGCGGACACGGGGAGAACATGCAAACTCCGCACAGAAAGGCCCTCGCCGGCCACGGGGCTTGAACCCGGACCTTCTTACTGTGAGGCAACAGCGCTAACCACTACACCACCGTGCCGCCTTGATGAATATTGATTTGTTTAATACCCTGTCCACACTAGGGATTTTGTACTGATACAAAACTACTTTCGTACCGCAACACCTGTCCACACTAGCAACTATACCGGTACAGTATCGGTACTGTAGCGCTTTGCTGTAGTGTGGACAGATGAAGCGGCTCTGTATCGATACAAATATAATGCGCATGCGCAATGAACCATTCCTACGTCTTCTGGGTTATTCATACAATGCAATACGCCCGTGCTTTCCAGCTGTAAATAAAACGTCAAAATGGCTCAAAACGACCGTGGAGATACATGGAGCAAAGAAAGGAGGGAGAGGGGGAAAGAGGGAGAGAAAGGGAGGGGAAGAGAAGGAAAGAGGGAGAAAGTGAGGGGGGAGAAAGGGAGATTCGTTTTCTTTGTTTGTTTCTCAACTGCCTCGCGCGTTTTATACGATTTGACTGAATAAATGACCACCAGAAATGCAGACTGTACATTGACAACAAAAAGCACACACGCGTTGTTTCATCCGCCATATTCTCGGAAGGAAGTTACTTGGTAACCACGGAAACATTTCACGCACGCGCATTTCAACTTCTGTGAAAGAAAACTGCAAACATTTCTCGCTAGTGTGGACAGATGCACTAAACTGTACCGGTATACATTTGTATCGATACAGTTATACCACTTTCGTACTGGTAGAAGTGTGAACACAGCATGAATTTACCAGGTAAATTTATACTGTAGCAGCCACGGTCTGAATTTACCACAGTATAAATTTACCAACTTGGTATAATTGGGCCTAGTCTGAATTTACCAGCCTAATGAGATTTATGTTCATACTTGAATTATTTACACTTTATCTTGATGAATATTGATTTGTTTAAGTAAGACTCCTCATGATTATAATAATTTAGTTATTCTCTCAAATTTACCAACTTGGTATAATTAGACTCCTGTCATTGGGCCTAGTCAGAATTTACCAGCCCAATATAATATGGGATTTACGTTCATACTTGATCCACAAATAAATTATTTTCACTTTATCTTGATGAATGAATGAATGAATGACCCGTGTTTTAGTTCCAGTTTATGCACTAAGTAGGCTGATCAGGACCAGCCAGCAGCCAGGAATGATGAACTTTATCTTCATGAAAGTGTTTTGAACAACTTTATTAACTTCATTTACACACGTACTAATAAAATTCAATCCAAACCATTCTTGTCTACTGATAATCAAATCTCACAATTGTCGTCACAATTCGCGTTCTATTAGTCCACAAATGTGTTGAAATGCTCGGTACAAAATCGCAGCAAGAAATGGTAAATTTGGACTTCCCGGAAGTTGACCGGGGAAAAAAATCGGTCTGCGCATGGTAAATTCATACCAGCGCACAGACCGTGACACCAGAAAGCGTTTTTTTTTTTTTCCTTTCATCACACACTTGTGAAATTTCCTCTTTGCATTTAAGCCATCTGAAGCAGTGAACACACACACCCAGAGCAGTGGGCAGCCATGCTAACAGCACCCGGGGAGCAGTTTGGAGCCTCACTCAAGGGCACCTCAGCCCAAGGCCGTCCCATATTAACCTAACTGCATGTCTTTGGACTGTAGGGGAAACTGGAGCACCCAGAGGAAACCCACGCAGACACGGGGAGAACATGCAGACTCCACACAAAAAGGCCTTCACCAGCCTCTGGGTTTGAACCCAGAACCTTCTTGCTGTGAGGCGACCGTGCTAACCACTACACCGCCAGTTTTATATCCGGATGCACCTCCTGTCACCTGGGGCTGTTTGAATCAGGGAAAAATATCATCTCAGGAGGCTGTTTAACATGACCGCAAGGTGTCAAGGACTATTCAGAACGACCCCCAGAATGTTCTTTTTGGAGACTATATGGTGTGAAATTTAGAGAAGCAGCCTTTGGTCCAAAGGGTCATTGGTTCAATTCCCATAGCCAGTGGGGAAAAATGTGAAGGGAGTTGAGTGAATATCATGGCTGAAGTGCACTTGAACAAGGCACTTAACTCCTGGCAGCTCCTCGGGTGCTGTAGCATAGCTGTATACTGCCCTGGGTATGTGTGCGCGCTCATTGCTCACGTGTGTGTGTGTGTGTGTGTGTGTGTTCATGGCTTCAGATGGGTTAAATGCGGAGGAGGAATTCCGCTGTGCTTGAGTGTACATGTGATAAATAAAGGCTGCTTCTTCGATCATCCGTGTATCCTCTGCTGTCTATTACTCATAAATTTGTGCAGCAGCTCACTCAAGCAACGGAAATGGAAGACGGCGAGCCAAAGTCACAGAAAAGCGAATTTGTAAGTGAAAAGAATCCAAAAATATATATTTGAAAAGTTACCACACGATAAATACATTGTACTGTCTTATAATCTCGTGACTGTAACCAGTTAAGTTTTGTCCGATATGATTCGTGAGGGTGTTGTTGATCGATGTGTTCTGATTAGGGCTGTGCGATATGGGGAAAAATGAATATCCCGATAGATTTTTCTCCAGTTCACGATATACGATATATATCTCGATATATTTAAATCCCCTCTAAAGGACCCCATGAAATCTAACTTTTTTACTCTTTACTGTTTTCACTACAATCCCTGCAGATTAAATAACATTCTTGGTTAACTTTACAGGTGGTTTTCAACAACACATTTTAAATTTTCATGTTCGTGATTAATCACAATTGAATTGAAATAAGACTATTTTTATTCAACAAAGATGTGGCACAAACTGCAAAAACAATCTTGAAAATTGCAACAAAGGGGCAACACAATACAGAGCTGCTCAGAGCTCAAACCAATAAAATGCAAGCTCAACACTGAGAGAGACATTTAGCCTAAATAAGAAAAGTGCTCATTCATTAAATTATTTAAAAAAAAATAGATCTCCAAGCTATTAACCTGACTACTGAGAACCACTGGAACATTCACAATAGAGAGAGAGATTGAGAGAGAGAGAGAGATCTGCAAAACATCATTTTTCTCTTTGCACACTTTTGAACTGAATGTTTTCTGGCTCTGCCTCTCAGATGTGTACAATTTGGCTGCTGCCTTTCGTGATGACAGGGTTTTTTTTTGCACACTTTACAAACTGGCATTTGCTGCTCCACGTCCTCCTCGCGATATCCAAAAAATGCCAGATGACTGACCCCTTACTAGTTCTTTTAGGAACCAATTCGTCCGCTTCCATTTTTAATGTGTCACTGAAATTGACAGAGCTTACACGGTAGCCGATGCAGCACCAGCGATTGCACGAACTGAGTCAGCGCTGTAAACCGAAACCAGCACTACGTTCAGACTGCAACCTGAAACGACCCATATCCGATTTGTTGTGAAATCCGATTTTTTTTGTTAGGCCGTTCACATTACCAATTATATGAGACTTGTATGCGATCTCCAATATGAACGGAAAACGACCCAAAAGTGTCCCGCATGCGCAAATTGACACGTAATAAGCACATCTACGTAATACGTAAACAAAAAAAAAGCGCACTCTTCAAGCTTGCAAGTAAAGCATGGAGATGAGGCGAGACCTGGCGATGTGGTTTTTGTGGCGGCGGCGGAACTCGCACAATAATCTGATTAATGTGGGCAGCAGACTAATGAGACCGAAGGTGTCGAATTACTGGAAATTTCCAGAGCAATCTTGTAATACAGGATGGTTTAAGTTATAAATCAGTTATAGAAACTGTTTTATTTAATCAGGCTAACAGATCAACATCCAGGTCCCTACCAAATCCACCATTAGCTTGATCAATTCTATAAAAGTCTATTTAAATTCTGAAAACTGTACAAATGTTGTTTTCCACCAAAGAGGCGGGATTAGCCAACGCAGAATCAGGGATGAGAATTTTCCGCCGATTGGCGGATTTCCGACTTTTTCAGACCAAAATGATCGTTTTTGAGCTCGATGTAAATCCGTTGAGAAATTTTTTTAGGGGGGGGGGGGTTATGATTAATGATCTGTGGTCACCTTATAACGCAGACATCCCAAGTCTCCCGGAAGTTCCGGGAGTCTCCTGCATATTGATAGAAGCGAGCAAGAGCGTGCGCGCGCAACATTAAGGTCTGCATCACGCATCTTAGAATGTGCGCGCGCGAGGGGGTGCGCGAGGGAGACTGTGTGCAGTGTTGCCAGATACTGCTGACGTTTTCCAGCCCAAAATATGTTCAAAATGCACTTAAAACCACCCAATCTGGCAACACTGCCTGTGTGCCTGTTCATGTAGCGCATGCCAGACAAAGAGCATCTTGATTGGGTTACTCAGCAAAATAAGCCAATCGGCTTTCAGTGTGGGCGGGCTTTTATCCCTTTTCTCGAGGACCGGAGTTTTCAGTTGTATTGAGTCAGTGCAGCCTACAGGATCGGCATGGCAGAGAGAGAGCGCGCGCCCCCAAAAATATATATCAATTACATGTCATATATAAGTGTGTATCTTTTATAAATGGGGTTAGCTTATCTAATGTAGCATGTTGGGGAGAATCATAGTATCATATCTATATTTCTGATAAAATTTTAAGTATGATGGCATGTATAACTCTCCTACTTATTGCTCATTTCATAGGGGGACGGAATTGCTGGCATGTGCCGCGCGGGAGCATCTGCCCACATTTTTTAGGCCGAGATGAACTTAGTTTTTGATTTAAAAAAAAATTTCCAATATGTAATGCCAATTGTACATGCCTGTTCTTTAATTCAAAATCACCATCTTGATCTTCAAATTGACCATATGGTATGTGTATTGCATTACACAACATCCTGACCAGATAAAACCTCGTTACTACACACAACAGTTGAAAGGGAAGTGATGAGTGATGTTGAATGTTGCCTGCTTAATATGCAAGACCTCCTGCTACCATGATAACATCAGAAGGAAGCTTCAGAGAATTATATGATAGAACTTTTTTCTGGTTTGGACTTCATTGTAAAGGATTAGAGTATTCAAAGACATGAATAGCAAAAATGCAAAAATGTAATACTGTAGAGCTCGTTTATATTAAAAGGTGCATTTTTTTTTTTTTTGAAGTCATCAAATGTGAATTGATTAAAAACAAGTCTCTTGTACCATATTAATCATTTTCACCTGGGAGTCCACCAAGAAGGGGAATTTATTTCCAAATAAATTGCAAATTTTTGCTGATAAAATTAATGGTTTTGGGGTAAAAAAAAAAAAAAAGCCAAAAATCATTAGCCCCATGGGCCCCGCCCCGTTTTTTTCAGACTTTAAAAATATTTTTCATTCTCATCCCTGAGAATAGTGACGTTTGTCTCTTGTTGATGACGTGTAGGTCGCATGAATGCGACCTGTCCGGTCAGACTGCAGTCGCATGTGAAAATAACGGATATGCATCGGAATTAGGACCACATATCCAAGCAGCCTGGGTCGCATGTGAAAAAAATCGGACCTGTGTCGTTCAGATTGTCAATAACAAATTGGATACAGGTCGCATATGGGCAAAAAAATCGGATATGGGTCGTTTCAGGGTGCAGTCTGAACGTAGTCTAGGAAATCTTCCTGCCGGCAGTGTTGCCAGATACTGCTGACGTTTTCCAGCCCAAAATATGTTCAAAACCCGCCAAAACGCACTTAAAACCGCCCAATCTGGCAACACAACCGAAACTAGAAAATCTTCCCGGAAGTTCCTTTCAGCACTGAGATGTCGCCCGGGATTGGTTGGCGAGTGCGTGATGTTATTGTTTTCTTTACCCTTAGGCAGCCTCTCATGTTACTGCCTGAGGGACAGGGAGAAAACCACCGGAAAAGGTTTTAAACAAACACGAAACGAACGCAAGTCGGAAGATGACCATAAAATACTCGATAGTTACGGTATAATAATTTTATGTATCGCGCACAGAATTTTCGGCGATATATCGAGTATATTCAATATATCGCACAGCCCTAGCCAGTACTCTTCTAAATGAAAAAATATATAAATACATAATAGTAATTAGAAAAAACATGATTTATGTAACGATAGATGAGCACTGATGCATGAATCCATGGGTTTAGAAGCTGAAGCTTTTAACTATCATCATTTCGGTGCAAAATCGCGAGCCGCTAAACTTGGTCTACACAGACTGTGCACTGAACCCATGCAGGGTCTCTCAGCCTGCTGGCGGAGCCGCACGTTAGAGCCCTGCACTCCCGCGGGAGTCCCACAGGACCCGCCGCAAAGCAGTGCAGCGCGGGACAAATTTTGAAAGCTCATTGCGGGCGGGAGGGGGAGTGCACAATGCGGGAGCGGGCGGGAGAGGTGATAAGCTGCAGTCCCGCTAACTAAAAATGTATTTAAAATAAAATTTATAAATTATTAATTTATGTCTATCGTATATAATTTGTGCTGGATATTTTATTTGCCATTAATAAAAACATTTTAAGATGCCTATGGTCAGCGATGGGAATAACGGCGTTAGAAATAAACGGCGTTACTAACGGCGTTACTTTTTTTTTTAAGTCACGAGTAATCTAACTAATTACTTTTTACATCGTTATAACGCCGTTCCCGTTACTTACAATAAAATACTATGCGTTACTTTATTAAAGCTGTTTTAATCTGGCACGCTGCTCGTTCAGCCTTTCTTTACTCTGCTTTCGTGTGGGGCGGGGAGACGCGAGACAACAGCACAGTAAGCCAATCAGAGTAGATTTGGACAACATACGTAGGTAGGCCACGCCTACTGCACTACTGCGCACTCTTTCAATCAGAAGAGCCAGCGATGGCGAGCGGTCAGCCCAGCACTGCGCTTTCACACTGGAAATACAGCCAGGACTTTTCATTACTTGAAATAAAAGGCAGAAATGTGTACGTGCAATGCACATTATGTCGAGGAACAAAGCGTTTGTCCTCGTCAGTGGCCAGTAATTAGTAACAATTTTAATAACTACAAAAATATATTAAATTTGATGTCTTCTCACATTGTCCCACAAAAATATTAATATAGTGTAGATAATGTTACTGATTGGTTCTGTTAAGTGTCCATTTCAGTCATTAAACACATTTAACATTCACTTGTATTATGATTACACTAATTGAATTTGATTTTTTTTTTGGGGGGGGGGGGAACAAAATCTCATCTCATTATCTCTAGCCGCTTTATCCTTCTACAGGGTCGCAGGCAAGCTGGAGCCTATCCCAGCTGACTACGGGCGAAAGGCGGGGTACACCCTGGACAAGTCGCCAGGTCATCACAGGGCCGACACATAGACACAGACAACCATTCACACTCTCATTCACACCTACGGTCAATTTAGAGTCACCAGTTAACCTAACCTGCATGTCTTTGGACTGTGGGGGAAACCGGAGCACCCGGAGGAAACCCACGCGGACACGGGGAGAACATGCAAACTCCACACAGAAAGGCCCTCGCCGGCCCCGGGGCTCGAACCCAGGACCTTCTTGCTGTGAGGCGACAGCGCTAACCACTACACCACCGTGCCACCCGGGGAACAAAATGTAACGGAATAATTACTTTCCCTGGTAATTAGTTACTTTAATGACAAAGTAACTCCGTTACTAACTCAGTTACTTTTTGGGAAAAGTAACTATAACTAATTACTTTTTGAAAGTAACGTGCCCAACACTGCCTATGGTCTAATCTCGCGTATGTTTCCGATTCCTTTCCGCTCTTCCGTGTTTGAGATCTCCGATCATGGCAGAAGAGCAGAGCTCCTCTAGTGAAGCTCACAGTGCTTCAGAAGTAAGTGCTGCTTTAAAAAGAGGTACATTTACCATTAAAAAGTCAAGAGTATTAGTCCTAAGTATTAAAAAGTATTAAAAAAGTATTTAGTATTAAAAAGGACTGTGTATCGCACAGATTGTTCAATTTAAAGCTAGAAATAGACAGTGTATAATCTGAGGAGCTGGTTGTGGTTGCGCAGCACTTCATATGAGAGGAGAATGAAATCGCGGTTGGAATCATAACGCCACAGACTCGGAAGTGGGAGTGCGAGAGCATAAAGCGAGAGCTGTCAATCATGAGCGCATGCAGCGCTCAACTTGGAATGTGTCCGCAGAATGTCAGAGTCTAAACAACAAACTTGCAATAAATGGAGGATCGGTCAGTGGAGAGCTCAGCTAAGCTCAGCATGTTTAATTCCCCAAGCCAATGACAAGAACTTTCGTGAGAAATAACGCGAACGTCTGCATCATGTGGGATTTGCGGGCGGGAGCGGGACAAAATCTGGCAGGCGAGAGCGGGACTGAAAATCATAATTCTTTGCGGGAGCGGGACTGCACAATGCGGGAGCGGGCGGGAGCGGGACTGAAAATTCTGTCCCGCGCAGACCTCTACCACACGTGACGTCACGAATCTGGGTAGTCTGGCTCCAGGCTCCCTTGGGATTTTTCCAGACACGTGCTATTTTATTTTTTTCTGCTGTAGACAGATGGCTTTGTGCAAGATTACCCTTCTGGATGAGTGTGTAAAGGGACATACTTTCATATAAAAAAACCCACTAAATTGGTCCAGGATATGCACTTTAAACCTAACGTGAAACATATATATATAAATCTTTTTTTTTTTTTTTTAAACTTTGGGCAATGACCAAGTAAGCCAGCTAAAACAGAAAGTGTGAATGGGGATATGAAGTCAGTCTTTGGTCCGTAACTTTGGCCTCAGATGTCGTAGCACCTTCAAATAACCTGCAAAACGAACAGTAAGAATTTTACCATCACCGCTATAGATTTTATTTGACCCTTCCTCGATTGTATACAAAATGATCCTTTTTAATTTGACCCACTATAACATGTAAATTCACACTTTTTTTTTTTTTCATTCAAAAGCGACATTTTTCAGATACCATCAATAAAATGACTCAAACCCTGTTGAGTCATGATGGATGTCTCCACTGAGTACTTTGAAACGTCTGGTACCTTTTTCATTATTTTGCTTCTGATGGCTCATAACATCTTTTGGCTGCTCCCGATTAGGGGTCGCCACAGCGGATCTTTCGTCTCCATTGCTCCCTGTTTTCCGCATCCTTCTCTACCACACCTGCCACTTTCACGTCCTCTCTCACCACATCCATGTATCTCTTCTTTGGCCTTCGTCATTTTCGTGTGCCTGGCAGCTCCATCCTCAACATTCTCTTTCCAACATCTCTTCTCAGGATGTGCCCATACCACCTCAGTCTCATCTCTCTTAGTTTAATTCCCAAGCTCTCCACATGTGCTGTCCCTCTGATGTGCTCGTTCCTTATCCTGTCCAACCTCCCATCGCAAACCTTAATATCCTCAACTCTGCCACCTCCAACTTTGCCTCCTGCATCTTCGTTAAGGGTACGGTCTCCAATCCGTACATCACAGCTGGTCTCGCTACCGTCTTATACATCTTACCTTTCACTTTTGCTGGGACTTTCCTATCACAAATGACTCCCGAAATCCTTCTCCAACTGCTCCACCCTGCCTGCACTCTCTTTCTCACCTCACTATCGCAGCCCCCATTTTCCTGCACAGTTGACCTCGGGTACTTGAATTCACCAACTTTCTTTACGTCCACTCCTTGCATCTTCACTACACTCTCATATCGCCATTCTCACTGATGCACATGCATTCTGTTTTGCTCCTAACACGTTCTCAGTAAAAATGGACCCGTGATTGTGACCAGGACGATAGGGATCTGTGTAATTATACAGGGTGTTTCAAAAAATTTAATCTCTTTTCACAATCTCATAACTTTGCCAATTCTTGTTCAATAGACCCCTTCGCATGTTTGTAAACAAACCGACCGTTGCCAGGATGCGCGCGCAGCCTGGACCCAGAAACAGTGGCGCTGCCCATAGACCGGCATTATGAGCTGTCAGATTATGCCAAACAATTGTCGTTACAAGATCGAGAATGCTACATAAATAAGTTAACTCTAACAAGTGGACATCGCCTACCGGATCCGCATTTAATTAAAGAGTGGACGGACGATGTTAGTAAGTTCCCTGGTATACAATGGCCAGATATATATTCGTACCTTATTGACAAGACTTCAGTGTACACCCACGAAAAACTTCGTGCCTACAAGTCTTTAGACGCATATGATTATGTGCGGGCATGTACAACTTGATTAACAATGGGACATTCATATTCATTTTGTTTTAATCAAATTATGCCAGTGATGTGATGGCAATGTGGCTTTAGCTACAACAGCAAATACCAACACTAAACAGCAATTTGCAGGAGGTAATGGCATGAAAGGAATGATAGTGTAAAGAGTGCAGCTAAGAGAAATCAGAGCTGCGTAAAAAGCGAGAGGCAGAGACCAGAAATGAAACTGAACGGGGCGGGAGCTAGGTTAGAGCAGTCAGCGTAAGTTGGCATTTAGAGTGAGGGCGCACAATTTTACCTTTCCATCCTTGCTTTAAAATTGTGATTTTCGGCATACACAAATAATGACGGCACAAAATCTGGACTGCTTGAGTCAAGCGAGACCTCTCCTACAAACAAAACTGCATGCAAAGCTAAGTTAACATGCTAACAATATTCATTACATTGTGTAACTATGACCCAGCTAATCAGACAAACGCTACCAAAGTATTTTGCTACATCAATAAACGAAGACTAGAAAGAATAAAAAAGAAAGATTTAATAAATAGCCTGATCTTACCTGTGATGAAGTGGGCACTGCAGACCCGCGCGTTTTTGATGGTGCTTTCATCCCAGTCTACACGTTTGATGGCTTGTAGCTATAGACGTCGGCGATTTTTTTGGAATGGGTGAGATCCTGCTGGAATTCTGAACATTTTAACCCCATCACTGCTACGATTCTGACACCCAACAGCACAACAACTAGGCATTTCTGAGTCTTTTTTTGGGTCCAGGCTGCGCGCGCAATTTCCGCTTACGTATGAATGACGTTTACTGCGAAGGGGTCTATTGACCTTCAATTTTAACAGCATCTGTGGAAACGGATCAAAATTTTATGTTTAATGTTTTTCTCTTTTTAGGTCCGGAAATGCCGTTCAGTGGAAGGCGCGTTGTGTGTTCGAGTCCCGCGTCTCAGGCGGCGCATAGTAGAAATTTGTGAAATCGTTCACAGAAACCTTTTTTGAATTTCTCATTGAAAATTTTGAGGAATGAATCATAGATCGCTCAACATTAAGGCTGTTCAGTTTCATTTGCCTAGACGATGTAGTTTCTGGGATATTTACATCTCAAATAATGTAAAAAAATTTTTGAAGCACACTGTGTATGTTTTTTAAATCATGGCTCTTCCGTGATAAATTGACCAAATTGAAATGGTCCAGGCGGCACGGTGGTGTAGTGGTTAGCGCTGTCGCCTCACAGCAAGAAGGTCCGGGTTCGAGCCCCGGGGCCGGCGAGGGCCTTTCTGTGTGGAGTTTGCATGTTCTCCCCGTGTCCGCGTGGGTTTCCTCCGGGTGCTCCGGTTTCCCCCACAGTCCAAAGACATGCAGGTTAGGTTAACTGGTGACTCTAAATTGAGCGTAGGTGTGAATGTGAGTGTGAATGGTTGTCTGTGTCTATGTGTCAGCCCTGTGATGACCTGGCGACTTGTCCAGGGTGTACCCCGCCTTTCGCCCGTAGTCAGCTGGGATAGGCTCCAGCTTGCCTGCGACCCTGTAGAAGGATAAAGCGGCTAGAGATAATGAGATGAGAGAGAATGAATGAAATGGTCCAGCGTCGCGCTGCACGATTCGTCTACAATGACTATTCTCGTTTTAGTCATGTGACTCCAGTGATAGAGCGTCTTGGTTGGGATTCTCTTGAAGATCGCAGACTCTTCTTTCAAGCCAGTATGTTCTACAAGATCTTAAATGGACATGTTGGCTTTTGTTTCCCTCCTGAAGTGCGTCAAATTACAAGAGCTACTAGACTACCAAACACTCATCCTTTTCATCAAATCAGTGTATCAAATAATGTTTTTAAGTTTTCTTTTTATCCAAGGACGATAACGACATGGAACAATTTACCTATAAATGATGATGTAAATTTAGAGCCCGTTTACACGAGGACGCTGTCAGGTAAAAACGACTAAATATTTTATCAGAAGTGCCTTTCGTCTACACGGGGACGGCGTTTCCGAGGCTGAAAAACGGAAAAAATTGAAAACGCCTTCCAGAGTGGATAAGTTAAAAACAGCCCCCGTTGCATATCCGTCTAAACTACCCAATACGCGAAACTCTGCTCGGATCTGCTTACGTCGGGTACGCGTTTACGTCATACATATGTCATATACTGTACATGCCAGCCCGGGAGGTAAGACAGTAAGTAAAAAAGTAAGTTCATGTCTGATTACATCGATCCAACGGACCTTCAAGCTGCTCTGGCAGCTTTAATAAACGTCCAGGAGTCCTTCGAACATCTATACCGAATCTGCACATATACCGTTAATGAACAGAGGCGGGTATAGTATGCGCTTACTTTTTTACTTACTTTCTTACTTACCATAGCCAGAGTAGTCAAAGCTTTCGCGGCGCAGATGTGCAGATCAGACAAGACGGAAGACGTTGCGCATGCGTGCAGACATAGCGGAGGTCTTTCACAGCACCACCTAGCCGCCTGGCATGCACATCCAATTGAATTCCACACATTTATGCGTCACCGTATAGACGCAGATTTCCTCCTTGAAAACGGTCGTGTAGACACGGAAAAAAGTGAGAACGAAAACGGACTTTTGCGTTTTTGTTTCAGACCGTCCCCGTGTAAAGTGGGCCTAAATAATTTTAAATCCATTGCTCTTGCAGCCATTACGTCATAAGCAAGTATTTTATATAAGTTTTTAGATTATATTGTAAATAGATTCTGTTGAGGCGGCACGGTGGTGTAGTGGTTAGCACTGTAGCCTCACAGCAAGAAGGTCCGGGTTCGAGCCCCGTGGCCGGCGAGGGCCTTTCTGTGTGGAGTTTGCATGTTCTCCCCGTGTCTGCGTGGGTTTCCTCCAGGTGCTCCGGTTTCCCCCACAGTCCAAAGACATGCAGGTTAGGTTAACTGGTGACTCTAAATTGACCGTAGGTGTGAATGTGAGTGTGAATGGTTGTCTGTGTCTATGTGTCAGCCCTGTGATGACCTGGCGACTTGTCCAGGGTGTACCCCGCCTTTCGCCCGTAGTCAGCTGGGATAGGCTCCAGCTTGCCTGCGACCCTGTAGAACAGGATAAAGCGGCTACTGAGAATGAGATGAGATTCTGTTGACCACTATATTTATATATTTTATTTATATATTTTAAGTTTTTTTTTTTTCCTCCTAGTATAGTGTATGCTGTTTTTTTAGGAGTATTTTCATTAAAGGATAAAACTCTTAAATTGGGACCATGGCAATAAAATGGCCAGGAGAAGCGATTTTTCTACAAACCTGGATGTTTGCGCCATTAGCTATTCAGCGACAGGCAACGATATATTGTGCAAATGTGAATATAATTATAATAATAATGCCATGAATATAAAGTAAAGCTTTATTCCTGTGGCTTCTGTTATAATGACTCCTTTAATCAGCCTGTGAAATCTCGCTTTTCTTAATTATTTTATTTTCTTTCTGTCTGAAAACTAGGGCTAATGTCAACTTGAGTCTAACTGCAATTTTAATGAAGCATAAAGGCCAATTTATGCTGACAACGCAGTCCTCGCAGACGGTGTCGCAGATAGCGTCTGCGTAGCCCCCCCACCTTCGCAGACGTTCTGCGCGCACCTCCCAAAAATGGTGACCACCGCAGAAGCCTCGCAGACAAGAGGGCTCTGATTGGTCCACTCTACATCCACTGTACACGCACTTCCGCTTCCCTACTTTCCCAGTTTGGTTTGTTTTCACGACCGGCATTTTTAAAAACACGAGTGAAGATGGAGCAGCACGAAGAGCGGTTGATCGAGGAAGTGAGGAAGTACGGACATCTATACGACTCCAGTTCTAGTCATTATAAGTAACCGGAGGATAAACACTCCACTAACCACACCCACCAACTACTCCTAGCGACTTCGCGCCCCCTTGCGTTGTAGCGGTGAATAACATCGTGCACGCCTATTACTCCCCGCTCAACGATAAATTACAACTGTCTGCGAAAAGCTGTCTGCGAAAGCCTTGTCGCAAGAGCATGCAGAGGCCTTAAGTCCGTGTGATGTGTAGCATTCAGGGTTTTTTTTGAATTGTTCACGAATTAATATTAAGGCCCATATTTGTCAAACGTGTCCAATATTTGATCAGATACAGTAACAGATATTTGATTAGACAGTCAGAGTGCAGTGTTAAAAAGGATTTTCCGTGATGACAGGCAGCTGTCACGTCATTCCAAACATTCTCTCCATCAAAGATGTTTCTTGCATCTGGATTGCAGTCAAGTGAAGACTATTGTGGCCTTTTTTATGCAGTAATTAGTTTAGACAATAGATTGCAGCTTGACTGCGTTCTCTAAACATCTGTCCCCAACCCAAGAATTCTAAACATTGTGTTGGTCTTTTCCTTTTTCCACTTCCCCTCCCCGGATCAAGATGGACGACATCAATTTACACTACAGGATCCTCAACTGGAGGCGCAGGATCAGAGAAATCAGGGAAGTGCGTGCCGTCCGCTATCAGGAGCGTTACAAACGCATGCTGAAGGACGGAGACACTTTGAGGTGCGTATGCTGACTGTCTGGGTTTATAAGCCTCTGTTTCCTAGAAGGAGTCAGAAGGTGTTTATGAATTTGCCAAACACACCGATTACAATTTGAGGAATTCAGACAAGTGAGGAATGTCTAAGCAGAAACGAATGCAATCAGTAATTAAAAAAAAAAGTTAACTAGTCATCTTTTCCATCATCAAAGCAAAATCTGATTCAGGACTTTGCTGCTTTTGTTGGTGCGATTACACGCTCAGGGCTCGACATTCACTCTTTAGTCCACTCGGACAAGCGGTAAGATTTCTCACTTGTCCTGACCGTCACCTTATTATTACGATGTATTTACTAGTTTAGTGAAAGGAACGTGATTAACCAAGTTTATCAAAAAGCAGGTATAGTTATGATATTCATTATGCTTTAACAATTTCATAATTTTTCAATAAAACTCAAATTTTAACTGTAACAATAAAATACTATCCAGTGGTCCATTATGGTGCGTGTGTTGTTAAAACCCATTACCTGATCTGCAGTTGTAAGAGTTCGACTCACCCAAATTCAAAGCTTCTGGAGGAAATCAAGTTAAAATCTTTATTAATCTACAACCCTGATTCCAAAAAAGTTGGGACAAAGTACAAATTGTAAATAAAAACGGAATGCAATGATGTGGAAGTTTCAAAATTCCATATTTTATTCAGAATAGAGCATAGATGACATATCAAATGTTTAAACTGAGAAAATGTATCATTTAAAGAGAAAAATTACAACCCCGATTCCAAAAAAGTTGGGACAAAGTACAAATTGTCAATAAAAACGGAATGCAATAATTTACAAATCTCAAAAACTGATACTGTATTCACAATAGAACATAGACAACATATCAAATGTCGAAAGTGAGACCTTTTGAAATTTCATGCCAAATATTGGCTCATTTGAAATTTCATGACAGCAACACATCTCAAAAAAGTTGGGACAGGGGCAATAAGAGGCTGGAAAAGTTAAAGGTACAAAAAAGGAACAGCTGGAGGACCAAATTGCAACTCATTAGGTCAATTGGCAATAGGTCATTAACATGACTGGGTATAAAAAGAGCATCTTGGAGTGGCAGCGGCTCTCAGAAGTAAAGATGGGAAGAGGATCACCAATCCCCCTAATTCTGCACCGACAAATAGTGGAGCAATATCAGAAAGGAGTTCGACAGTGTAAAATTGCAAAGAGTTTGAACATATCATCTACAGTGCATAATATCATCAAAAGATTCAGAGAATCTGGAAGAATCTCTGTGCGTAAGGGTCAAGGCTGGAAAACCATACTGGGTGCCCGTGATCTTCGGGCCCTTAGACGGCACTGCATCACATACAGGCATGCTTCTGTATTGGAAATCACAAAATGGTCTCAGGAATATTTCCAGAGAACATTATCTGTGAACACAATTCACCATGCCATCCACTGTTGCCAGCTAAAACTCTATAGTTCAAAGAAGAAGCCGTATCTAAACATGATCCAGAAGCGCAGACGTCTTCTCTGGGCCAAGGCTCATTTAAAATGGACTGTGGCAAAGTGGAAAACTGTTCTGTGGTCAGACGAATCAAAATTTGAAGTTCTTTATGGAAATCAGGGACGCCGTGTCATTCGGACTAAAGAGGAGAAGGACGACACAAGTTATCATCAGCGCTCAGTTCAGAAGCCTGCATCTCTCATGGTATGGGGTTGCATTAGTGCGTGTGGCATGGGCAGCTTACACATCTGGAAAGACACCATCAATGCTGAAAGGTATATCCAGGTTCTAGAGCAACACATGCTCCCATCCAGACGACGTCTCTTTCAGGGAAGACCTTGCATTTTCCAACATGACAATGCCAAACCACATACTGCATCAATTACAGCATCATGGCTGCGTAGAAGAAGGGTCCGGGTACTGAACTGGCCAGCCTGCAGTCCAGATCTTTCACCCATAGAAAACATTTGGCGCATCATAAAACGGAAGATACGACAAAAAAGACCTAAGACAGTTGAGCAACTAGAATCCTACATTAGACAAGAATGGGTTAACATTCCTATCCCTAAACTTGAGCAACTTGTCTCCTCAGTCCCCAGACATTTACAGACTGTTGTAAAGAGAAAAGGGGATGTCTCACAGTGGTAAACATGGCCTTGTCCCAACTTTTTTGAGATGTGTTGTTGTATGAAAAGGCACATCTACATCACCTTGTTAACATGTATACCACGTTTCAAACCCGTATCATGGATAGTTTTGGATATATGCTCTGGAAACGAACATTGCTCTTAGAAACTAAGTCAAAATCTATCTTTTTATGTAAAAAAAAAAAAGTGTGTGTGTTATTTACCAGCTGGGAGGTCTGTATCGTGCAATACCGTGACCGAGGTCTTGAAGAGGGCCGAGGTCAGTATTCAAGGCCGAGGTCACGGTATTTCACCATACGGACCGACCGTAAGCTTGTAAATAATATATTAATTTTTTTCTTTGCCAAATTCTAACGGAAAACGAGAGCGCCTGAAAGGGAAAACCGAGCCGAGCCGCCATTTTGAATCCTCATTCACAGCTGTAATGCAAATTGCTTCCTCCTCGGTATACAAGTGCACTTCCATGGCAGGAAAAAAACTACATTTTGCCGCCTATGTAGTCCCCTATTTATACAAATAGGAGTCATTCAGGATTCAGCCATGTTTTTGCTCGGCGTTAGCAAATTACAGGTTTTTAGCTTTCTCCTGAAATGTTTTATTTCTTCTTCCTCAGGGTAGTAAAACTCGCTTTCGCTGTGAACACTGTCGTTATCGCTATCCATGCTGTAAAATTAATGCTATTCTCCTGAGAAATGTGAAAATAAACGTTGACAAAAATTGCTACTCTGTTTGTTGTTGTGAATGAGCGAGTTGCCAGAGGTCTGTAACTGGGGTCCGTATCGTAGGATACAGACCCGCTCGCTAGCCAATCAGAGCGCAGGATTCGATGGAAACTGGACCGCGAAAAAAAAAAAAATATATATATATATATATATATATGTATGTATATATATACACACACACACACACACACACACACACACACACAGTGGTGCTTGAAAGTTTGTGAACTCTTTAGAATTTTCTGTATTTCTGCATAAATATAACCTAAAACAACATCAGATTTTCACAGAAGTCCTAAAAGTAGATAAAGAGAACCCAGTTAAACAAATGAGACAAAAAAATATTGTACTTGGTCATTTATTTATTGAGGAAAATGATCCAATATTACATATCTATGAGTGGCAAAAGTATGTGAACCTTTCCATTCAGTATCTGGTGTGACCCCCTTGTGCAGCAATAACTGCAACTAAACGTTTGCGGTAACTGTTGATCAGTCCTGCACACCGGCTTGGAGGAATTTTAGTCCATTCCTCCATACAGAACAGCTTCAACTCTGGGATGTTGGTGGGTTTCCTCACATGAACTGCTCGCTTCAGGTCCTTCCACAACATTTCCATTGGATTAAGGTCAGGGCTTTGACTTGGCCATTCCAAAACATTCACTTTATTCTTCTTTTAACCATTCTTTGGTAGAACGACTTGTGTGCTTAGGGTTGTTGTCTTGCTGCATGACTCTCCTTCTCTTGAGATTCAGTTCATGGACAGATGTCCTGACATTTTCCTTTAGAATTCGCTGGTATAATTCAGAATTCATTGTTCCATCAATGATGGCAAGCTGTCCTGGCCCAGATGCAGCAAAACAGGCCCAAACCATGATACCACCACCACCATGTTTCACAGATGGGATAAGGATTTGATGCCGGAAAGCAGTGTTTTCCTTTCTCCAAACATAACGCTTCTCATTTAAACCAAAAAGTTCTATTTTGGTCTCATCCATCCACAAAACATTTTTCCAATAACCTTCTGGCTTGTCCACGTGATCTTTAGCAAACTGCAGATGAACAGCAATGTTCTTTTTGGAGAGCTGTTGCTTTCTCCTTGCAACCCTGCCATGCACACCATTGCTGTTCAGTGCTCTCCTGATGGTGGACTCATGAACATTAACCATTAGCCAATGTGAGAGAGGCCTTCAGTTGCTTAGAAGTTACCCTGGGGTCCTTTGTGACCTCGCTGACTATTACACGCCTTGCTCTTGGAGTGATCTTTGTTGGTCGACCACTCCTGGGGAGGGTAACAATGGTCTTGAATTTCCTCCATTTGTACACAATCTGTCTGACTGTGGATTGGTGGAGTCCAAACTCTTTAGAGATGGTTTTGTAACCTTTTCCAGCCTGATGAGCATCAACAATGCTTTTTCTGAGGTCCTCAGAAATCTCCTTTGTTCGTGCCATGATACACTTCCATAAACATGTGTTGTGAAGATCAGACTTTGATAGATCCCTGTTCTTTAAATAAAACAGGGTGCCCACTCACACCTGATTGTCATCATATTGATTGAAAACACCGGACTCTAATTTCACCTTCAAATTAACTGCTAATCCTAGATGTTCACATACTTTTGCCACTCGCAGATATGTAATATTGGATCATTCTCCTCAATAAATAAATGACCATGTATAATATTTTTGTCTCATTTGTTTAACTGAGTTCTCTTTATCTACTTTTAGGACTTGTGTGAAAATCTGATGATGTTTTAGGTCATATTTATGCAGAAATATAGACAATTCTAAAGGGTTCACAAACTTTCAAGCACCACTGTGTGTGTGATATATATATATATATATATATATATATATATATATATATATATATATATATATAAAATATTAAAAAAAAAAAAAAGTCCAAACTAGCAAAACGCACCACTTTACATGTTGCTTGATATGTATACAAAGTTTCATGAAGATATTTTCAGGAGTTTTAAAGATATGGGCCGGAAACGAAAACGTGCCTGGATGGACGGACAGAGCCTGTTTTCAATATCCTCCGCCAAACTTTGTTTGGGCAAGGGATAATTGGTTCAGTTTATATAGTGCCTTTTTCCTACCAAAGGTCACTTTACAGTTAGGGGAGGGAAAAAATAAAGGAGTCCACCAAAAAAGGATCAGGATGTAATTCCAATGGCGTAGCTACCCACAGTCTTACCAAAAGGCGCACGAAGATAAATCCCACACCACCTGCACAGCCACCGGGGAACATTGCTCAGAACACCATGCCAAGCACAGAAGCACCACCACACAGAGTGCTGGACAACCCTGGTGTTTAAAAAGAGCAGCGAACTCACTGCAGTCCATAGCGAGGAGCACAGGAATCACCCACGGCAAACCAAAGCCTGAAGGGAACCAGTGTCCAAAACTGGGAGCTACACCACAACCGGCGGGCAAAACATTCAAACAAAAACAACCAAACATCAAACTATACAAACACGCAGGGAGAAAAATAAAAAGCTCCAGTGAGAAGTGCCAGCCAAAACGCATACAGCATACTCTCGACCGGAAACATAAATGAAACCAAAAGAAAACAAGTTGGACCTGATAAGGGTGACGGAATCACATTGTGAATGAAAACAAACCATAAGGACCTGGTCTCGCAACACTGATAACTATAACTACAACTCTGACTGACTGTCCCTCTGCCTGAATTCAGTTCCAGTCTGGAGCAGAAACACCACGACTGTAATATCGCTCGCTCCTGACACTCAGGGAAATAAACGCATGCGACTTCGGAATAGGGATGTTAACCGATGACCGTTTGACCAATGGTTGACCGAATCAACGTCAACCGGTTAATTTTTTTTTTTTGGTTGTCGGTTAAAAAAAATCATTTTGGAGCGGAGAACCTGGAATTCCGTGTTGTAAACGCTTGGGGCATGCCTTGCAGTGTAAGGACGACAGCTGACAAATCAGAAACACCCATTCAGTCATGTCCCGCCCTCCCGCCCCAGTTGAAGACAGCTGCCACTCGGCGAAAGAAAAGTGTAGACACAGGCTTTTTAGCTTACAAATTACTATTCTGCTTTTTTTTTTTTTTTTTAAATTATTATTAGAAGGCACATGGAGTTTAGTCCTGCCTTGGCCAGTGCATTCTGAAAGTATGTTTCGGTCTGTTGCCAACAATGCATGTTATTGCAGATCCTATCTCTCCACACAAACTAAAGGCGTAGATGCCGACTTTTGGAGGGAAGGGGAGAGAATGAAATGACAGCGGTGTCTGGAGGGGGAGTGACAAACGCAGCTTTTATGTCTGTGAGCCAAGTCGGTGACGGCTTCAGAGCAACTTCAATACCATGCAGTAACGGCGTTATAACGATTGTAGCTAATTAATTAGATTACCCGGCGTTATAACAGCCTTTTATTTTAACGCCGTTATTCCCATCACTGAATGTTATGTACTGCTTCTAGCACTTGACTTTATTTTCAACGCCATCATGGCCAACTGAAACTGTCTCTAAGCTGGAGCCATTTGTCCTCCGCTCCAATGCAAACCCCTCGACATCAGTGCCGCGTTGGACTGAATGTTTCGCACTGTAGAAAAGGTAATGTGAGTGGAGGGCAGCGACTGGGACTGAATGTGTGGATGCTTGCGGTTAGATTTAGAATAGATTCTAATAATTCCAATTCTAGAATTTTAAACTCCTAGGTTAACCGGCTAATGAGGCTCGGTGGTCAGTCAAGATTTTTTTTTTTAGTTTTTGCCATCTCTACTTCGGAATAGTCATGGAAGTCTTTTCCAAGTAGTAGCACGTTATTCCGGATCACGCTGGACTGAAGCTTGGACTTCAACCCCAGCGCATCTTCCAGTGGTTGACACGATACGGATAGGTCACTGATTGATTACGGAAATATAATAAAAAATGATACAAAATACGCAGTGGTTACAGATTTTAATAACGGCTGCATCACGAATGCTAATAATTTACGGGTCGGTCACAGACGTTTCAGTATATTACAGACTGGTTACCGATTTCATACGGATGATGCATCACGGATAATAAATTTAAGAAGTCTAAAACAATTAAATATTCGGACTGCCGAAGTTCATAATTAAAATATCTTACCTGCATTTATAATGTTTTTTTTATTAATTTGCTGTTGATATTTCACAGAAAATATCGCACATCTGTGAATAAAAGATCCGTGCTTTTGTATTATATTTTCCATGAATCTGTATTCCGTGACTTTTATAATGCAACAAGGATGTATAAAGATGCCCGGGGGAAAAATAGCACGTCCTCAGACAATGGCACATGGAAACAATTACCTGATTGGATCAGGTTCAGGCCTAGAAAAATCGCTCCAGAAGCAATCTCACCGACATGGATAAACCCAGGCCTGGGCTATAGGGATCGTTATCGGTCTGGTGGGACGACCAACTACATAAACTGCAGGGGACCGATTTATTTATAGTTATTGATATTGTGGGACCGGGCCTTAAGTGAGTGCGGCACTGTTGTAAAATTCTCCCGGAATATTTAACGACATTTGTGATGGTTAATGTGTACCACACAAAAGAGGCAATGAATGTCCAAATGAAATGAAGATTGATCACAGATATTTATTTTATTGAGGTATTTGGTCACCATTTCTCCGATTTTTGATGAATTCGGAATCTAATAATATATAATTAGATATTACGATGTGGTTATTTTTACACACGCACCTGCTGTACTCGGCTTCCCCGGAATTTCATAAGCAATAACACGGCCGGATCACTGAGGGGATTGAACTAGTTTTGTTCAAACTTTATTGATGTAACTCTTGAATAATTACTTTAAAAATGGTGATTTTCAACAAGTATCCAGCTCGTCCTGTCAGACAGGCAGATGCGGATTTGACTTGTCCAGACCAAACATTTGGTTGTCCCGGACAGTCGGACTTCCGTTAATGTCATCGAGTTCTGCATGGTGATGAATGTCAGGCTTCCGTAAACAGGCTTCAACTTGCGAATACCAATAATCTACACAGTAACTACTGAAAATAAAAGATCAGTGCAGTTAATCTGCAAAATAATGTATTGATTAAAGCTCTATGTAATGATGTTTAAAACACCCATGTACAGTGTCTTGCAAAAGTATTCATCCCCCTTGGTGTTTGTCCTGTTTTGTCGCATTACAAGCTGGAATTAAAATGGATGTTTGGAGGGTTAGCACCATTTGATTCACACAACATGCCTACAGCTTTAAAGGTACATTTTTATCTATTTATTTATTTAAGTTGTAACACAATAAGATGAAAAAACAGAAATCTGGAGTGTGCATAGGTATTCACTCCCTTTCGTATGAAACCCCTAAATAAGAGCCGGTCCAACCAATTCACTTCATAAGTCACATAATTAGTTGATTAAGATCCACCTGTGTGCAATCTAAGAGTCACATGATCTGTCACATGTCTGTATAAATCAGCCTGTTCTGGAAGGACCCTGACTCTGTAACGCTACTAAGCAAGCGACATGAAAACCAAGGAGCCTCCAAACAGGTCAGAGACAAAGTTGTGGAGAAGTATAGATCAGGGTTGGGTTATAAAAAATATCCCAAACTTTGAATATCCCACGGAGCACCATTAAATCCATTATAGCAAAATGGAAAGAATATGGCACCACTACAAACCTGACAAGAGAAGGCCGCCCACCAAAACTCACAGACCGGGCAAGGAGGGCATTAATCAGAGATGCAACAAAGACACCAAAGAGAACACTGAAGGAGCTGCAAAGATCCACAGCGGAGATGGGAGTATCTGTCCATAGGACCACTTTAAGCCGTACACTCCACAGAGCGGGGCTTTATGGAAGAGTGGCCAGAAAAAGTCATTGCTTAAGAAAACACATTTGGAGTTTGTCCAACAGCATGTGGCAGACTCCCCAAACACATGGAAGAAGATTCTCTGGTCAAATGAGACTAAAATTGATCTTTCTGGCCATCATGGGAAACGCCATGTGTGGCACAAACCCAACACCCTGAGAACACCATTCCTACAGTGAAGCATGGTGGTGGCAGCATCATGCTGTGGGGATGTTTTTCATCTGCAGGGACAGGAAAGCTGGTCAGGACTGAAGGAAAGATGGATGGCACTAAATACAGGGCAATTCTGGATGAAACCCTGTTTGAGTCGGCCAGAGGTTTGAAACTGGGACGAAGGTTCACGTTCCAGCAGGACAATGACCCTAAACATACTGCTAAAGCTACACTGGAGTGGTTTAAAGGGAAACATTTAAATATCTTGGAATGGCCTAGTCAAAGCCCAGACCTCAATCCAGTTGAGAATCTGTAGCATAACTTGAAGATTGCTGTACACCAACACAACCCATCTAACTTGAAGGAGTTGGAGCAGTTTTGTCTTGAAGAATGGGCAAAAATCCCAGTGGCTAGATGTGCTAAGCTAATAGAGACATACCCCAAGAGACTTGTAGCTGTAATTTCAGCAAAAGGTGGCTCTATAAGGTATTGACTTGGGGGGGAGGTTGTGAATACCTACAGTATGTACACTCCAGATTTGTTCCTTTGTTTTTTCACCTTAATTATTGTTTGTCACAATAAAACAACAATTTGCACCTTTTTAAAATGGTAGGCATGTTGTGTAAATCAAATGGTGCTAACCCTCTGAAAATCCATTTTAATTCCAGCTTGTAATGCGACAAAACAGGACAAACACCAAGGGGGATGAATACTTTTTGTAAGACATTGTAAATGACCTGGTGGCTCATCTGCAACTCCGAGTGCACAGCATGGAACCGATTGAACTCGGGGCCTGTGTCTAAGCGAGCAGGATCAGTCAGAATTCCTCTGAGAGTGGACGAGAGTGTGACTTTAAAAAAGAGAAGAAGAAAGCGACAGACCCATGTACACCTCTACACTTCATACAGGGTAAAGTAGAATTGGCTTCATGGAAATAGATTCGGACTACATTTAGCTGCTTTCTTTTTCCCCACCTCACTATCATAATGTATTCGAATAGTCTACACATCTACTAGTGCTTGTTAGTAGGTATCGGAGGAACATAACGAGCCTTGACTTGTCTTCACTAAAGCAACCAGTACAAGTGAACGAATTCTGACTAGAATTGACCATAAATGGGCAAAAAATTCTGCACTTCAGACCTGCATACGTAATTTAATTCCCAATGCCGTGGCCTCATTAAATCACTTTCCAAGTTAATTAAATCAAACTAATGGAAGACAAGTGCATGGCTTTCCTTCTTATTTATTGCCATAAATAGCACCTCGGAAATTAAGTGTTCGTTTATCTTCCATCCGACCAACTATTCCTCAGTTCAGGCAGTTTTGTTCATTTCCGACCACCTGCGCACTCGGCATTAGCGTCAATTGTGGCTCAAATGGTTTCTTTTAAAATGTCAGTCAGTTCATCCCTACACCGAAGCGTGCATGTGTTTCTCCATCAGCACCGTAGAACCGCGACTGAAAAGTGGCGTGCGTGCCTGCGTGCGTGCGGCCAAGCCATCAGCTCTTCTCAAAAACGCAAACAAGGCCTGCCTCTCGCAAAAACCTCACTGACTGAAATAATTATAATCTCAGCGAATGTTATGGGCTGCTTTGTTTTTTTGCTCAGCAAAAGATGAAAGACATGTTTGACGCATCGGAAAAACAAACAGCCTTTGCGCAATATGGTGTCCGAATTCCACAAAACACAAAATGCCATATTTTCCATGTCACTGTCACAGTCAATTGGAGACAAAACTGCGAACATGAAGGTCAGGTTGCGTTTGGACAGCTTTGTATCAACATTACTGTAATAACTCCGTTGTCTCCTTCGTGTGAAAGCAGCTTTTAGCATGCAGGTACATTTTAACATGAACACTAACTGTCGCATCCTAAAAGAGTTGACTCCCTGAATGATTCAGTGATTCAGAGTCAATTCTAGACACTGGAAATATTTCATCTCGTGATGAGTTTCCCTTCTTGTCTTTGATTTAGTGGATGTTGGTCGTTATTTTTCAATTTGACTTTGATTAATTTTAATCAGTAAGGGCTTGAAATGCTTCAGATTGTTCTCTGAACAATAGAGGCCATCGGTTCTGTGTTCACGCTGATGCACATTAGCAAAATATTTGTGAAGCTGTAGAAATTTGATAAAGTAACATGAGTTTCTGTCTGATTTTGAACAAGTGGTCATTTATAAAAGATATATCAGCACTTATAATATTCTGACTTGTTTAATGAATCCTAGTTAATAGTTGATTTTTTTTTTTTTTTTTAATAATCCCTTTTTTGGTATTCAGTATATTAAAAAAAAATAACCCCCGATTACTCATGAAAAATTGAGACGTGATCATGGTGGAAGGATGGAAGTACCTATAGCAACAGTGCCCTTTATAAAGTGTTTCTAAAGTGCTGTAATTTTCCCTGCTGTAGTTACCAAGGGAACTCGGATGAAGTTGGCTGCTATGTGGCTCCACGGCCTTTATCAAAAGGAAACTGTTACTTTGAGGTAAGTAATGGCAGCAGTGCAGGGTTTAAGGCAAGACATTGCAGGTAGAAGTGATGATTGGTGATGAACGATAATGTCTAAGATTTTTGCCTTTTTTTTTTTATTTTGTATTTATTTTTTTTAAATGAAGCCGGGTCTATAGAATATGGAAGCATATTGCTGCCACACCAGGAAAAAACAAATCAGTGTCTCGTAATAATATGAAAAGTTTATAACAAAATATATTTTTACATTTATAACAATATTTTCATGTTATAATGTGATTGCTTGGCATCGCATTATAATGTGATAATTTTACTCATTTGAATCTATGGTTTGAATGAGGTGTGGGATAAACTGGATAGTAATGGGTGGGGATAAACTGGGTAGTAATGGGTGGGGATAAACTGGGTAGTAATGGGTGGGGATAAACTGGGTAGTAATGGGTGGGGATAAACTGGGTAGTACGGGGGGGAATAAACTGGGTAGTACGGGGGGGAATAAACTGGGTAGTACGGGGGGGGATAAACTGGCTAGTACGGGGGGGGATAAACTGGCTAGTACAGGGGGGGGATAAACTGGCTAGTACGGGGGGGGATAAACTGGCTAGTACGGGGGGGATAAACTGGCTAGTACGGGGGGAATAAACTGGCTAGTACGGGGGGAATAAACTGGCTAGTATGGGGAATAAGCTGGGTAATGGGTGGGGATAAACTGGGTGGTACGGGGGGAATAAACTGGGTGGTACGGGGGGAATAAACTGGGTGGTACGGGGGGAATAAACTGGGTGGTACGGGGGGAATAAACTGGGTGGTACGGGGGGGAATAAACTGGGTAGTACGGGGAGGGAATAAACTGGGTAGTACGGGGAGGGAATAAACTGGGTAGTACGGGGAGGGAATAAACTGGGTAGTACGGGGAGGGAATAAACTGGGTAATGGGTGGGGATAAACTGGGTAGTACGGGGAGGGGATAAACTGGGTAGTACGGGGAGGGGATAAACTGGGTAGTACGGGGAGGGAATAAACTGGGTAGTACGGGGAGGGAATAAACTGGGTAGTACGGGGAGGGAATAAACTGGGTAATGGGTGGGGATAAACTGGGTAGTACAGGGAGGGGATAAACTGGGTAGTACAGGGAGGGAATAAACTGGGTAATGGGGGAATAAACTGGCTAGTACGGGGAATAAGCTGGGTAATGGGTGGGGATAAACTGGGTAGTATGGGGGGGGATAAACTGGGTAGTATGGGGGGGATAAACTGGGTAGTATGGGGGGGAATAAACTGGGTAGTACGGGGAGGGAATAAACTGGGTAATGGGGGAATAAACTGGGTAGTACGGGGAGAGAATAAACTGGGTAATGGGTGGGGATAAACTGGGTAGTACGGGGGGGATAAACTGGGTAGTACGGGGGGGATAAACTGGGTAGTACGGGGGGGATAAACTGGGTAGTACGGGGGGATAAACTGGGTAGTACGGGGGGGATAAACTGGGTAGTACGGGGGGATAAACTGGGTAGTACGGGGGGAATAAACTGGGTAGTACGGGGGAAAAACTGGCTAGTACGGGGGGGAATAAACTGGGTAATGGGGGAATAAACTGGGTAGTACGGGGAGAGAATAAACTGGGTAATGGGTGGGGATAAACTGGGTAGTACGGGGAGGGAATAAACTGGGTAGTACGGGGGGAATAAACTGGGTAGTACGGGGGGGAATAAACTGGGTAGTATGGGGGGGGATAAACTGGGTAGTTCAGGGGAAAAACTGGCTAGTACAGGGGGGAACTGGCTAGTACGGGGGGGGGGAATAAACTGGCTAGTACGGGGAATAAGCTGGGTAATGGGTGGGGATAAACTGGGTGGTACGGGGAGGGAATAAACTGGGTAGTACGGGGGGAATGAACTGGGTAGTATGGGGAGGGAATAAACTGGGTAGTACGGGGGGAATAAACTGGGTAGTACGGGGGGAATAAACTGGGTAGTACGGGGGGAATAAACTGGGTAGTACGGGGGGGGAATAAACTGGGTAGTACGGGGAGGGAATAAACTGGGTAGTACGGGGAGGGAATAAACTGGGTAGTACGGGGAGGGAATAAACTGGGTAGTACGGGGAGGGAATAAACTGGGTAGTACGGGGAGGGAATAAACTGGGTAGTACGGGGAGGGAATAAACTGGGTAGTACGGGAGGGAATAAACTGGGTAGTACGGGGAGGGAATAAACTGGGTAGTACGGGGGGGGATAAACTGGGTAGTACGGGGGGGATAAACTGGGTAGTGCGGGGGGGGGATAAACTGGGTAGTGCGGGGGGGGGAATAAACTGGGTAGTGCGGGGGGGAATAAACTGGGTAGTACGGGGGGAATAAACTGGGTAGTACGGGGGGATTAACTGGGTAGTACGGGGGAATAAACTGGGTAGTTCAGGGGAAAAACTGGCTAGTACGGGGGGGGGAACTGGCTAGTACGGGGGGGAATAAACTGGCTAGTACGGGGAATAAGCTGGGTAATGGGTGGGGATAAACTGGGTGGTACGGGGAGGGAATAAACTGGGTAGTACGGGGGCAATGAACTGGGTAGTACGGGGGAAATAAACTGGGTAGTGCGGGGGGAATAAACTGGGTAGTGCGGGGGGAATAAACTGGGTAGTACGGGGAATAAGCTGGGTAATGGGTGGGGATAAACTGGGTAGTATGGGGAGGGAATAAACTGGGTAGTATGGGGAGGGAATAAACTGGGTAGTACGGGGAGGGAATAAACTGGGTAGTACGGGGAGGGAATAAACTGGGTAGTACGGGGAGGGAATAAACTGGGTAGTACGGGGGGAAATAAACTGGGTAGTACGGGGGGAAATAAACTGGGTAGTACGGGGGGAAATAAACTGGGTAGTACGGGGGGAAATAAACTGGGTAGTACGGGGGGAAATAAACTGGGTAGTACGGGGGGAAATAAACTGGGTAGTACGGGGGGAAATAAACTGGGTAGTACGGGGGGAAATAAACTGGGTAGTACGGGGGGAAATAAACTGGGTAGTACGGGGGGGAATAAACTGGGTAGTACGGGGGAATAAACTGGGTAGTACGGGGGGATAAAATGGGTAGTACGGGGGAATAAACTGGGTAGTTCAGGGGAAAAACTGGCTAGTACGGGGGGGAATAAACTGGCTAGTACGGGGGGAATAAACTGGCTAGTACGGGGGGAATAAACTGGCTAGTACGGGGGAATAAACTGGCTAGTACGGGGAATAAGCTGGGTAATGGGTGGGGATAAACTGGTTGGTACGGGGAGGGAATAAACTGGGTAGTATGGGGGCAATGAACTGGGTAGTATGGGGAGGGAATAAACTGGGTAGTACGGGGGGAATAAACTGGGTAGTACGGGGGGAATAAACTGGGTAGTACGGGGGGAATAAACTGGGTAGTACGGGGAGGGAATAAACTGGGTAGTACGGGGAGGGAATAAACTGGGTAGTACGGGGAGGGAATAAACTGGGTAGTACGGGGGGAATAAACTGGGTAGTACGGGGAGGGAATAAACTGGGTAGTACGGGGAGGGAATAAACTGGGTAGTACGGGGAGGGAATAAACTGGGTAGTACGGGGGGAATAAACTGGGTAGTACGGGGAGGGAATAAACTGGGTAGTACGGGGGGATTAACTGGGTAGTACGGGGGATTAACTGGGTAGTACGGGGGGATAAAATGGGTAGTACGGGGGAATAAACTGGGTAGTTCAGGGGAAAAACTGGCTAGTACAGGGGGAACTGGCTAGTACGGGGGGGAATAAACTGGCTAGTACGGGGGAATAAACTGGGTAATGGGTGGGGATAAACTGGGTGGTACGGGGAGGGAATAAACTGGGTAGTACGGGGGCAATAAACTGGGTAGTACGGGGGGAATAAACTGGGTAGTACGGGGAGGGAATAAACTGGGTAGTACGGGGGGAATAAACTGGGTAGTACGGGGGGAATAAACTGGGTAGTACGGGGGGAATAAACTGGGTAGTACGGGGGGAATAAACTGGGTAGTACGGGGGGAATAAACTGGGTAGTACGGGGGGAATAAACTGGGTAGTACGGGGAGGGAATAAACTGGGTAGTACGGGGAGGGAATAAACTGGGTAGTACGGGGAGGGAATAAACTGGGTAGTACGGGGAGGGAATAAACTGGGTAGTACGGGGAGGGAATAAACTGGGTAGTACGGGGGGGAATAAACTGGGTAGTACGGGGGGGGAATAAACTGGGTAGTACGGGGGGGAAATAAACTGGGTAGTACGGGGGGGAAATAAACTGGGTAGTACGGGGGGGAAATAAACTGGGTAGTACGGGGGGGGGAAATAAACTGGGTAGTACGGGGGGAAATAAACTGGGTAGTACGGGGAGGGAATAAACTGGGTAGTACGGGGAGGGAATAAACTGGGTAGTACGGGGAGGGAATAAACTGGGTAGTACTGGGGGGAATAAACTGGGTAGTACGGGGGGGAATAAACTGGGTAGTACGGGGGGGAATAAACTGGGTAGTACGGGGAGGGGATAAACTGGGTAGTACGGGGAGGGAATAAACTGGGTAGTACGAGGGGAAATAAACTAGGTAATATGGCTTATTTACATGATTTAATTAAGTTCTATTTATGGGGCGGCACGGTGGTGTAGTGGTTAGCACAGTCACCTCACAGCAAGAAGGTTCCAGGTTCGAACCTCACGGCTGACAGGGGCCTTTCTGTGTGGAGTTTGCACGTTCTCTCCCCGTGTGTGCATGGGTTTCCTCTGGGTTCTCTGGTTTCATCCCACATTTCAAAGACATGCAGATTAGGTAAAGTACCCAGCCACTGGGGTTATACAAGCCAGTGCATACTTGGTGCTGGTCCCAAGCCCAGATAGATTGGGGAGGGTTGTGTTAGGAAGGGTATTTGGTGTGTTTTAAAAAAAAAAAAAAAGTATGCCAAATCACACATGTGGATCATGATGATCTGCTGTGGCGACCCCTAACAGGAGCAGCCATAAGGAGGAAGAATGATGTCCTATTTCATGCTTGGGTTGAGAGATTCTACGGTTATTGAACAAGGTGGATGACACTGTATGTAATATGTATGTAATAATCACGCTGTTTCACGGGTGGCTCCATGGTTACAAGCTGCCTCCAGCCGGTCAGGCTCATTCTTCCTCCTGGTGTGGCAGCAATACGCTTCCATAATATAACGCACGTTTCTCTGAAATTTTAATTTCACTGTTTTTGTTCACTCATGACCTCTGCATTATCTGAAATGTTGGTACAATCACTGTTTTATATCTCAAGACAACTTGTATGTCATTTATGATTTACAGTGGTGCTTGAAAGTTTGTGAATCCTTTAGAATTTATATTTCTGCATAAATATGACTTAAAATATCAGATTTTCACACAAGTGAACCCAGTTGTGCAGCAGTAACTGCAACTAAACGTTTCTGCTGACTGTTGATATTCATCCTGCACGTCGGCTTGGAGGAATTTTAGCCCGTTCCTCTGTACAGCTTCATCTGTGGGATGTTGGTGGGTTTTTCCCTTCACATGAGGGGAAAACATTTCTATTGGATTAAGGTCAGGACTTTGACTTGGCCATTCCAAAACGTTAAGTTTATTCTTCTTTAATTATTCTTTGGTAGAATGACTTGTATACATAGGCTCATTGTCTTGGTGTACGACTCACTTTCTGTTGAGATTCAGTTCATGGACAGATTGCCTGACATTTTTCTTTAGAATTTGCTGGAATAATTCAGAATTCATTGTTCCACCTATGATTGTAAGCTGTCCAGGCCGAGATGCAGCAAAACGGGCCCAAACCATGATACTACCACCACCATGTTTCACAGATGTCATAAGGTTCTTATACTGGAATGCAGTGTTTTTTCCTTTCTCCAAACATAATGCTTCTCATTTACAACAAAAAGTTCTCTATTGGTTTCATCTGTCCACAAAATGTTTCTGATAGCCTTTTGGCTTGTCCAAAACAACAAACTGTGTTCTTTTTGGAGAGGAGTGGCTTTCTCCTTGCAACCCTGCCATGCACACCATTGTTGTTCAGTGTTCTCCAGATAGTGGACTTAGGAACATGAACATTAACCAATGTGAGAGAGGCCTTCAGTTGCTTAGAAGTTACCCTGGGGTCCTTGGTGACCTCACGGACTATTGCACGCCTTGCTCTTGGAGTGATCTTTCTTGGTCCGCTCCTGGTGGGTAACGGTGATCTTGAATTTCCTCCATCTGTCTGACTGTGGATTGTTGGAGTCCAAACTCTTTCGAGATGGTTTTGTAACCTTTTCCAGCTTGATGATCAACAACTCTTTTTTTTTTTTTTTTCTTTTCTGAGGTGCTTATAAATATTCGTTCGTGCCATGATAACACTTCCACAAACACGTGCTGTGAAGATCAGACTTTGATAGATCGCTGTTCTGTAAATAAAGCGGGGCAAACCCTCGCACCTGATTTGTAATCCCATTGACTGAAAACCCGACTCTAATTTAACCTTCAAATTAACTGCTAATCCTAGAGGTTCATGTACTTTTGCCACTTACTGATATTGGATAATTTTTCCTTAAACAACTGACCAAGTAGGCATATCAGTGAGTGGCAAAAGTATGTGAACCTCTAGGATGAGCAGTTAACGTGAAGATGAAATTAGAGTCGGGTTTTCAGTCAGTGAGGTGCGAGTGAGCGAAGCGTTTTACTTCTAGAACAGAAATCAATCAAAGTCTGATCTGTCTGACTGTGGATTTAAGTTTATTAGGGACGCAAGTGTCTGCACATTTAATTGCATTCACACCTCATTTGCACATATTGTGTAATTGTGGTTTTTTATTTATTTTTTAATCTGACCCTCTTCACCTTTCCCCTTTCGTTTTTCTGCTGCCTTTTCTTGAGACTTTAAATGTCACCCCAGTGCTGAACTCGAATTCCTTCATCATCTCTTTCCTTCTCTTTCTTGCTACTGTTTGAGTTGGATGTTTTTGAGATCGAACCCAGGTTTGTTTTAAGAGAAACCAAAAACGGGAACATCAACACATCATACATTTCCATTCATCTAGATACAGAAACAAATTTCAGATGCAAATTGAATACAAGCTTGAAGCATGTCGATTACATAACAACGAGCACGCCCTTTTTTCCACTCTGTTTTTTTTTTTCTTCTTCATGTTCCAAGGTTCAGTAAAACCAAGTGTCCCTTCTGATTCAGAGATTTCTCAACACTTGCTAAATTTAGCAGTTTTCCATTTGAAACAGACCTACACAGTACCTCTTTAAAAAAATAGTCTTGAACCTATTACATCCCATATGCAGGTTATTAGAGGATCAAGTGGTACGTAGAAAGGCCGACCTGTGATTTTCATGTCTTCATCCTGTCCTGTTTTCTGTTAAGAACATGTCAAGCAATTGTTATTCATACCATTTATAGTAGATCAAAATGACACGCTCAAGTGAAACATGAGTCACAGTTCTGAGTCAAGAGGTCGTTTTTCTTGTGAAGAATACCCTTAACAAGTCCATTCTGTGCCACACGCAGCCTCAAGGAACAGCTGGAACATTTCCAGGACACGCTGCACTTCTCAAGCTGATATGGGTGATGCCTTTGGCATAAAATAGCATTTGGGAAAGGAGCATGCAGGTGATTTTAATATGGAAAAGCCTTCGTGGTGGTGGTGGCTGTAATTTGGGCTTTGGGTGAAGGCATGTCCTGAGTGATTTACGATGCTGGTTTGAGGTAGCTGGCAGCTCGTCATGGTTTGATAAACTTCTATCTCCACATGGACAATGAAGCTGGAAAGTAGCACCCTGTCCACAGTGCTGTGTGTGTGTGTGTGGCTCCACAATGCAAAAGACTCCCTTGTGGCCCTTTGGGTTTAAAGTGCCATTCCACCATTGGATGTATTCTTTGGCATAAAATACAATATATTTTGACAACATATATAAATGGTATCACTAGACAGAGAAATCTTTTAGCTTCAAAATGATATATCAAACATAATTTTTTGACAACGACAAGTATATTAATTTTGCGACCAAAGTCACCTACCCTTTTAATTTCCGCGCGTGATGTCATCGGCAGGTTCCCCTTCTTGTGTACCACGTGACGTGGCACAGATTATCAGCAATGGCAGATAGAACGCGATAAAAATAATACCAATAAATCTAGCTAATACCAATAAATCTAGCTAACTGAAAGATTAACTCAAAAATTTTCGCAATTTTTTTGGCCCCCATATACGAGGAGAAATGACTCTCTCACTTTGGGGGTTTCCTGGTCTAAAAATAGACCGACGTGGTACACAAGAAGGGGAACCTGCCGATGACATCACGTTTCACTACCGCGCGGAAATTAAAAGGGTAGGTGACTTTGGTCGCAAAATTAATATACTTGTCATTGTCAAAAAATTATGTTTCATATATCATTTTGAAGCTAAACTAGCTCTGTCTAGTCATGTTGTCATAAAATATATTGTATTTTATGCCAAAGAATACATCCAATGGTGGAATGGCACTTTAAACAAAGTACCTCTCTCACAATTAATTGAACTTTCTTGAACCTGGGTTTACCAAGGGTGCCAATAATTCTGAACTTGACCTCCATTCCTTTAAGAAGGCAATTAAAATGACCTATGAAAGCTTTTACTGTTCAGGTTTATTCAGCAGCATGTAATGATGAGGTCAGTTCTTCAGCTGCATCGCAAGGCACACTCCAAAGAAAGAGCTATCCGCACTTTTCCACATACATGAGCTCACGGAAGCTCACGGTTGGTTACTGTCTGTGATTGACAGGGAGAGGGCGTGTACCATCCCTCCAACACGGACGCCAGTTTTGCTCCCTTGGATCCCCAGCTCCAGATGGCGATAACATCATCAGGATTCAGATTTGAGATTTCTGGACAGTAGGGCGAACATTTTTTGCAAAAATAACACGATTCTCATTGCACAAAACAAAAACTTCTTCAGCATTGTGATCTCCTCATCGGTTGGCTTCTTTGAAGGGATGCAGACGAGTCCAGAATTATTGGCATCCTTAGTAAAAATGGGGTTTAAAGGAGAACTGAAGGCAAAAAATTTTTTTATCAAAATTCTATTTCTCTCATTTTATTAAATAAGAGTGCGTTTTTGATAGCTATTTTGTCACTGCTATAGCAAGTTATGAGTGTTTTGAAATATGCTAGGTAATATCAGTCCATATGTCAAAGCAATGGCCGTAAACGTACAGCGGAAATCAAAGTGACCAACAACTGCCAGCGTTGTCAAAAGATGCGCGCACCCTTTTTCGAATGCTGTTGTAATCAAACCGGAAGTTTTGTTTGTTTTGATAGCAGTCAGGAAAATTTGGAAAAAAAAGTAGGCAGTAATCATCATTTAAACTTGTTTTTGTGCAATACTTCGTTTGGAAAACAATTTTCAAAATGGTGGCACTGACACCTGGCTGACGCTTGATGTTTCGAAGTCTTGCACAAGTCTCGTGAAGATCGCACGGATAAGCGACGCCTGCCGCGGACCAAACGAACTAAATTTGTAAATGGCTAAAAACCGAACAGGCCGATAAGTATAATATTGCGATTAGTTGCCAATACGAGTCACGATATAAGGTTACTAAAACCAAAAACGTAATTGAATAAGACGTTAATTAAGAAATAAAGCAAGTTTAAAAATGACTTCAGTTCTCCTTTAAAGGCATGGTAGGTGAGCGAGATCGTGTGACAGAAAAGAAGTCAGAATGATGATAAATACAACTTGCCGAAAGTTGGAAGTTGCACATGAACGCCATCTCAGCTTGTAATTTCGAGTGGGAACTTTGGAAATGATTTGGATACCCGAGTTCCTGAGTTGAGACGATTTAAAAAAAAAAAAAAATTGATGATTTTCAATATGGTGGAGGACAGTGGCACACGGATTTTATGCGCTTCGGATGATTCAGGGCAGCGGTTCAATTCATTCTTGAGAACCACAACACTGATTATGAGCAGTGCCTGTTTTTTACTTTGACTCGATCCAGCTGAAGATCAACTCGAGTAAATGTAAATATTTCTGATATGCGTGCGCCGTAGTGTATACACAGGAAAAATGACAGCAATTTTTCCAAGAGTTAAAAGTATTTTCCTCAAAAATAGTTGATTTTGCTCGATTTTGAGTTGAGAGTAAAATTTGGAGTTGGAGTGGGAGCAAAATGAGTGAGTAACAGAGTTGGTTGTGGCTCTGAACTGAGTAAAATAGTACAAGAATTCATTTCAGGACGCACTAAATCGAGTCCAATACCAGATAAATGAAGGTGTTGTAAAAAGCAGTTTTAGAACTGTGTTGGAATGTGTGAAAATCATGACCTTGCCCGTTGTGACGAACCGTTTTGATCATTTGACCTGATGGGATTAAGAGTTGGCAGTGGGAGGGGTTTTCACTCTTCTCACTGAATGGAATGGAAATTTTGACTCTTCTCATTGAACACCCCCCCCCCCCCCCCCCCGCCCCACTGCCAACCCTTTATCCCAAAACAATAGGACTTTTTTTTTTTTTTGGATGGCCAGTTAATTGTCCTAATCAGTGGAGCAGATTTAAGTTTTTGTGTTTGATACATTCCTAAGACTGAACAGAATCACCTGAAGTGTCAAGTGAAGATCAAACGTCATGTTTTTCACATATTCCAACACCGCTCTAAAACTGCTTTTTACAACACCTTCATTTATTTTTTTTTTTAAAAGTACAATCATGAAAAAGTACACTACTGTTCAAAAGTTTGGGGTCACTTTGAAATGTCCTTATTTTTGAAAGAAAAGCACTGTTCTTTTCAATGAAGATCACTTTCAACTAATCAGAAATCCACTCTATACATTGCTAATGTGGTAAATGACTATTCTAGCTGCAAAGGTCTGGTTTTTGGTGCAATATCTCCATAGGTGTATAGAGGCCCATTTCCAGCAACTCTCACTCCAGTGTTCTAATGGTACAATGTGTTTGCTCATTGCCTCAGAAGGCTAATGGATGATTAGAAAACCCTTGTACAATCATGTTAGCACAGCTGAAAACAGTTGAGCTCTTTAGAGAAGCTATAAAACTGACCTTCCTTTGAGCAGATTGAGTTTCTGGAGCATCACATTTGTGGGGTCGATTAAATGCTCAAAATGGCCCGAAAAATGTCTCGACTATATTTTCTATTCATTTTACAACTTATGGTGGTAAATAAAAGTGTGACTTTTCATGGAAAACACAATTGTCTGGGTGACCTCAAACTTTTGAACGGTAGCGTACAGTACAGACTACAGAGATATTATTGTAGCTGAACTTGTGCTGAATACAAAAAATAATGACTTTGAAAATACTGCTTAGATTTGTTGAAATCATTAGAGTGCCAGAAAATACCCTGAGACCCCATGTGCGAGAGGGAGAGAGAGCGCGAGCACAAAATCCTCCATTCTGTGGTGGAAAAAGTGTAGCTTGACCTGACTCACTATGACAAAGCACTAGCACTGGAGACTCCTTCTGTAAATACTAAATAAACCTCTTCTCACAGAAACCTTTTTTTCCCTCTCTCCAGTATTTGACCTCGCATCACCCCTCTTATTTCAGTCGTTATATTTGACTTTGGACATTTGTGTGTGTGTGTGTGTGGTTTTTTTTTTTTTTTTAAACTCTGTGCCGCTTCTCTAATGACCTCATGATCAGGAAAAAGTCTCATCTCATTATCTGTAGCCGCTTTATCCTGTCCTACAGGGTCGCAGGCAAGCTGGAGCCTATCCCAGCTGACTACGGGCGAAAGGCGGGGTACACCCTGGACAAGTCGCCAGGTCATCACAGGGCTGACACATAGACACAGACAACCATTCACACTCACATTCACACCTACGGTCAATTTAGAGTCACCAGTTAACCTAACCTGCATGTCTTTGGACTGTGGGGGAAACCGGAGCACCCGGAGGAAACCCACGCGGACATGGGGAGAACATGCAAACTCCGCACAGAAAGGCCCTCGCCGGCCACGGGGCTCGAACCCAGATCTTCTTGCTGTGAGGTGACAGCGCTAACCACTACACCACCGTGCCTCCCTCAGGAAAAAGTAAAGTGAATAAAAATTATATTAAACATGCTGCATCGAGTGATGCTCTTTGCTGGATTATGGATGTACTTTATCTGCGGCGTTGTAAAAGACGTCACTATACAGCGTCTGTGTCTTTTAATCACGCTGTTAAGCTTTTGACATTTTCACCGATTGTGATCGACAAAGCTCATGCTATACTGGGTAACACGGGTCATCTGATTCTGACGCATGGTTCTGGGAGAATCTCCCGAGTCCTTGGAGTATGGAAGTAGCTTATTTCTTCTCACCCTCGTAAAGGTTGTGTGTCTGGTGGAATATACGTCAGTGGCATGATCATATTTCCTCGTTGCATTTTCATTGACGTTTTAGTTCACCTCCTTTGACCTCCCCCGAGTCGGCATGCTTACCCGCTCACCCATCAGCCTCGATTCTGACACACACTCTGCTGAACCACTTTCTTTCCCTTGTTTCAACAACTTCACTCCAAAAAAAAGTGTGTGTGTAAATCAATTTTGTCCTTAGTCAAGTGGAAATTTTCTCTATTAGCCTAATTGAATATTTTGTCTGGAAGCCGGGGCTGGAATTCTCCAGTTCCCGAGTTCACAGCAGGGTTCTCCTTTTGTGGAGCAGCGCGTCTTCGGCACATTAAATTCGCAGCAGGGTGCTCGTAGAGCTTGTGTGTCGGACATCGCTCTTCGGGGAAGTGTTCTCGAAAGATCCTCGAAAGAGGCAAACAGAAAGTAGTACCTCTTTCTGAGTTTTTGAATATGCTTTAACTCCTGGCAGTGGGTTTTTAGTTTTTTAGAGCAGGAAGATGCGAATAGCCAACAGCTGCATGGCAGCCATTTTCCTGGAGAGAGAGCAAAAAAAAAACATTAATCCTTGAGGATTAGGGTCGAGCTTTCTTTTCTGCTGAGGCCAACTTTCCTCAAGAATAGTAAATCTAATGTTGTTCTGACCTTTATGGAGGTCATTTAAAAAACAAAACAAAAAAAGACTTGTGTGGGAGGTTGTGATTCAATTAGTCAAAGTGAATGGAGCGAGTTCCCATGTTTTCCAAGAAATCTGAATCAAGTTTGGCGAATTTTCGATGCGACGATGTGCCAGTACCCTCAGTCTATTTTATTAAAACGTATTATGGAAAATATCTATAAAAAAATTTAAATAACGCTAATAAGAGGTAAATAACAGTTATTCCATGAAATCGAGTCGTACATGGGCTGATAGTCGGCTATAAGCCGTATACGACAAGATTGAGTGGAATAACTGTTTTATTCTATCCACATTCACTGGATTTTGAGAAACGGAGCATTTTTCTTTTTAATTTTTTGCAAATTCAATAAATAAAACCTTTTTATACAAAGCGTCCTACAAAACAAACCGGCGAAATGACAGGAGCAATTTGTGAAAAATGCTGCTATAATAATAATAATAATAATAATTCTTGAAGAAAATTTTTTTACCATGAAATACTTTTATTCCATATTTTGCTGCTTTTTTTTTTTCCCCCCCTCTCCCCGAGTAGAGTTTTTATTTCGTCCTCGGTTGGTTCAGCGATACGCGCCGCCATTTTGTTTTTCTCTACTCGCAGTATAGACCCCTTTCACATGACGTCACCGCGCCGCGGGATTTTGTTAGGTGCCATATTGGAAGACCAAGTACATGCACTCACAATATAAAACAAAGTACGAGCGAGAGTAAAGTGACACGATGGCTGATAATTCGGGTTATGTGAGTACATTACCAGCTGCGGAAAGGGCACGGTATGTGGAGAAACTGGCTGTGATTGATAGGTTTGACCCATATGATAAGACTCGCGGCAAGGGAGAATGGAAACATAAGGAGGACCTGACACCAATTCTGCCATCCGTTTGCTACCCAGACATTGTAAACTATTTGTTGTTTACACCCAGTGCCTACACTCAGTGTTCGAACTATGCCGATATTTTCGGAGGGTCCCTTTTTTTCCCTTGGGGGGGGCGCGCTTGCGCTTGTCTTGGAGCGCGGATCTCCAAACACATGAGAAGCCTATCTTACGCACATATCACGCGGACTCCACACACGCATCGCGTCTGAAGTCATAACTCATCAGGGGAAATCGTGTCCACATTGGCATGTTCAAAAAACAACCTCGCGTCAGCAATGATACCACACGCAAGAAAAAAAAAAAAGTCAGGCTACTCAACAACCAACCTGGCAGCAGCGAGCAAGCCCCAAACCATCCTAAATTATTATTATTATTAAATTGTAGAAGTCTGGGAGGCTTGCTTCTCATACAGTTATCAACTTGGGGCCAATTTAGCATGTTTTAAATCTGAATTTCTTGCGTTTGCTTACCTCAAAGTGTCCGCAGATCATGCACAGACTTATCCATTATATCCACAGTTTTTTGCCAAGTCTCACACAGGTTTCTTTCAAGTCTACTGTTGGGCCAATAAATCATAAATAAAACAGCTCAGATTTGTTAAAGGCCGAATCCCATTTCACCCCTTGGACCAACCCCTTGGCCCTTCCCCTCCATTTTGCGCGTTCACGTGAAGGGGTAGGGGTATCCCAATCCCAGTTAACGCGGAGGGGTAGGGGAAGGGGTAGGGCTTCTGTACCCCTCCAAACGGAGATTTTCCTGGAGCTGACTCCGAACGAAGGGGTTTGAGTGATTTCCCACAATGCCATGCGGATTTCAGCGAGATTTCATGCGGATTTCAGAAAGATGGCGGTTCCCGCGGCGAAAGATTGTCATAAATGTATTTTCTCCATTATTTACGTGTTTTAAGTTGTTATCCAGAGGAAACACGCCGCTTGATTCGCTTTCGAGCTGAGAATGAGCAGCGATTTTCTGAAATCCAAGCTGCTGCTAAAAAGCTTTGGGAGTGAGTATTGTTTTCGGTTGCTTTACTGCGTACGTTTTGTTCTGTTATTCTCGCTTTTATTGTTTACATGAGTGTTCTGACACCTCATTCTGTCGGATGTGGTGCACGAAGAGCCAAAGATATCCCATTCAGTGGTGTTAGTTAACAAATCACACCCTGCCAGCAGAGATCTCTGGCTCTGACTGTAGCGGCTGGTCGCAGCCAATGACTCATTTGGTCGCGTTTTGCTAACGTAAACGCTGACGGAGGTACGCGATGACGTATGCGATCGTTGAAGGGCTATCCCAATACGTAAGGGTTGAATTTCAAGCCCTATCCCTTGTAGCTCAGTTTCAAGGGGAAGGGCGGAGGGGAAGGGGTAGGGGTAGAAATTAGAATTGGGATTGGGCCTAAGTTGTTTGCCACTCCACTTTATTCTCGTGGGTTCACATACCGCTGCCATTATTTCCCCCTAATCATGAGTTTGTTGGTCTTCCAATATGGCGCAGGGTCTGTTTACTTCCGGTTTCGGGTGGCGTCAGTGAAAGGGGTCTATATGAGCTGATATCCTAGTAGTAGAGTAGCCAATCAGAGCGCACGATTGCTCATATCCAGTGAATGTGGAGAGAATAATAAAGATTGTTGTCGGTGGTAGTTCTGAATGCCCCGTGCTGCTATGATGCGAGAGTCGCAGGATTGCCCTGAGGTGTTGTGTTGTGAACGTTTCAGGTGACTATAATGGACACGGGTGTCCGAGGGACGATCGCTGTGGGTCTGGTTCCTCAGTTCTACAAGCTGGATCATCAGCCCGGCTGGCTGCCACACTCCATCGCTTACCATGCTGACGATGGGAAGTAAGTGCTTCATCTTGTATTGTGCCTTTTTTTTTTTTTTTTTTATTCTTTGATTGATTGAGTGAGTGTCGAAGCCAATTACCAAATAAAAGTTTCTGACGGTAGCTTGCATGGACATAATTAGGGTGATTCACAGGTTCACGGTATGAATTGACCATTTAAAACCGCACAAGTAAAAATGAAAGGATTTTTTCGTTTTGAATGAGATGTTTTCGCATCATTAGAAGAGCGTTACGAACCTAAACGAGACAGAAAGGTTAAGTCCCCGTAATTTGTATTTCTTTTTTTTTAATTTCTCATAAAACAACAAGCAATCCATCTGTCCGTCCGCAGAACTGGAAGTTGCTGTAGTATAATTTAGGTGAAGTCCCGAGAGAGGGCCTTTGTGTCACAGCCAAACACAAAATGAACAAGAGCTACTGGAGGACGGAACATGATTTGAGGAGATGGTAATAAATGAAAACCCATTTTAATCAAACACCGTGACGCATCCTGACACGGTAGCAACCCCGAACCTAATAACTTGTGTAATTATATAAATTATCCCCCCCCAAAAAAAAAAAAAAAAAACCTCAATTTCCTTGTGGGTTTTTTTTTTTTTTTTTATGTGTTGGAATTTTCTCAACCTCTTTCCCCAGCCTTGGTGTTCCAGATGAGCAGCTAATCAGAGGTTGCGGCTGCAAAGTCTGCTGACTCGTATCTCTCCTCTCCTCCACAGACTGTATAATGGCAACCCTGTCGGCCAGCAGTTCGGCCCCAAGTGCAACCGTGGCGATCGGATAGGCTGCGGGATCCACGCAGACGCTTTCGACGCCGGACTCACCACTGTGTTTTTCACCAAGAACGGCAAAGAGGTGAGTTCAAGCGCGTCACAGACCTCCTCCTCCTCCGTTCCTGAAAGCGTTTTGCACAAACGTCCCTAGAGGTCTGTTTAACTGCCCTTGCTGTTCTTAAATGACCCTTCTGTTTTGGATCAGGACTTCCTGGCTTTATTTCTGCTCTTCCTGTGTTTGTGTCCTCCTTTGACTGAAGTGCAGCTTGAAATGAATTGGATGGTAGCGAGCTTTGCTTGGCATGTAGCCTGTGGCACGGGTGTTAATACTTTCGCGGTGATGTAACCCACTGCGATACCACTAAGCACTGTTTACGCTGATAATATTCACGGCCTCTTCACTAACGCCCTAGCAAATATTTACATATCGTTATGCTTACTCATCCCATGGTGGGCCTCCAAGACTAAAGCAGCAGCGGTTAATAAGGCCGTGTTTTCCATCAGCCGAGTTCAGGGCCAACAGGAATCAAGGCTTCATTCCACAGCATGAGCTTCTCGTTGCTCTTGCACAAGACACACACATGCCTCGTAAATGATTGCCCCGTTATGACTTTCCGTTCTACGCAATCATTTAATACTAATGGCCTGCAAGCAATTACAGTACAATACAGATAAAGAAAGCCCAGGCAAAGGAACCTGTGATCAGGAGCTGTTTATTTCTTTTTCCATAGTCTGGTCTTTTTAGTACACAAATTGTGACAGAAAAAAAATCCCTTTAATGGAGCAGGTGGGCTCGGTGGTGGTGCCCGTGGCTCCAGGCGGCTTTTTCCCTGCCATCGGCATGCATTCTCTGGGGGAGGAAGTGCGTCTGAACCTGCAGGCCGAGTGGGGCACGGAGGAGGAGGACAGCATCATGATGGTGGACAGCCACGAGGACGAATGGGGACGCCTTTATGACGTGAAAGTCAGCGGAACGGTAAGCTGAGACCACTGTAAGAAAAATATCAGCATTGTTTTTGCTGTAGGTATTAAATTATAAATCATTTTTTTTTTTGTAGTGAATTTTAACCCTCTGGGGTCGAGAGCTTCAGAATGAGTCATGTATTTAGATTAATATCTTTTGCGAGTTTTTATTATACAAGCATGATGAACATATTGACAAACTTTTATACTTTCCTGTGTGCCCACTGCCAAATAATATTATAGGTTTTAAATGACCTAAATTAGATGAAACATATAAAACTTGCCACCTTACTCGGTCACACCGGAGTCGTCGCGCTGAGCACGCAATTACACATACATGAAAGACTATTCCAGAGATGCCTACTAGTACGGATTGGCCGTATTTTGTACGGAAAAGTTACGTAAATACGATGTTAACGGCAAACAAACAGTGTTATTCTGTACGGAATTCTTATAAAGTCTTAAAAAATTCCAGTGAGTTGTTTTTAAATGTCCAAGCGACTTTTTCAATCCATGCGCGATTCACGGCTATTTATTTTTACGACAACCACACATGCTGTGCGTGACATGCGCAGATTCCGCACATTTGTTCGCGCTATTTTCGATACGGTAGAATGGCCGTGCATTACACCCAGTCAAAAGGGCAATGGATGCGCGCACTGCAAACTGTGTAGAACTGACATTTAACATCACTCATGGTGGTCGCGATGACTGCACGCGGCATGTCAACTCCAAAAAGCATATGGAGTATGCTGAAATGGCGAGTCAGGCGGAAAGTAAATCTGGGGGTATCCAGCAGTTTTTTACGAAATCTGTGGATGAAAAGACACGGAACGTGACACGTGCTGAAGCAGTGATGGTTGACCTGTGCTTGGAGTTGAACTTGCCAATTAGTGCCATGAAATGTGAGTTAAACTTATTCAGTTTCTTTTTACATGTCTGATTTTTATTCACTGAAATATCAAACACTGGCTGTACTTCTTTAATTCAAAGTCTTTTCAGTGTTGCAAGTACAAATGTACATGTAGTATGATCAAAACCAGAATTTTTTGATTAGTGTTGTTGGGATTGTGGCAAAAAATTGATCATTCCACTGTTTTAAATACAATTATAAATGTCATTTTATTCAATGTCTCTTCTGAAGCATTATGCTGAAGTATTTATATATTGGGACATTAAGATAACAATGTCGGACTCTCTTTGGCATGAAATAAGAGATTTAAAAAAAAATTTTATTAGAATCCGTTAACAGGTAGAACATTTTGCCAGGCAATATAATATAATACTTTTGAGGAGTTACATTCAATACCAATGATTGGTAGTCAACCGTAATGTCTGCAAACAGGGAACACTATTGTATTTAGAAAAATGTGAGAAATTGTATGCTCTAGAAATTTGTTGAGTGGAAATTCAATTGAGATGGCTGCTTGCGTTTTGTTTATTCAATTCACACAAAACAGTTCTTTTTAATAATTTAAATGTTAAACATATTGGTATATACACCTCTTTATAATGGAAATGCGCATAAATTAATGTTACTGAAAGTCATTCCAAAATACTGAAAAATGTTTTCAAGAATACTGAAATTCAAAATTTGGGGTAGGCATCTCTGCTATTCACATGGCATGATGATCACTTTGACTCTTTCGATTGGTTTCTCTTTCGCGGTGAGAACGCTCACCATAAACAGGATAAAATCCGTCAGCCATAGTTTAGACTGTTTGGAGGTAAAACTTGCTGCGAGATGGCATGCGGATTTTATGCGCTTTGGATGACTCAGGACAGCGAATCAACTCATGAATCAATTCCTGATGCGGGACAGCGATTCAATTCAATCTTGAGAAGTGCGACACTAGTTATGAGCGGTGCCCTTTTTTAAAAATAATTTTTACTTTGACTCGATCCAGCCGAAGATCAGCTCGAGTGAGTGGAAATATTTCTTCTATTTATTATGAGCAGCTCGCAGCGCTCGAAACTAACGGTGTCCCGATGTCCCGGGGACCATAAAAAATGTCATCGGGACACAAAATTATCATATCTGGGACAATCCCGGGACAATGGAAAAAAAAATAGATCTAGAAAAAAAGTTCTACATTAAAGGTGCAGTACAAGATTTTGGAATAACGGTTCCCGCAAGCCATATTTTGAAAAGAAACACTCCCACCCCCCGCGTCTCCACCCCTCCTCCCCCTTATAAAGCCTGAGAAATTCCGGCTTTATAATGGGTGTCTATTGCGTTACACACCAGTGGAGCTCGTTAAGTTAGAGTGTAGAGAGCTTGGAAAAATAGCTCAAACTTTCTCATTTAAACTGTGTTTTCAGCCCCAATTTTCACTCCACACACATAATTTTCTCAAAAGTAGTAGCCACACTTGTCCTGATTCACACAATGTGTCTACCTGAGCGATAGGATTTACTGTTTTTGAATGAGAAGCCTGAAAGTAACGAAAGCACAGCCGCGCAGCCCCATAGACTCCCATTATAAACGTGGCAGAAAAGTCACTCGTTTTTAACTCGCTCTAGTGACCTCATTTTTTACACTACAGACAAAAAAAATTACATCCGTGTGTTCAGGAGAGCCTTGTGGCGCTCACTGTGAAAGAATTTTGTGAATATCTCCTTCCGTTTTCGTGTAAATCCCCGTTATTTGGAAGGAGCGCACTGAGAGAATCCTGCGCTCTGTGTGACACTCTGCTCGCTCTCTCACACACCCACACACACAGAAGGGCCGGGCTGGTCGCGGGCTTCAGTCTGATTGACGTGTCAGTATCCAATCATTTTGAGGTGGTACCTCGATATGATTGGATGGCGTTTTTCCTTTATTTTACACTGTAGACTGGATTAAAATATTTCGTTTTTTGGGTCAAACCTTCTATTATACTGCTTGCAACATGGGTGTGCATTTCATCCATTGATGGTATGGCTGATGGCTTTCAAAACATCTCTGAATGGGGCAACAGGTATATTACATAAAAATGGATAACGGTAATGGTGAAAATGATGTTGGCCTTATATATGCCAACAGATATTCAAGGTATAAGTAGATGAAACAAACATAAAAGGGATCTTATTTTCAGCTAAAGTGTACTGCAGATGTAGGGGGTTGAAACATTTTCTGAATGAGCTAGTTGGCCCCTTTTAAATACACCGGTATCTATTCATACAGTGAGATCACCAAAGTTTAATAAACTGAAAATGCAATAACTGTAATTTTGAAGTAGATGATGTATAGGACATGTGTCACTTGTGTTTTGTGACTTATTGTAAAAATGATATAAAGGGTTCAAAATCGTATAGTTACAAATATAATAGTAACTTCATATGATAATATTAACCACTGGTTATTTCAGAGAGGAAAAAAATGGGGACACTATTGCTTCCATTCGGGACAATACAACACAGAATTCGGGACCACTGGGGGACACAAAGAAAAAAAGTTAATTTCGAGCCCTGGCAGCTCGGTTGATATTTGTGCGCCGTAGTGTATACACAGGAAAAATGACTGGGCGACCCCCCCCCCCCCCCCCCCCCCCCCAGAGTTAAAAGTATTTTCCTCAAAAATAGCTAATTTTGCTCTCCCTTGAGTTTAGAGAGTAAAATTTGGAGTTGGAGCAAAATGACAGTTGGTTGTGGCTCTGAACTGAGTAAAATAGTACAAGAATTAATAGTACAACAGTTAATTCCAACTGTGTTGGAATGTGTGGAAATCATGACCTTGCCCGTTGTGACAAACCGTTTTGATCATTTGACCTGATGGGATTACGAGTTGGCAGTGGGAGGGGTTTTCACTCTTCTCATTGAATGGAATGGAAATTTTGACTCTTCTCATTGAATACCCCTCCGACTGCCAACCCTTTATCCCAAAACGTACGTTTTTTTTTTTTTTTGATGGCCAGTTAATTGTCCAAATCAATTAAGCAGATTTTAAGTTTTTGTGCTTGATACATTCCTAAAGCCTAGGTCACAACCGGACGTACGATTTTTTGGCGTTTCCCAAATTGCTGCGTTTTTTTTTTTTTTTTGTTCATGGAGAAAGACGCACGTTGGCCGCAAGTTTGTCTTGCAACATGAAAAAAACGTAAGCGCCCGTAGAGTTTGTTTGACATGACAAAGAACCTCTGCGGCCGGTCTACGGCTCGAAAATCAGCACGTCGCACGTGCGCCCTCTGTGCGTTTCACGCGCGCCCTCCGTGCGTTTCTTGCGTTTTTTGCACGTAGACCGGCCGTAGAAGCACGTACGGCCGGTTGTGACCGAGGCTTAAGACTGAACACAATCACCTCAAAGCCACACAAAGCCCTCCATTATGAAGGCTTCCGGTATTGCAGCTTTACCTCTGACTGTGATGAAGCTCTGACGCTGGAGACTCCTTATAAATATAACGCCTAAACATCTCGTCATAGAAAACGTCACCATTTCAATGATTACACAAGTTTTTTTGTTTTATGTACAGCATTTAGCATACAAGTCCCTGGGTAAGGTCTTACTATAGACACGGTTATTTAAGTTATTCCATAAAATCGAGTCGTACATGAGCTGATAGCCGACGAGGCGCGTAGCACCGAGTCGGCTATAAGCCAACGAGATTGAGTGGAATAACTGTTTTATTCGAACCACATTGACTGGATTTTTGACAAACAGAGCATTTTTATTTTTTTGCAAATTCAATGAATAAAAACATTGTACAAAACGTCCGACAAAATAGTTTCCGCTTAGAATGTAAACAAACCGGCGAAGTGACGGTAGCAATTTGTGAAAAATGTGATGATGATAATTCTTGAAAAATAATAATAATAAAAAAAAGATACGTTCTTACCATCAAATACTTTCATTCCATATTTTGTTGCCTTTTTTGGGGGGGGGGTTTGAGTAGAGTTTTTATTTCATCCTCGATCGGTTCAGCAACACGCGCCGCAATTTTGTTTTTCTCTACTCACGGTATATGAGCTGGTAGTAGAGTAGCCAGTCAAAGCACGCGATTGCTCATATCCAGTGAATGTGGAGAGAATAATTAACAATTATTCGCTGAAGGTGAAGTGAATATCGGTGAATAATAACAGAGATGAAGTCGCTGTTATTGTTGACTGATCTTCACTGAGCCTACAGTGGATAATCGTTTGAGTTTCAACACACAGATTTATTTAAAAAAATAGTATTTAAAAAAGAATTTTTCAGTTTTCAAAAGCGGCATGCAAATGTAATATCTACGCCGAGTCACATAAAAATACTTTTGTTTTGAAATCAATAAAATAAATCACAATCCCGCCTTACCTTTTGAATAGTTTTAGATCAACCTTCGTAGCATCGTTAGTGCTTTTAGAAACAGCATTTTCTTTCATGATCTGTAATTCTTCCTCACTTGCGGTGACCCCGTGATCGGCCGCCATTTTGCCGAGTCGCTCAAGGTAATGATTGAGAAATAGTCCGAATTTCTCAACCAGTCAGCGTGTTTGATTTTTTTTTCTCCCTATAATCACCTGTGTATTTATACTAACATATAATTAATATATACCTTACAGCCAGGATATTAACCAATCACAGTCAAGTATAATAGGTTATTAATAGGGCAAACATTATTTATTGCACACTTCAGGAGTAAAAATTGCCCAAGGTACCCCAAAGGGTTGGTATTATGGAGAATTGATACTCCATGCCATGTGCGTTTTGTGTATTTGCGTTCACTAAAACTGCGTTAGAGTTTTAGTGGGTCGTTCAGCCATACTTATCTAATTAGAGCATGAATGATGTTTCGTAGGGTGAAAAACTGTGGATTTGTTCTGGAAACGTACATCCAATCATCCTCATCTCCTCACCTAAAGCTCTCTCAGATCACTGAACCCCCTATTGTCGGTGCCAGGCGATGATCAGAGCAGCAGGGTTCGGGCCCCAGGCTTACAACCTCGACACATAACTCGTAAGGATGCTCTGGTAGAGAACCAGGACAGATATATAGTCTGAGGCACATGTAAAGAAATGCTGTCGACCAAAAATAACTTAAAATGTTTCAACATCTCATTATCTCTAGCTGCTTTATCCTGTCCTACAGTGTCGCAGGCAAGCTGGAGCCTATCCCAGCTGACTACGGGCGAAAGGCGGGGTACACCCTGGACAAGTCGCCAGGTCATCACAGGGCTGACACATAGACACAGACAACCATTCACACTTAGTCTGGCTAACGTGACTTCAAAGCTCTGCGAGCATTTGGTCTGGCAAAGATATTAAGCCCAACCGTTTCCCAGAGCCCATGGTTGACCCGCCTCCCTGAAATGCCTCAGTTTGCTACTGGTCGAAGCCAGAAAAGGCTGTGACGAAGCTTAAACCAATCACATCACTCTTTCCTCTGACGTATGTGACGCGACGGAAACTGCTTGAGTAACAGGAAGAAGATAAATACCTCCAGGGCTGCTCTTTGCTCTGTTTTCAATGAGAACTTCCCGTTGAATGCTTTCAATACAGCATCTACCGCTGTGTCAAAGGCTTGCCGCTGCTCCATGTTCGTAATGTTTCTAGTGAATGAAGCGCTTCCGGCATAGATTCTGTAAACAATCTATGGCTTCCGGTCGCAGTTCTACTACGTCACTGCCTTGAAAACGCCTCTACCCAGGGCCGTTGGAGATGCTCAAAGTTGATTGGCTCCTGATTTTTCAGGAGCTTGGAAGAGCTGGAGATAGCTTGCCTGGCCAGACTAAGCTCGCAACAGGCCCTCGTGTTGCGTCACACTTAGGATGGGCGGGCCCAGGCTAATTCACACTCACGTTCACACCTACGGTCAATTTAGAGTCACCAGTTAACCTAACCTGCATGTCTTTGGACTGTGGGGGAAACCGGAGCACCCGGAGGAAACCCACGCGGACACGGGGAGAACATGCAAACTCCACACAGAAAGGCCCTCGTCGGCCACGGGGCTCGAACCCGGACCTTCTTGCTGTGAGGCGACAGTGCTAACCACTACACCACCGTGCCGCCTGTTTCAGCATTAAAAAAAAAAGTACTGTAAGCAGTAATCAGTAAGCCATAATAAATGGAACAAAGTCGATATTTGGTGTGAGACGAGTCAAGCCTTTGCTTGAAAAAAAAAATAGTAGTCCCAGGTACAATGAGTGCAGTTTTATAAGGAAATGAGCTGTAGGTTTTACTGAGCATCTTACAGAACCAGAACCAGTTCTTCTGGACACTTTGACTGTCACACTCGCTTCTTCATTTTGCACCGAAACCCAGTAGCCTTCATTATGTTTTCTTTTTTCATCTGAAAAGTGCTCTCTTACGTAATATGCTGCTCAGATACAAACTTTTTTTCCCCCCTGTAACATTTAATTTTGTGCTGGGGGGAACAAAAACAAAACAAAAAAACCCCGAACGTTTGGAACTCTAAAATGTTTTTGTACTGACTTGATAATGTAGAAGTCGTAAAATAGAAATCTGTAACAAAGTTTGTGTGGAAAAAAACCCAAAAAACAAACAAACGCCTAAGACTTTTGCACAGTACTGCATGTCTTGTCTGTGATGAATGTAGCTGGAGATTTTCTAAGCCGTGGTGCTTAGCGACAGACTTTCCAACACTGGCGTGCTTAGTGAAAACCTTACCTGTGCTGCCACACCGAGTTGATAATGGCATGTTTTGACAGGCAGTTGACAGTTTGAGCTGTGGAACGAGCGGCTGACGGCTCGGCACGTCATTTTCCACATTGTCGAACGCTTTCAGGTTGTTCAGGTTCTTGGAACATGAGTGATTTTGTTCCAGTTGTTGGCTGACGGTCTTTGTGGTCAGGCGGTGTTTTTATTGTTATTAACAAGTGCGGTAGCTGGCGCGTGGAATACTGATCTCGGAGACGTCTTCGGTGTATCCGTCAGCACTCAAAAAAAAAAATCGTCAGCGTTCTGAACAATTTTCAGATGTTCTCCAGGTAAGTTATCTGTGGGATTGTTGCAATGGAGTGATCAGTGGACGCTTTCGGACCAAACAGTTCTGCAGACTTATTGAGAGGAAGTACCTACTAGGAAGCTCCAAGAACTACACACCTTTTTGGAGGTCCCCCCCCCCCCCCCCCCCCCCCCCCCCCCCCATTTGCATTCACACCACCAGTAGGGATGCTGAAGCTGGCTTGATCACATGACATTAGCAAGAGATGCTCGCGAAGAGTTTAATTATTTCACTTGGACACATCAAAATCTCGCCATTTCCTCAGTCACACATAGGAATGGGAATCGAAAACCGGTTCTTGTCGAGAACTGGTTCCCAGTGTTTCAATTCCATGGAATCGTTTGCCAGATTTGCTAACGACTCCCTTATCGATTCCAGCGGGCACGACTAACGTCATGTATATTACGCAAGTTACGCAACGTGCGTAGCAACATGCAGTAAGCAGTAAACATGGCAACCAAGCGGTTTAAACGCTCAAAAGTTTGGCTGCATTTTTCAAGGAAAGATGACAACCGGGCGACCTGCAGCTATTGTAAAGTAGATATTACATCGTCGGGAGGGAACACGAGTAATATGCAAAAACATTTGCGCACACAGCATGCGATACTTTTAAATGAATGTCACGTTTTCGACACGCTTCGGACTGGTGAAACTGTTACACTCCTAAACTAAACAAAGTTGATGCTAATCGACCCGTTTGTTCTCCTCTTTTTTCAAATGAGAATCGATAAAGAACCGAATCGTTAAGCAGAATCGAAAATGGAATCGGAATCGTAAAAATCTTATCAATTCCCATCCCTAGTCTCTCACACTGTAGGATTCGTGTTTTTTTCCATTTTTTTAAAAGCTAACATGAAGACCTGTTGTTTACATGGCTAACGTTTTATACTCCTCTCATCTCATCATCTCTAGCTGCTTTATCCTGTTCTACAGGGTCACAGGCAAGCTGGAGCCTATCCCAGCTGACTACGGGTGAAAGGCAGGGTACACCCTGGACAAGTCGCCAGGTCATCACAGGGCTACGTTTTATACTCATCTCATCATTATCTCTAGCTGCTTTATCCTGTTCTACAGGGTCGCAGGCAAGCTGGAGCCTATCCCAGCTGACTACGGGTGAAAGGCGGGGTACACCCTGGACAAGTCGCCAGGTCATCACAGGGCTACGTTTTATACTGATTTTTAAAAATGCCGGTTGTCGGTGATGTATTGGTCATGTTCAACCCATCAACATACGTTTACATCACTCATGGTTCCTCTTGTGCTGGGAGAGAGCCTACCCTGGAGTATGAGATTAAAAAGTCCTTCAGAATGGTGTTCTAAGAACTATGATTGTTCTCAGTTCCTGCAGCACGGACACATACCGTGATGCTGTAACAGTATTTTTGCTGCGTGTGCAAATATTTAGCAGTTATTCCACGAAATCGAGTCGTACATGAGCTGATAGCTGACGAGGCGCGTAGCACCGAGTCATCTATAAGCCATGTGCGACAAGATTGAGTGGAATAACTGTTTCATTCTATCCACATTCACTGGATTTTGAGAAACGGAATATTTTTTTAATTTTTTTGCAAATTCGATAAATAATAACTTTTTATACAAAACGTCTGACAAAATCGTTTCCGCTTCGAATGGAAACAAACCGGCGAAATGACGGTAGCAATATTTTTGAAAAATGCTATCATGATAATTCTTGGGAAAAAAAAAAAAAGACATGTTCTTACCATCAAATACTTTCCATGTTTTGTTGCTTTTTTTTCGGGGGGGGAATTGTTTTGGAGTAGAGTTTTTATTTCGTCCTCAGTTGGTTCAGCAACACGCGCTGCTATTTTGTTTTTCTCTACTCACGGTATATGAGCTGATATCCTAGTGGTAGAATAGCCAGTCAGAGCGTGTGATTGCTCATACCCAGTGAATGTGGATGGAGAGCTAGATGGAGAGATAAGTGGTGCTTGAAAGTTTGTGAACCCTTTTTAGTGTTTTCTATATTTCTACTTAAATGTGACCTAAAATATCATCAGATTCTCACACAAGTCCTAAAAGTAGATAAAGAGAACCCAGTTAAACAAATGAGACAAAATTATTATACTTGGTCATTTATTTATTGAGGAAAATGATCCAATATTACATATCTGTGAGTGGCAAAAGTATGTGAACCTCTAGGATTAGCAGTTAATTTGAAGGTGAAATTAGAATCAGGTGTGAGTGGGCACCCCGTTTTATCTAAAGAACAGGGATCTATCAAAGTCTGATCTTCACAACACACGTTTGTGGAAGTGTATCATGGCACGAACAAAGGAGATTTCTGAGGACCTCAGAAAAAGCGTTGCTGATGCTCATCAGGCTGGAAAAGGTTACAAAACCATCTCTAAAGAGTTTGGACTCCACCGATCCACAGTCAGACAGATTGTGTACAAATGGAGGAAATTCAAGACCATTGTTACCCTCCCCAGGAGTGATCGACCAACAAAGATCACTCCAAGAGCAAGGTGTGTAATAGTTGCTGAGGTCACATAGGACCCCAGGGTAACTTCTAAGCAACTGAAGGCCTCTCTCACATTGGCTAATGTTCATGAGTCCACCATCAGGAGAACACTGAACAACAATGGTGTGCATGGCAGGGTTGCAAGGAGAAATCCACTGCTCTCCAAAAAGAACATTGCTGCTCGTCTGCAGTTTGCTAAAGATCACGTGGACAAGCCAGAACTTTTTGGTTTAAATGAGAAGTGTTATGTTTGGAGAAAGGAAAACACTGCATTCCAGCATAAGAACCTTATCCCATCTGTGAAACATGGTGGTGGTAGTATCATGGTTTGGGCCTGTTTTGCTGCATCTGGGCCAGGATGGCTTGCCATCATTGATGGAACAATGAATTCTGAATTATACCAGCAAATTCTAAAGGAAAATGTCAGGACATCTGTCCATGAACTGAATCTCAAGAGAAGGTGGGTCATGCAGCAAGACAACGACCCTAAGCACACAAGTCGTTCTACCAAAGAATGGTTAAAGAAGAATAAAGTTAATGTTTAGGAATGGCCAAGTCAAAGTCCTGACCTTAATCCAATCAAAATGTTGTGGAAGGACCTGAAGCGAGCAGTTCATGTGAGGAAACCCACCAACATCCCAGAGTTGAAGCTGTTCTGTACGGAGGAATGGGCTAAAATTCCTCCAAGCCGGTGTGCAGGACTGATCAACAGTTACCGGAAACGTTTAGTTGCAGTTATTGCTGCACAAGGGGGTCACACCAGATACTGAAAGCAAAGGTTCACATACTTTTGCCACTCACAGATATGTAACATTGGATCATTTTCCTCAATAAATAAATGACCAAGTATAATATTTTTGTCTCGTTTGTTTAACTGGGTTCTCTTTATCTACTTTTAGGACTTGTGTGAAAATCTGATGATGTTTTAGGTCATATTTATGCAGAAATATAGAAAATTCTAAAGGGTTCACAAACTTTCAAGCACCACTGTAGATGGAGAGATAGATATGTACAGCATGTGTGTATGTGTTCCAAAGGTGCCAGTTGTAACCATTTAGCTGTAGCATTGTACAATTTTTGACTCCTTCCTACAATGACATGGGAGACAAAGCAGCTAAAGCAACAATCGGAACAAACGCAGACACCAGTACGAACAATTCACCTGCTGGAAAAGGCAAATTGCTGAAGAGAAGAGGATGCCAGTACTAGTTTTTACATACTTTACACTGCAAAAAATGATCTCTTGGCAAGTTAGACCATCTTGAATATCGTTGAAACGATCTAGCATTTCCTATTAGAAGAATACAAGGCACCAACTGTGGTTAAAACTAGTTCTAGATTATAACTAACTTTATTCCAAGATGTTCATCCATCCATCATCTGTAGCTGCTTATCCTGTGCAGGGTCGCGGGCAAGCTGGAGCCTATCCCAGCTGACTACGGGTGAGAGGCGGGGTACACCCTGGACAAGTTGCCAGGTCTTTACAGGGCTGACACATAGACACAGACAACCATTCACACTCACATTCACACCTACGGTCAATTTAGAGTCACCAGTTAACCTAACCTGCATGTCTTTGGACTGTGGGGGAAACCGGAGCACCCGGAGGAAACCCACGCGGACACGGGGAGAACATGCAAACTCCACACAGAAAGGCCCTCGCCGGTCACGGGGCTCGAACCCAGAACCTTCCTGCTGCGAGGCAACAGTGCTAACCACTACACTATGGAATCAATTTTGTGCCAAAATGTTTATACAATACTTTTGAAATATCAAACAAAAACGACAAATCAAAATACAAAAAAAGAAAAAAAAAGTCAAATTTTTTTTTAGACTGGCAAACAAATATTCGTGTAATCGTGCAAAATATCAGTCTATTACTCTTCAGAAACCTTTTATTTTTGTTCCACGTCTTTCTCAGTTTTGCTTGACGTAATTTTGGTTGCGATTCCAGCTTTCTCGTTTGCGCTCCCTGACTTTTTGCTTGCAGTTTTGGCACAAACTTCACGTGTGGGTGGGCTGTTCAGGAATGCATTCCCATTGGCTAACTTGTGTTTGACTGACAGCTACGCTCAGCCATTCCCTACTCGGATTCTGGTGGACTGTTTGACGAGTGACCGATCCATTGACGGTAAACAAGGGTCGAGTGGACTTCAGTGGCGACTATGATATTGAATTTACACTTTGTTGAATTAATTCAGTATCATAGTCGCCGCTGAAGTCCACTCGACCCTTGTTTACCGTCAATGGATCGGCCACTCGTCAAACAGTCCGCCAGAATCCGAGTAGGGAATGGCTGAGCGTAGCTGTCAGTCAAACACAAGTTAGCCAATGGGAATGCATTCCTGGACAGCCAACCCACACGTGAAGTTTGTGCCAAAACTGCAAGCAAAAAGTCAGGGAGCGCAAACGAGAAAGCTGGAATCGCAACCAAAATAAATTACGTCAAGCAAAACTGAGAAAGACGCGGAACAAAAATAAAAGGTTTCTGAAGAGTAATAGACTGATATTTTGCACGTTTACACGAGTAATTTGTTTTCCAGTCTAAAAAAAATTGCCTTTTTTTTGGATTTTGATTTGTTGTTTGTTTAATATTTCAAAAGTATTGTATGAACATTTTGGCACAAAATTGATTCCATACTACACCACCGTGCCACCTTCCAAGGTGTCTTGTCAAGTAAAATTGTCCATGCAGCAAGATAATTTCACTAGTATTAAGTAATTTTATCCTCAAATTCAGTTTAAATTTTTTGCAGTGTATCTAGTCAAACTGTGACCTGTGAGTTTGCAAACCATGATTTTGTGGACGAAGGGTGTATTCAGACCAGGATAGTTCACTTGCTTTGGTCCGAACCAAATGTTGTTTTTTTTTTTTATTTTGGTGCGTTTCGCTTTCACACTGTACATTTTAGTAAGCGGACCAAAATCTGTCAACAAAGCCACGCCTCAATTATATTTTGACCCCAGAATAGTATCCAGGTCATCGCAATAGATGAATTTCTTTTTTGCGTCGCTAGTACCGCCACTTTTTGAAAGAATGTCCCTGATTTTAATGTAGGTCTGACGGAGTTTCTTCACTTTTAGCCGACATTGTTCTGGGGAGCGCGTGAACCCCTTCTCCTTCATTTTCTCACTGAATACAGCAAACACGTCGGCATTTTTGTGTGTTCTCTCCAAAAGCTCAGATATGTGGACATCTGCCCATATATCCACAAGGGTACGCGTTTCTTCCTCGGCCCACGTTTGCCCCCTACTCATTTTTTGTACTCTGTAGTCTAGCCTACCACTGGTCTGAATGACTGAACGACTGTTGTAAGGTTCCCTTGACAACCGAAACAGTGTTTGGACTTTGCGGTGGAGTGTCAAGACTCCGTTTCCCATAATGCTCGACAAACGACGGAAGCTCCCGAGGTACAAAAAAGCAAAACTGTCGGATTAGGTCCGGTCTGCTTTCACACCTCCAAAAGATCCGCACCAGGGTTCCTTTGGTCCGGACCGAGTCCGACCTTGCAGCTCGGTCTCGGTCCGCTTGTTTGGTCCGGACCAGAGTTCGGTGGTTTGTATTCAGACCAACCCAAAAGGTCCGGACCAAGGGAAATTTGGGTCGTTTGGTCCGGACCAAACAACGTAGGTGTGAATACGCCCTAAGAGAGGAGGAGGAAGAGGGCAGGGCTACGGCCTCCCAGGGTTGTCCTGGAATCTCCAAACGGCAGGGTGAACTTTTTATTTGTATGTTTGTTTTTTTTTCTCCATGTGAGCCCAGACTCGATTGGACAGACACTTTTCAGATAAATGGGGAATACATTTTTGTTTTTTCAGGTTTTGATTTTTTTTTTTTTGGCCCAGCGTGTACTGAATTTCGGTTTCCGTCAGGAATTTTCGTTTCACTAATACAGATGACTCCGAGTGGTAGGTGCGGTCTTGTACTGGTCCCGAGACCTCACATTCGGAGAGAAAGCAGGTCAGGAGGAGTATTATAAGGGGAAAAACATTTAGTGGGTTTTGTCTGACTGGACTGTGGCTTTCAGAACAGCGCTGGTGCTTTCCATTTTCTCCTTCAGCACCGATAGATGTGTTTTACTGATATCCCTTTTGATGCAAAAGGGATTTCTGGGCCGTGGAGGAAACCAGAACAAAAGCAAGCGGAGGACGGAGTGGTTTTTGTCTGAAGTGACATTTGAGCTCGGTTTATTCGAAGCAGGAGTTCTGCGTTTTAAAGTGAAGGACCGTTTCCTGAGAAGGCCTTTGCATCGATGAAATGCAGTACATTACCGCAGAAGCAGTCGATATGACACTGTGCAAATACACTTGAGCTCTTGTGCTCCGCTTCGAGCGTATATGCCTCGGTTTGTTTGTGTGTGTGTTCAGCTCTGCTGACTGGTATGTATTTTATGAGGTGGATTGGAGGAGGGTTTAGCCACAGAATGCACAGAGCCTTGAGCTGTTGCCTTCCGTGGAGCCGAGGCCTTTATTTGCTCTGTTTACATTAATTACCAGTGGAACGGCAACTCCTGTTTAGATAAGCGGGTATTGCGTTGTATTTCGGCGTTAACCGTCGACATCAAACTTTAAACACTCCCCCCCCCCCCCCCCCCCCTTTTTTTTTTTTTTTTTAAATCCTCTATGCTTCATACTGTATGTATCACCGGCTGTATTCGGGTAAGAGCTGGGGGGTATTTTTATATTGCATTTCTCTCCAGTGAAATCCCTCTGCTTGACGTCAGCAAAAGGAGATGCGATCAAGATTCCCGGACTAGCTTTAGACCGTTGATGGAAGTATATTAATGTGCACTTTCTTCTAAGTAACAACTGATTCATAAACCGATGACCTTCTGTAAAGAGTCATTTACTTAGCATTTAACAATCTCGGAAGGAGATTCCAGCGTCAGCTTTTTACAACAAAGATTTCGGCTTCCTGCCCTGGGAAAATCTTCAGGATTGATGACGGTCTGGATCATAAAATTGCCTTTTTTTTTTTTTCCCCTGTTCTATTAAGAGAAATGTAAAGAAAAACTGATTGTTTCTAGCTGTAATGAAACAAGTATTCAAGTTCAGAGTGGCGTCAGTAATTCTGCTCCACGTGACGTCACGTCGCATCGTGTCCACGCCACACCGTCATTGTCATGTTATGCTATGTTATTTTTCCAAGAGCTGTAATCTCCCTAGTATTTTATTCCCTCCATGATCATTGTAATGTCTTTTGACTTGTATTTTTTTAATTTTTTCACCCCATATTGCGTTACTGAAAGATCATGCTGTTGTGTCTTTGCGGTTTTGATCCAGAATTGAGCGACGAATCCCTCGAACACAAGGGGAGCAGTTAGTCATGCAGAACGGTCCGAGAGTTGGAAAGCGTCCTCGCTGCACTTTCCACCTCTGCCAAAATGTAATAAGTGGTGCTGCTGTGCGTAATGGTGTCATGACTGATGAAAAATGACTGCTGTACCTGGAGCTACTGTGCAGGGTGAAGCTGAAGCAGCAGACTCGGGTCATTTTTCCTCTCTCGCTCTCATAAATTTTTTTTTCTCTCTCTCTCCCCCGTTGCTGCTGCACTGTTGTACTGTTTGTATGAGGAAGTGATTGGGTGGTGCCGGTGTGTACGTGCCACTCCATGCGAGCACATGGCAGAGATCACAGCGCACGTTGCCAGCGGCGGCTCTGCCTGACCTTTTAATCCCTCCTGGAGGCCTAGACTTCTATACATCTTTCTTTTCTCTCCTCCTTTTCTGTTTCTGCTTCCTGCCAGTCAGCACGCTCACGTGCGTAAACACACACACACACACACACTTATTAGGCGTACAATGCGTCACAGTATGTCGATTTCACAATCACAATACAAGTGGGATAAACAGGAAGCATTGAGAAATCAATACTACCTTTATTTAGGGCATTTTATTTCAACAATTGGGATTCAAACAAATGAGCTACACCACCCCAGCACTCTAGAAAGTCAAACTGTTAAATTCTTCTAATGTAAAAAATTATTTGATTGAGAATATCTTGTAGCCCTGTGATGACCTGGCGACTTGTCCAGGGTGTACCCTGCCTCTCGCCCATAGTCAGCTGGGATAGGCTCCAGCTTGCCTGCGACCCTGTAGAACAGGATAAGGAGAATATCTTGTAAAAAAAAAAAAACGCACGACTCTATTGTCCTATCATATCAAAATACCACATCAAACTTTTTTAAGGAATAAAACACTTGAAGGCATGCTATTACAGGAAAATAATCAACAATGGATAGTGTAACGGATTCTACACGAATCGGCGTTACTGTTACCACACCAAAAGTGATAATTTTCCAATGACTGCATGTGCCGAAGTGTTTTATTCCCCTCATATGACAGCAGTTGCAAACGCTTATAATGTTTAAATTATTCTAGAACGACTAGGTTTTAATCCAAATGTAGTTATGTGCAGCATTTTGGAACGTTCCTGTGATCACAAGTGTGTTACTGAGAAAGTGCAAACTTGTCCATCCTGAAGACTTTCCCATGTTCGAAAACCTCTGATCGTTAAAGCTGGAGATTCCTGGACACTGGAGATTCCTTCCATGCATGGTTACCTGGCCGTGTGGTGGAGAATCGAGAGGCTGCACACATGTCCTGCTGATTCATTTACTGTTAAAGTTTGCCAAAAATTGTTGCCGGATGCTGTCCGAGCCATTTTTAAGAGCAACTAGTGTGTGTGTGTGTGTGTGTGTGTCCGCAACACAAATTTTGATTATTTGAATTGATGAGATAAAAAAAAAACCAATCGCCATTATTATCAGGCTGTGTAATGTCTCTTTTTATCCCTCGCTGGCCGAAAGGCCTGAAGGGTGTTTATGTTGTGGTGATTTCCATCTGTCCATCCGTCCCGGGAAGGGTACTCACCTTCTGAAATCACCTCCTCTCTCAATTTTTGGACGAATTTCACAAAACTTGACAGGATTCTTTGTGTGTCAGTAATACGCATATCGCAGTTTCCTTCAATTCAGTCGAATTTTACCAGAGTTACGGCCCTTGATTACCAAACTTGTACTCTGACAATTTCATGAGGGTGTAATTAAGCACTTATAGCATAGATCAGTGATTCTCAAACTGTGGTACGCGTACCACTAGTGGTACGCGGGCTCCATTCTAGTGGTACGCCAAAGAATCACTTAATTAAATATAAATAAAATTTAAAAAAATAAAATAAGGGGGCGTCGTGGCTCAGGTGGATAAGGCGCCATACCATAAATCCGGGGACCCGAGTTCGATTCCAACCCGAGGTCATTTCCCGATCCCTCCCCGTCTCTCTCCCGCTCGTTTCCTGTCTCTACACTGTCCTATCCAATAAAGGTGGAAAAAGCCCCAAAAATATCTTTTAAAAAAAATAAAATAAAATAAAAAAAAATAAAACGTGAAATACTATCCATAATATCTGAATGGATGAAAATCTCTTATCAACCGATGACAAGAAAATGAAAGGAGATACAAATTAAGTTAATAATTTTAAAAAGTTTGCAAGTGCTTCTGGGTAGCCATACGTAGCGTACGTACGCATTCCCGCCGGTTCCGCTGACAGACGGTTATCCGCTATTGGTAGACTAGGCTGTGATGGGAAAAGGTGGAGGTAGCTTTGCTAATTATGACGAGTAGGACAAAATTACTGTCGTGGCTTAAATCCGCGAATGGGAGCGTGGATCAGGAGAGAGGGAGAACTGAAAAGAGGACGTGTGTGAGCCGAGCGCAGATGCTAACGACAGTGGCAAAACCAGCCCCAGAACTGCTAGCAAACGGCAGAAACCAGTGAGGAGGAAGTATGACGAAAAATACATAAAACTGGGATTCATTTGGAGCGGGACAGAGGAGCTGCCCAGGCCGCAGTGTGTTGTATGCGGGGACGTTCTGAGCAATGAGTCCATGAAACCATCACATCTCAAACGGCATCTTGCAACCAAACACACAGCGGTAAAGGACAAATCAATGGATTTTTTTTTTTTTTTTACGAAAACGTGATGAACTGAAGCAGTCCAAGTCCACCATTCTGTCCTATGGTACACCCGTAGCCAAAGCACAGGAAGCTTCATATCGTGCCAGCCTCCTGATCGCCAGAGCCGGTAAGCCGCACACAATCGGGGAACTGCTGTGTTTGCCATTAGCCAAAGAGATGACACGTATCATGTGGAGAGAAAGCTGCCAGAGAGTTAAACTTGGTGCCGCTTTCAAATGACACCGTGTCAAGGAGAATAAACGACATGGCTGACGGTGTTAAAAGGACACTGATTGAGCGCATTAAGAACAGTAGATATTTTACCATACAGCTTGATGAGAATACAGATGTTGCAGATTTGGCCAATTTATTTGATTCATTATTTAAGTACAGTGTTTTATTTTCCTATATTTAAACACAGTGTTACTGTTCAAAGTACTGTGTGTAATGTTACAGTGGCCAACAATATTAAATATACTTGTTAAATAAAACCTCCGCCTTGTTTTTAATGAATACTTAGGCCTACTACGCTACTGTATTTTAATGTTGGTCATTATGATGGTACTTGGAGAGCCAAGTATTTTCTGAGGTGGTACTTGGTGAAAAAAATTTGAGAACCACTGGCATAGATACTGGTATAGTTGCCAGCGGAGGGTATTGTGCTCTCAGAGCACTCTTGTTTTCCTAGTTGTAATTGCATTGTTTGGACAGCAGAGGGCTGAATAACATACAAAAGCGGGAACACGCATGACTTCACCCTAGGTGGAAGGAATACAGCTCTAATGTGTGGAAAAACAAAACCAGATTTAAAATGGGGAGAGAGTTGTTTTGAGGTGGACTACAAATAGATTTAACAAGAAATCGAAGCTCTCTTTTGACAGACTGCTGAAAGTTAAAGAAAAGAGACAGGTGGAGAGTTATTTTATGTTTAAGCTGACTACAGCTTTCACAAATGTTCATAAAAGTTTCTTAAGAAAAGGCCTGCTTGTTATTAACTTTTCTCTTTTTTTGTGTGTGTGAGAGAGAGGGCTTTTTTTTTTTTTTATTTCACACACTCACTGGCCACTTCAATAGGAACCTGTTCTTGATTTTAAAGTGCCATTCCACCATTGGATGTATTTTTTTTGGCATAAAATACAATATATTTTATGACAACATGACTAGACAGAGAAATCTTTTAGCTTCAAAATGATATATCAAACATATTTTTTTGACAACGACAAGTATATTAATTTTGCGACCAAAGTCACCTACCCTTTTGATTTCCGCGCGGTAGTGAAATGTGATGTCATCGGCAGGTTCCCCTTCTTGTGTACCACGTCACGTGTGACGTGGCACAGATTATCAGCAATGGCGGATAGAACGCGATTTCCACTTGTCGATTGCTGTGCCGATATTCACCATCGACCGTCTCCTTTGGGCATCACTTGCTATTTTCCTTCGCTTCTTTTCCGAAGCTGACAATCACATTCTATCCGCCATTGCTGATAATCTGTGCCACGTCACACGTGACGTGGTACACAAGAAGGGGAACCTGCCGATGACATCATGTTTCACTACCGCGCGGAAATTAAAAGGGTAGGTGACTTTGGTCGCAAAATTAATATACTTGTCGTTGTCAAAAAATTGTTTGATATATCATTTTGAAGCTAAAAGATTTCTCTGTCTAGTCATGTCATAAAATATATTGTATTTTATGCCAAAGAATACATCCAATGGTGGAATGCCACTTTAAGATTCCTGTTCTTGGCTGAAGGAGTGGAACCCAATGTGCTCTTCTGCTGTTGCATGCTGAGATGCTTTTCTGCTCACCACGGTTGTAAAGAGTGATTATATGAGTTACTATATCCTTCCTGGCAGCTCAAACCAATCTGTCCATTTCCTTCTGACCTCTCTTACCGGTATCAACAAGGCGTTCATTTCCATCCACAGAACTGTCGCTCACTTGAGTTTTTTTTTTTCCACCATTCTGTGTAAACTCGAGAGACTGTTGTGTGTGAAAACCCCAGGAGATCAGCAGGTTCCGAAACACTCAAACCAGTCCATTTGACACCAACCCCCATGCCACAGTGAAAGTTACAGTGATCACGATTTTTCCCATTCTGATGTTTGAAGTGAACGTTAACCGAAGCTCTTGATTTGTATCTGCGTGATTTGATGCATCGTGCTGCTGTCAAGGGATCGGCTGATTAGAGAACTGCGTAAAACAGACAGCAGGTGGACGGGTGTTCCTAATAAAGTGGCTGGTGAGTGTATAATGTATAATTTTAGCTATTATATTTTAATCCAAACTTTACAAATGTGGTTCACGTGAACTAACATCACAGATTTTTGTTTTTATTGCATTTCGGAAAATATTCCAACTTTTCTGGAAATAGGGTTGGTTCGAATCATGAACCTTGTATCATGAATTGAATCATGAATTGGGTGAATCGTTACATACCTAGCTACAATTTAGCCATATAGTATTTATTGTTCAGCCCTTTTGTGGTAAAATCTGGTTTTGTTTTGTCTCTCTCTCTCTCTCCATTGTTTTATGTCTGGACCATTTCATCTCTTTTCCATCCAGAAACTTTTCAGAGACTCTTGTTGTTATTGTTCAGTCCACTCGCTTCTTCCAAGTACAGATAATGACCCAGGTTCTCGAGTATATTAAAAAAAAAAAGTTTGTCTTTTTCCAGTAAATGCTACCAGCGTGTGACTTTTAGTTTCACTCTCCTCTCAGAACAAGAGCGCGGGAGTGAAAAGGAAACGCAGACTTTCGTTGCCGACAGCATGAGGTCTGCTAACATGCTTTTACAAGAGCGATTTCCACTGTGGGTGTGACTCTGTCTTGTTAAAGATGGAAAGTAAGAGGACTCTGGAGAAAAATGACTCATTTCTCTTATTTGGGCTGTGTGTTGAAGAAAATCAGATGCATGATTTAGTATTAGTACATGTGATTTGGAGAGTTTATATAACATTTTAGCTTTTTTAAGTAAAAAAAAAAATTTTTTTTTTTTTGTCGTCAAAATCTATGTATTTTTTTGAATAGAGTAGGTATAGTCTTTGGGTCTTGGTCAGGAAAACTGTCTATTTCCGGCTCTCGCTGTTTTTATTATTTTTATGCAAATTGGAAGCAGATTGTTCCTCGTATGCCTTCCAGCTATATTCTGCCTCTGGGAGCTCAACTTAACAACTCTCTAAACCCTGTAAAGTTTCCTATGTATTCCAAGGCCAGAAGTTTTTCTCCTCTTCTCAAAGATTATGGAGGTTTTATCAGCAGAAAGCCACTCGGAGAGGCAACTCTGAGAGTCTCAGGAGACGAGTTAAGACTTTTACTCTATGTGCCATGTTTCTGCTGAAGGCATCAAAAGGACTCGCAGAGCTCCGAGCCATGCTGGAGTTCATTTGCTGCTCAGTATCGTAAAATGATGATTAGCCGCTGCCTTTACCTTGTGATTAGCAGCCGGGGTTGGACGAGGCTTCTGCTGCCAGCGATTCTGGTCTTTAAATCATGTGAGGAATGAATTTATATAGGGCTGTGCTCGGCTGGATCGGCAGCTCGGAGAGAGGAGATGGCTGATTTCACTTCAGAATTTATTCTCTTCTTTGCAGCGTTGTTTATAAAGGGGGGGAAAATACTTTCGAGTCCAGAACATTCATCCCATTGAGAATGTATTAATCCACACCCTTTGTTCTGTGCAGCATTGCAGCGTGTTCCATTTTCACTGAATGTTAACATGAGCTCAAGTCCATCTTCAGGAGGACAGAAATGGGTCCTGAGCGGCCAAGGGAGCAAAATTGGTCATGCTGTCTGAACGGGAGGGACGGCATATGGCGTGCGTACTCTTTCCCCTGGTGACGACAGCAACACGAGCCAATCGTAGGCGTTTCTGAGCTCACGTATGTGGAAGAGGGCAGAAAGCGCTTTCCTCTGATGCCCCTTTTCTACCAAAGCAGTTCCAGGGCTGGTTCGGGGCCAGGGCTTAGTTTGGAACCGGGTTTTCTGTTTCCACTGACAAAGAACTGGCTCTGGGGCCAGAAAAACCGGTTCCAGGCTAGCACCAACTCTCTGCTGGGCCAGAGGAAAGAACCGCTTACGTCAGCGGGGGGGCGGAGTTGTTAAGACCAACAACAATAACAAGACCGCAAAAGATCGCCATTTTTAAGTGGCGAGAAGCAGCAGCTGTACAAACGCGAAGTCATTTATTATTATTATTATTATTATTATTATTATTATTGTTGTTGTTGCTGCTGCTGCTTCTTCCGTGTTGTTTTTGCTTTGATATTCGCGGCAAGGTTTATGCAAATGTAGCGACGTAACTGACGTATACAGCGACGTAATGACGTATACAGCGACGTAATGACATATACAGCGACGTAATGACGTATACAGCGACGTAATGACGTATACAGCGACGTAATGACGTATACAGCGACGTAATGACGTATACAGCGACGTAATGACGTATACAACGACGTAACTGACGTATACAGCGACGTAATGACGTGTCTTCCCTTAGCACCGCGAGCGATGGAAAAGCAAACTGGTTCTCAGCTGGCTCGCAAGTTGAACGAGTTGTGAACCAGCACTGGCCCCGAACCAGCCCTGGAACTGATTTGGTGGAAAAGGGGTATGAGAGGTATAAAAGTCCAGCGCATATGTCTGTATAGAGACAGTTTTTCTGCTGCAGTAATTAAGAATAAGAGTCAGTATGCAATGAAGAAAACACTTGGGGGTTTGGTGTAAAGGACAGTAATCAGTGGTGGGGTGGTGTGACGCAACTCAACACTAAGCAGAACTATTTTCTCCACCCTAAAGTTGATTATTAAACTGACTTCATGTTAACACTGTTAATGTTATCACCCAGATGAGGATGGGTTCCCTTTTGAGCCTGGTTCCTCTCGAGGTTTCTTCCTCATGTCGTCTGAGGGAGTTTTTCCTTGCCGCCGTCGCCACGGGCTCGCTCATTAGGGATAGATTAGGGATAAAATTACCTCATGTTTAAAGTCGTTCAACTACTGTAAAGCCGCTTTGCGACAATGTCTGTTGTTAAAAGCGCTATACTTGACTATTTTCCTCTTACATGATGGCGCTTGACAACAACTACACGTTTTCTGTAACGTATTTCTTAAAGGTCCCATGGCATGGTGGTTTGTTGATGCTTTAAACGGGCTCGTGGAGGTTTCCGGATGTTATATCCGCAGCCTTTCTCGAAATGAACCCTCGGCACGTAGATATAGCCTCCTGGGAGAGAGCCCCATTTCAGCGCTTTTCCCAGTGCGTCGTTTTGCTAATGAGAAGCAGGAGGCGGGGAAGGGTAGAGGGTGGGGGCGGGTCTTATCATTAATATTCATGACATGTAAACTGTTACCTCTGATTGGCTAACAGCACTGTGACGCTGCCTCCAGTGGGTCAGAACAAGCGGATGTGGGTGTCTTACTATGGCGAGAGAGAAGGAACAAACCGCGAAGGGAAAAATACTGCGCGCTGACGTCATTTAAGGTGCGACGCGAGGAAATAAAATAAATTCAACAAATGTTTGGGTTTTTACTAAACAAACAAATAAAATGAACAAGTGACTTAAAAAAAAGAATGTGGGTGTCTTTGTAAAAACTGTTTTGATTGGCTATTATAACAGAGCATGCTGCATGCTTTTTGGTTTTGTAGCGCAGAGTACCTGCCTAACTGCAGGAAGCAGTTAGCTGCACAGCTAATGTAGCCATTGCAAGGCTAACGTGGCACCGATTTTAAAACACGGCAAAACGACTTAACAGTTATACACTTGCTTGTTCGCTGTTTGAGGCTGATGCGGCAGGGATGCTTGGTACGGACCCAGGCTTCAGTGACAGTTGATGTGCAAAACCTGCCCTGTACTGTCCCAAGTTGTGGAAACATTCCTCAGGAAAATGCTTCCGACAAACATACACCGTCTTAGGTAGACTCGACGGCGTATTATTGGAGTAAATAAAATTAAGCCACTGCGTCTTCAGGGGCTCTCCCGTCGGCAGTAAAAACAGACTCCTTTCTGTGTTGTCACATCCATGTACAGCGCAATTTCCACGTTTCGCTCGCTTAGGTGATGCCATGTTGTTGTGTCCTCTATGGTCTCCTCACTACAACTGGGCGGGCAATCCATACAGTGGGTGGGAATCCAGAGGGGGGGGCGTGGGGATCATCTCCCTTGCTGACGTAGTAAAGGGAAGAGTTTATCAACGTGCCGTTTTGACGCGCCATTCTCAAATGTTGGGCATAGTTTGGTTTACACATTATGAAATTTCTAGCCACTGGGGTGACTTAAGAAGGTCAGAGGAACTCATTTTAACGTTAAAAAACCTCAGAAAGTGAAAATTTCATGCCATGGGACCTTTAACACCTCGCAGCCCTGTGGCATTACTGTCCGAGCTGCTGTTATAGAAAATGAATCAACAGCTTCCAGCCAGATTTGTGATTTAGATTTAACTCATTCCCTACGGCAAGCCACTGACAGCAGCTCGGCGAATTTTCCCATTCCCTATGGAAAGCCAGTACTATCGGCTTTGGTGACATCATAGGGAATTCCCATAATAAAGCAGTACACGTGAATTTAACCAATCAGAGCTGTAGAGGACTGCACATAGACCACATTTGGATATTATAATAAGCGGGAAACCCGCGTAGGGAAGGTTTATTATAGCAGGGATAGACTGCTATAATATTGTTATAGTATTATTGTATATTATAATATTATGACTGAGGCTTGTGAAACCTACCTACTTCAGAATTATACAAAAATAATTCCATATTTAGAAAGGATAGGTTTCAAGGACTCGGTAAATGTATACTTTTCTACCTCTAAAATAATTTGTTATGGAGATAGACATTTAACTGAATGTACCTATTAAATTCGTGATTTTCACAAAAAGTATTCCGTCAAAACGTGACTGAAAAAAATTGAAGTATTTCGTAAGGAATGAGTTAAAGGAGAACTGAAGTCATTTTTGAACTTGCTTTATTTCTTAATTCACGTCTTATTCAATTACGTTTTCGGTTTCAGTAACCTTATATCGTGACTCGTATTGGCAACTAACTGCAATTAAATATTATACTTATTGGCCTGTTCGGCTTTTAGCCGTGTTGAATTTAGTTCGTTTGGTCCACGGCAGGCGTCGCTTATCTGCGCGATCTTCAAGACTTGTGCTAGACTTTGAAACGTCAAGTGTCAGCCAGGTGTCAGCACCGCCATTTTGAAAATGGTTTTCCAAGCGAAGTATTGCACAAAAACGAGTTTGAATGACGATTACTGCCTACTTTTTTCAAACTTTCCTGATTGCTATCAAAACAAACAAAACTTCCGGCTTGATTACATCAGCAATCGAAAGAGGGCGCGCGCGTCTTTTGACAATGTTGGCAGATGTTGGTCACTTTCCCTGTCTCCGAAATCGCTCCCTACATAGGGCACTATATAGTGCGGACGCCATTTTGTAGCGCTGTCCGAAACCTTAGTGAGGATTATTTACCCCCTATATAGTGCACTCAAAGTATCCCACAATGCATCACGAAAACTAGCATACAACGATGGTCACTAACCAAAGTAATGTATATCCCATCATGCATTGCGGTCGCGCTGAAAGAAATCAAATTAAAAGCCTCAAATTTGATTTAGTAAAAGGCAGCGGCAAAGAAGAAAGTATTCAGCCTTGATTTAAAGGAACTGAAAGATGCAGGTAATTTGTATTGATTAATGTGGGAAATGCGCTCAGTATAATATGGATTTATCACAAAAACACACGCATGCATTTATTATTTTGAAACCCATCAGCCGACTGGTCTGGCACGTTTTAATTGTGCGACATTAATGACGTAAATACCAGCGCGATGGACTAGCGTCCGAAAGCTTTTTTTGTTTTTCCCCCCATTTTACAAATGAGCTCACTATATAGTCCTCTGTATAGTAATTCCCTATATAGTGAGTAGTGAACGAGTGAGCAATTTCAGACACAGGGTTTGATTTCCACTGTACGTTTTACTTCCGTCCTACAATGTCTCACACAGGTCTCGACAAATCTTGTTTACGGCCATTTCTTTGACGTATGGACTGATATATTACATAGCATATTTCAAACACTCATAACTTGCTATAGCAGTGACAAAATAGCTGTCAGAAATGCATTCGTATATTTAATAAAATGAGAAATAGAATTTTGATGATATATTATGGTGGTGGTATCCGTCCATCCCGGTAAGGGTGCTCACATTCTGAAATCAACTCCTCTCACAATTTTTGAATGAATTTCACCAAACTTGGCAGGATTCTTTGTTATATGTCAGTAATACGCATATTGCAATTTCGTTAAATTCAGTCACATTTTACCAGAGTTACAGCCCTTGATTAACAAAATTATACTTTGACAGTTTCATGAGTGTTTTCCCCTTCGGAAATCAACTCCTCTCTCAAGTTTTGGACGAATTTCTCGAAGCTTGGCAAAAGGCCTTGTTATATGACGGTAATACGCATATTGCAATTTAATTTCGTTTGTGAAAATTCTCCCAGAGTTTTGACCCTTGATTAAATAACTTGTACTTTGCCAATTTGACGAGGGTGTACGTGCTTCTGAAATCAACTCCTCTCACAATTTGTGGAGGAATTTCACCAAACTTCGCAGAAGGCCAAAATCTGGTAAAATCTGCCCAAATCAAACCAAATTTCAATCTGCGTGAAATGATTGACAGTATATGACAGTTATATGCAGATTTTACCAGAGTTATGCCCTTGATTATTAACAAACTTGTACTTTGGCAATTTCATCAAGGTGTGCTTGCTTTCTGAAATCAACTTCCCTCACAATTTTTATTATCCCCCGCTGGCCGAAAGGCCCGAAGGGGGATTACGTCATGGTGATGTCCGTCCCAGGAAGGGTGCTCACCTTCTGAAATCAACTCCAATCACAATTTTTGGAGGAATTTCATGAAACTTGGCAGGATTCTTGGCAGGATGTTGGTAGTACGCATATTGCGGTTTCGTTCAATTCCGTTGCATTTTACCAGAGTTATGGCGTCATTGCCAGCAGGGGATATTGTGCTGTCAGAGCACTCTTTTTTTTGTTTGTTTGTTTTTTGAGTGTTTTGTCTGCCAGTTGTAGTGTTGCTCTAGACCCAGTTTTGGGCGTCGGTTCCCTCCAGGCCTTGGTGCACCATGGGTGATGCCTGTGCTCCTCGCTATGGATTGCAGTGAGCTCGTTGCTCTTTTAACATCAGGGTTATCCAGCGCTCTGTGCGGCGGTGCTTCTGGGCTTGGTGCAATGTTCCAAGCGATGTTGCTCGGTGGCATCATGGCGGCTATGCAGGCGGTGTGGGACATACCAGCGCTCTGTGTGACGGTGCTTTTGTGCTTGCTTTGTGGATCCATAGCGTGGTGTTCTGAGCGATGTTGCTCGGCGTTGTGGGATTTATCTTCGTGCGCCTTTTGGTGGGACTGTGGGTAGCTACGCCATTGGAATTACATCCTGATCCTTTCTTGGTGGAATTTTTTTTTTTTTTTTTTTTTTTTAAAGTGACTTTGGGTGTGAGAGAGGCGCTATATAAATTTAACTAATTATTATTATTATTATTATTCATCTCATCTCATTATCTCTAGCCGCGTTATCCTTCTACAGGGTCGCAGGCAAGCTGGAGCCTATCCCAGCTGACTAAGGGCGAAAGGCGGGGTACACCCTGGACAAGTCGCCAGGTCATCACAGGGCTGACACATAGACACACAACCATTCACACTCACACCTACGGTCAATTTAGAGTCACCAGTTAATCTAACCTGCATGTCTTTGGACTGTGGGGGAAACCGGAGCACCCGGAGGAAACCCACGCGGACACGGGGAGAACATGCAAACTCCGCACAGAAAGGCCCTCGCCGGCCACGGGGCTCGAACCCGGACCTTCTTGCTGTGAGGCGACAGCGCTAACCACTACACCACTGTGCCGCCCATTATTATTATTATTATTATTTTAGGTGGACGACTTGACTTATTGATGGCTACACAAATTGACTTTAGTGTGTGGGGTTTTTTTGTACAAAATGCCGTCTTGCTGTCGTGCCGAGGTCTAGAGTAGCTTGAGACGTTTATTTCATTCTTCTTGGACCTTTCAGTTCTGTAATTTTCAAACTTCTTTGAGCTTTTGAACCAGGCTAAAAAAATTCAACAAATTTCAGTGCGTAAAGATGAAGAATGTAAACGAACCGGCGAAATAACAGTAGCAATGTGTGAAAAATGCTATAATTTTTGAAAAATTAAAAAATGTATTCTTACCATCAAATACTTTTATTCCATATTTTGCTGCTTTTTTATTTTTTTATTTTTTGCTTTTTTTTTTTTTTTGATTTTCTGGGGTTTTGTTTTCGAGTGGAGTTTTTATTTCGTCCTCGGTTGGTTCAGCAACACGCCCCGCCATTTTGTTTTTCTCTACTCATGGTGTATGAACTGATGTCCTAGTAGTAGAGTAGCCAATCAGAGCGCGCGATTGCTTATATCCAGTGAATGTGGATAGAAAAATAAAAATATATGACTTGGTCTGATTTGGCTGTGATCTCCTGTACTACAAAATTTTAAACTGCTCTCCACAAGGAAATATTTTTAAAACCACGTTTTTTTTACGTGGATCTTTAAGCCTTGCACTCCTGCTCAGCAGTCATGCTATTGCGTGGGTTGTAAGGATTAGCACTGTTTCAGGTTTCCTTTATTGGGTGTTCAAGTGCATTTGCTTTAAGAGCTTCAGAAATATTTTGAAACTCCTTGGAAACGCTTGAGTGGCATATAAGCGAGGGCGTGCAAGTACACCATCAAGCCTTTTAATGGAGGCTTGTATTGGATTGAGGTGCTTCTCCTTTTCAAGTGCATGCAAGGTTACTGTAAAGACTCTTGTTTTAATGGCACGAGATGTCTTCATCAGTTTCGTCAGAATAAATCACCAGGTGATCAAGTACAAGCATGTTCTGCAGACCAAGTGTACAAATGTCAGGAGCGCTCTTGGAGATGGGCACACGCCAGCAAGTATTTTCCTCCTCCGAGATGCTCCAGAAAGCAGGTTCGGAGCAGTGCACCTGTTGCCCAGGCAGCAGCTTAACAAAACAAGCAGAAGGGCTGCAGACGAGAGCGACTGTGAGCCATTCGGATCTGTCAGTGCTGTCAACGGAGCGTGCCGGGAGCTGTCGGGTTCCTCCCCGTAACAGCCTCCCCGTTACTCAGCACTGAGTAGGCAGGAAGGTGTGACTCAAGCAATTTTAACTCTGGAATAAAGGAGCGTGCGACTGGTCTTGGCACGACACTAGCAAGAAGAAGAAGAAGAAACATCAGCAGGAGCAGACAACCAGACCAAGTTGTATATCGACGGCTCCTGACGAACCTCTATGGATGTGAATAGAAGCAGAAGGTGGAGTCAGATTCGAACACTGAAAACAATGAAAGGTTTTGCATGAACGAACACGTCAGGATGCTTTTGGACATTGAGGGCCCATGCAGACACACCAGACGACGCCTGATGCATGAGGCGTACCAGTCAAAAGTTTGTACACCGCTACTCATTCTTAGGTGTTTCTGTATTTTGTGTATTCTACATTATAGAACTATCCTGAGGACATCAAAACTATGAAATGTTATCTGGAACATGTATGGAATTATGTGGTAAATACAGTGTCTTACAAAAGTATTCATCCCCCTTGGTGTTTGTCCTGTTTTGTTGCATTACAAGCTGGAATTAAAATGGATTTTTGGAGGGTTGGTGCCATTTGATTTACACAACATGCCAACAGCTTTAAAGGTGAAAATTGTTTTATTGTGACACAAACAATAATTAAGATGGAACCCCCCCAGAAATCTAGAGTGTATATAGGTATTCACCCCCAGCTGCAAGTCTCTTGGGGGATGTCTCTATTAGCTTGGTACATGTAGCCACTGGGATTTTTGCCCATTCCTCAAGACAAAACTGCTCCAACTCCTTCAAGTTAGATGGGTTGCGTTGGTGTACAGCAATCTTCAAATTATGCTACAGATTCTCAACTGGATTGAGGTCTGGGCTTTGACTAGGCCATTCCAAGACATTTAAATGTTTCCCTTTAAACCAGTCCAGTGTAGCTTTAGCAGTATGTTTAGGGTCATTGTCCTGCTGGAACGTGAACCTTCGTCCCAGTTTCAAACCTCTGGCTGACTCAAACAGGTTTTCCTCCAGAATTGCCCTGTATTTAGTGCCATCCATCTTTCCTTCAGTCCTGACCAGCTTTCCTGTCCCTGCAGATGAAAAATATCCCCACAGCATGATGCTGCCACCACCATGCTTCACTGTAGGAATGGTGTTCTCAGGGTGTTGGGTTTGTGCCACACATGGCGTTTCCCATGATGGCCAAAAAGATCAATTTTAGTCTCATTTGACCAGAGAATCTTCTTCCATGTGTTTGGGGAGTCTGCCACATGCTATTGGGCAAACTCCAAACATGTTTTCTTTAAGTAATGGCTTTTTTCTGGCCACTCTTCCATAAAGCCCCGCTCTGTGGAGTGTACAGCTTAAAGTGGCCCTATGGATAGATACTCCCATCTCCGCTGTGGATCTTCGCAGCTCCTTCAGTGTTATCTTTGGTGTCTTTGTTGCATCTCTGATTAATGCCCTCCTTGCCCGGTCTGTGAGTTTTGGTGGGTGGCCTTCTCTTGTCAGGTTTGTAGTGGTGCCACATTCTTTCCATTTTGCTATAATGGATTTAATGGTGCTCCGTGGGATATTCAAAGTTTGGGATATTTTTTATAACCCAACCCTGATCTATACTTCTCCACAACTTTGTCTCTGACCTGTTTGGAGGCTCCTTGGTTTTCATGTTGCTTGCTTAGTAGTGTAGCAGAGTCAGGGTCCTTCCAGAACAGGCTGATTTATACAGGCATCATGTGACAGATCATGTGACACTTTGATTGTACACAGGTGGATCATAATCAACTAATTATGTGACTTATGAAGTGAATTGGTTAGACGAGCTCTTATTTAGGGGTTTCATACGAAAGGGGGTGAATACTTATGCACACTCTAGATCTTAATTATTGTTTGTGTCACAATAAAACAAACATTTTCACCTTTAAAGCTGTAGGCATGTTGTGTAAATCAAATGGTGCTAACCCTCCAAAAATCCATTTTAATTCCAGCTTGTAATGCGACAAAACAGGACAAACACCAAGGGGGATGAATACTTTTGCAAGGCACTGTAAATAAAGGGCTAAAAAAAAAACCACAAAAATGTTTATTTTAGATTCTTCAGCGTATCCAGCGTTTACCTTGACACTTTGTACACTATTGGCGTTATCTTAACCAGCTTCATGAGGTCGTCACCCGGAATGCTTTTCAATTAACGGGTGCCTCGTCAAAAGTCAATTTGTGCGATTTCTCACCTTTTTAATGCATTTGAGCTCAAATAGTAAATAATAAAAATGGAGTAAATAGCCCTGTTCCATCCACAACTGTAGTAATTCATACAGTATTATGTCAAGAGCCGCTCAACTAAGTAAAGAGAAACGACATCCATTACTTTAAGGCATGAAGAAGTGACTTTTAATTAAAAAATAAAGAAAAACCATTGGATTAGAGAAGGTGTGTCCAAACTTTTGACTCATCGTTTCACAAATGCTTTTATCGAAACCATTAAAAATGCATCATCCAGAGCATCTAGCCAACCTTGCACACCTCCTGTGTGACTCATATTAATGCTGGTTTCTATTAGGATCTACTTAAATATAGCTGGTTACTGTGAGCGAAAACTTACCTCAGCATGCTTTTTCAAATTAGATTCATGAGTTCATGCCTTCCAGGGAGGTAAAGGAGAAGCCTTGTTTTCTACAAATCTTTGTTTACTTCAGCACGTTGGAACGTTTTAGTGAGGTAGAGCCAGGGGCGCTCATCCTCTGGTTCCACACTGCAGTCTGAGGGATCGATTATCCACGTTCAAGGCTTCACAGCCTGAAAGACAAGACTAATGCGAGTTCACAAAAGTGCCAGAATGGTCGAGATCGGGGCTCGGCAACTTGCAGACTTGCAAAGAATTTTAGCTGATCGAACCGAGCGCTCGGGGGTGAAAAAAAAAAAATACTGTCGCAGAATCAGTAAACATGAAGAAAATTTGTCTGTTTCAGAGACTTTAGTTTTCGAAATATAAACCTGCACAGCTTCTAGCCTTATTTACACAGATATTCCATAATATTAGCATAAAGAAGGCACCTCAGTATTCCAGCTTGAGTGATTTACACCGAACCAAATAAAGCCAGCAGGAAGCTGTGCGCGTGTGTTTTTACATCGCGAGCCGGTGTTCCGCAGCCAGATGTGTGACGTGTCGCAGTATCTAGGGTGACCTGTGTGAATATACACCTTGGAAATACGAATACCCCGAGCGTACCGGCGTCGCTTTCAAAAACAAAGGCTGGTGAACCGAGCGTTGAGGTGCTTTTATTAGCCGTGCACATTTAGACTACGTTCAGACTGCACCCTGAAACGACCCATATCCGATTTTTTTTTTTGCCCATATGTGACCTGTATCCGATTTGTTATTGACAATCTGAACGACACAGATCCGATTTTTTCACATGCGACCCAGGCCGCTTGGATATGTGGTCCTAATTCCGATGCATATCCGTTATTTTCACATGCAACTGCAGTCTGACCGGACAGGTCGCATTCATGCGACCTACACGTCATCAACAAGAGACAGACGTCACTATTCTGCGTGGGCTAATCCCGCCTCTTTGGTGGAAAACAACATTTGTACAGTTTTCAGAATTTAAATAGACTTTTATAGAATTGATCAAGCTAATGGTGGATTTGGTAGGGACCTGGATGTTAAACCATCCTGTATTACAAGATTATAAGATTGTTCTGGAAATTTCCAGTAATTTGACACCTTCGGTCTCGTTAGTCTGCTGCCCACATTAATCAGATTATTGTGCGAGTTCCGCCGCCACCACAAAAACCACATCGCCAGGTCTCGCCTCATCTCCATGCTTTACTTGCAAGCTTGAAGAGTGCGCTTTTTTTTTGTTTACGTATTACGTAGATGTGCTTATTACGTGTCAATTTGCGCATGCGGGACACTTTTGGGTCGTTTTCCGTTCATATTGGAGATCGCATACAAGTCTCATATAATTGGTAATGTGAACAGCCTAACAAAAAAATCGGATTTCACAACAAATCGGATATGGGTCGTTTCAGGTTGCAGTCTGAACGTAGTGCTATACCACTCTTCAAACACAAGCGAAAGTTGCCGAGCATCATACGCAACGTGCAAACAGTTCTGTCAAATAATTCATGTTTAAGGGACATAATGGCCTCGTATACATAAGTAACGTTTGTGTTCTTTAGCCGAGACGGCTTTTCGGAGGGGAGGGAGAGGTAATGAGAGAGTAGTGGAGAGACTCGTGCAAGCAACATATTTGTGTGATCAGAAATGTGTTGGAGGAGAAAGTGAAGATAATTAGGAAGCGACTTGAGGCAAGAAGGCGCACAGAACTTAGACGACGGAGACGTTTGAATTCGTCCTGCGCTCGGAAAGAAGAAAGTCCATGTCAAAAACTTCACACCCCTGTCCCACCGTGCCGGCTGTCCCTTTTACACGCACGCCGATTTCTGGCTCCGTTATCATCAATCATTCTGGCTCAGAGGCAGAACAGCACAGACCTCCCGTTCCACATTTCATACGTTTTATACGCACGGTGAGGTGGAGTAAAGGTGTAAGATTTGGTGAACAGGCTGTGTAAAAGAGGCTTCTATAACTGATACTCATTTGCTGTTTATCCAGGCATGCAAATTATTTGGCTTAAGGCATCTCATCAGACCCGAGACGAGAGGCATTCGCTCAGAAAGGAACAAGTTTTCACAAACATGCACTTTTTTTTTTTTTTAAATTATTATTATTATTATCCCCCGCCATGAAGTACGCAGGGGGATCTAGGAATGGAGTTCATTCATTCGTCCGTCTGTTTCAATCTGGACAAGTTTTCTCAGAAACTACATAAGCTGCATCAATGAAACTTTGCGTGCTCATATTACTATTCATGATCCAAGTTGAATTTGAAAGTCTTTTACAATTAATGATTATTTTCAGAGTTATGGCCCTTGATTTTCGTTATTGGACTTCGTACAAGTGGACTCAATCTGGACAAGTTTTCTCAGAAACTACACAATGAAACTTTGCGTGCTCATACTACTGAAAAAAGCCGGGTGGCGTTTTCTGAAGGTGTCCTAGCGCTTACGACATCATAAGTCAATATTAAAGCAATGGGCTTATAAGAGCGTAAGTGTTAAGAGGTCTTCATAAAATGCTCGTGACGGGGGATAGTGATGACCATGCCTTCTTGTTTTTCCTTCTTCTCCCCATTTTATTTTCCCTATCTGGTTTGATTAGCAAACTGAAGAAAGAGCTTGTTTAAAAAAAAAAAATTGACCGAAACCATCTCATCTCTAGCCGCTTTATCCTGTTCTACAGGGTCGCAGGTAAGCTGGAGCCTATCCCAGCTGACTATGGGCGAAAGGCGGGGTACACCCTGGACAAGTCGCCAGGTCATCACAGGGCTGACACATAGACACAGACAACCATTCACACTCACATTCACACCTACGGTCAATTTAGAGTCACCAGTTAACCTAACCTGCATGTCTTTGGACTGTGGGGGAAACCGGAGCACCCGGAGGAAACCCACGCGGACACGGGGAGAGCATGCAAACTCCGCACAGCAAGGCCCTCGCCAGTGCTAACCACTACACCACCGTGCCGCCCTGACCGAAACCAAATGTTTTTAAATAATAATGGGCTAAGAAGTGTGCGTTTCTTCTCCCCTCCATCTTGTCTCTCATCCATGGTGCTAAAATATATATATATTAGCCTAGTCTCGCAAGCGAGCAAAATACAGAAACAGCTAAACAATTAGAGAATGCTAAACGTATAAAATAAATTAATGATTAAATATTATCTCCTTTTTTTCTTTTCGTTTTTCGTATTTGTTTATACGATGTTCGTTCAATTTGTTGCATGTCGTTTTGATGCTCTGTCGCCACTTAACACGATCAGCAACAAAGTCAGACCATGTATTGAGCAAACCACCAACTTTTAATAAACTTTTGCAGTTGTCTTTAAAACGTAATCTTGGACGCCCGACCGTTCTTGCACCTTCTGCTAATTCACCGAACATTAGCATTTTGACCATTCGAGTGTCCTCCATCTGAGCAACATGTCCAAGCCAACATAGACGATTTTTGGCGAGGAGGACTTCGATATCCTCTGCTCCGGCTCTTTTCAAAACTTCGTTACTAACGAAGTCATCCTACTTGATATTCATGATTGATCTGAGGTGTCGTCGTTGGATAGTGCGTAGCTGTTTTATTTCATGGGCGTACAACGACCAAGATTCACTTCCATATAGAAGGATCGGTAATGGACACTGAACGTAAACATTTACTTTTGTTCTTATGGTTAGATTGTGGTTGTCGAAAACTCGTTGTTTCAGTCGCCCATAAGCGCTTGATGTGTCCTGTATACGTGTGATCAGCTCCTGCTTCAGAATGCAGTCTTTCGAAACATAACTGCCCAGGTATTTGAAGTGATTGACGCTGACCAGTTTTTCATCATCAATGAAAAAGTCTGTATCTGGGCCGAGGCACATGATTTTAGTCTTCTTTGCATTGATTTTTAAACCAAAACGCTTCGCGGTGTTGTTATATGCGTTCAATAGGTTTTACAGACCAAAGGCAGTATCACTAAACAGTATGATGTCATCGGCATATTGGGCTTCCCTGAGGAATTCGTAAAATACCTTAGATTTTGCTTTGAGTCTGCTTAAATCAAACAGGTTACCGTCTGTATGGAAACGGATCAAGATTGAGTGGTCGTGTTTGATATCTTTGAAGGCTACCCATAACAATATAGCCGCGTATATTCCATAAAGTGTAGGGGCAAGTTTACATCCCTGTTTAACGCCACTGTTGTAGTCAAAAGGTTTCGAAAGTTCGCCATCTACGAGGGGCGTTCAATAAGTAATGCCCCTGACCCACTTCCAGTTGTCTGATCTAGCTGAAATTTTGTATGTGCAATGATTTATCTCTCTATGGGTTATGTGGCAAATTACAGCTCTGAACTAATTGTGGTTTCTGATTTACACGTGTTTGAACTGAGTCAGGTGTGAAATGGAGCCTGTTGAGTGTCGCGCAGTGATCCGGTTTTTGTATTTGAAAGGACGCACACCACAGGAGACTTTTGATGAAATGAAAGAAACTTGTGGTGATAATGCCCCATCATATGACCTTGTAAAACGCTGGCATCGTGAATTCAAGCATGGCCGGAAGTCTGTGGAAACAGCTCCCAGACCTGGCCGCCCCCCTTCTGCCATTGATGAGGCATCTGTCCGTCAAGTTGAGGCTGCCATTTTGGAAGATCGGCGCATTACTATTCGCCAAATAGCCCAAGAGGTCAAGATTAGTACGGGGTCTGTGGAAACTATCATTCATGACCATTTGCATATGCATAAGGTGTCTGCCAGATGGATTCCCAGGTTGCTCACACCTTTCCAGAAGCGAGAACGCGTCGAGCGCTCGAGGATGAATTTGGAGATGTGCCAAGAAGATGAGTCAAAGTTTTTCAAAAGACTGATTACACAGGATGAAACCTGGGTCCATCACTATGATCCAGAGACCAAAGCCCAGTCAATGCAGTGGAAGCACTTGGACTCACCACCTCCAAAGAAGGCAAGGGTGCAGCCCTCTGCTGGCAAGGTCATGCTCACAGTCTTGTGGGACCAGGACAGAGTAGTGATGACAGATTTCCTGGCAATGGGTACCACAATTACAGGAGCCTATTATGCTTCACTTTTAAGGAAATTAAGAGAAGCTATCAAAATCAAGAGGCGGGGCAAAATCAGCAAAGGTATCCTCCTCCTGCAGGACAACGCTCCGGTCCACAACTCGCTTGTCGCCAGATCAGAAGCACGGGAGTGTGGCTATGAAATCCTCCCCCATCCTCCCTACTCTCCTGACCTTGCACCCTCTGACTTTCACCTCTTCCCAGCCATGAAGTTGTTTTTGAAAGGAAAGCGTTTCCCAGATGATGCAGCCTTGATTTCTGAAGTCATGTCGTGGTTGGAGGACCAACCTGGGGTGTTCTACAAAAACAGTCTCCAGAGCTGCATCAAACGATGGGAGAAATGCATAACTCTGGGTGGTTCCTATGTAGAGAAAGACTAATAACTGTGCCAAGTTTCGTTGCTCTACTGCTATGGGAAGTGGGTCAGGGGTATTACTTATTGAACGTCCCTCGTATAATAAGCTGAGCTTTTACATTTGTATACAGGAGTTCATTGAGTTTCAGCAATTTCGGAGGACAGCCAATTTTAGCAAGAATTTTATGGCGTATTCACACCTACGTTGTTTGGTCCGGACCAAACGACCCAAATTTCCCTTGGTCCGGACCTTTTGGGTTGGTCTGAATACAAACCACCGAACTCTGGTCCGGACCAAACAAGCGGACCGAGACCGAGCTGCAAGGTCGGACTCGGTCCGGACTAAAGGAACCCTGGTGCGGACCTTTTGGAGGTGTGAAAGCAGACCGGACCTAATCCGACAGTTTTGCTTTTTTGTACCTCGGGAGCTTCCGTCGTTTGTCGAGCATTATGGGAAACGGAGTCTTGACACTCCACCGCAAAGTGCAAACACTGTTTCGGTTGTCAAGGGAACCTTACAACAGTCGTTCAGTCATTCAGACCAGTGGTAGGCTAGACTACAGAGTACAAAAAATGAGTAGGGGGCAAACGTGGGCCGAGGAAGAAACGCGTACCCTTGTGGATATATGGGCAGATGTCCACATATCTGAGCTTTTGGAGAGAACACAAAAATGCCGACGTGTTTGCTGTATTCAGTGAGAAAATGAAGGAGAAGGGGTTCACGCGCTCCCCAGAACAATGTCGGCTAAAAGTGAAGAAACTCCGTCAGACCTACATTAAAATCAGGGACATTCTTTCAAAAAGTGGCGGTACTAGCGACGCAAAAAAGAAATTCATCTATTGCGTGAAGAGCCAGAACTGTCACAACATGATGTGCGCTCATCAGCGCTATCCTCCGTAGCCGCCTTGCCCTTTGTCGTTGATAAATTACTTGTACAACAGCATAGTAATCGCACAATTGTGAAAACAGTAAAAACTGGAAAAAACATTATAGCTTTGATGACATTAAAAAGAATAACAGCACGGAAAGCCTCCATGACTACTTTTGAAATTGACGCTTTGTGCGCGTGTCGTCTCTGACCAATAGCTGAACGACCTCAGGGCGCGTGGCTTTGTTGACAGATTTTGGTCCGCTTACTAAAATGTACAGTGTGAAAGCGAACCGCACCAAAATGAAAAAATTTAAAAAAACATTTTGTTCGGACCAAAGCAAGTGAACTATCGGACTATCCTGGTCTGAATACACCCTTAAAGGAACAGTCCACCGTACTTCCGTAATGAAATATGCTCTTATCTGAATTGAGACGAGCTGCTCCGTACCTCTCCGAGCTTTGCGCGACCTCCCAGTCAGTCAGACGCGCTGTCACTCCTGTTAGCAATGTAGCTAGGCTCAGTATGGCCAATGGTATTTTTTGGGGCTGTAGTTAGATGCGACCAAACTCTTCCGCGTTTTTCCTGTTTACATAGGTTTATATGCCCAGTGATACGAAACAAGTTCAGTTACACAAATTGAAACGTAGCGATTTTCTATGCTATGGAAAGTCCGCACTATAATGACAGGCGTACTAACACCTTCTGCGCGCTTCGGCAGCGCATTGATACGGAGCTCAGATATCAATGCGCTGCCGAAGCGCGCAGAAGGTGTTAGTACGCCTGTCATTATAGTGCGGACTTTCCATAGCATAGAAAATCGCTACGTTTCAATTTGTGTAACTGAACTTGTTTCATATCACTGGTCATATAAACCTATGTAAACAGGAAAAACGCGGAAGAGTTTGGTCGCATCTAACTACAGCCCCAAAAAATACCATTGGCCATACTGAGTCTAGCTACATTGCTAACAGGAGTGACAGCGCGTCTGACTGACTGGGAGGTCGCGCAAAGCTCGGAGAGGTACGGAGCAGCTCGTCTCAATTCAGATAAGAGCATATTTCATTATGGAAGTATGGTGGACTGTTCCTTTAAAGAGGAGGGTGCGGTTGACGGTGTCAAAGGCTTTGGTGAAATCTATAAAGGCTATGTAAAGATGGCGATGTTGTTCCCTTGACTTTTCCATGAGTTGTCTCACTGTGAATATTCCATCGATAGTACCACGACCAGTCCGATAACCGTGTTGTGACTCAGGATAAACTACTTTTTATATCCCTCCATCTTGTCTCTCATCCATGGTGCTAAGTAAAATGAAAAAAGCAACAGTGTGGCATAAAACACCACCACAGCAAATATTTATTCGTAGCCACGGACTAATTATTAACGGTTAAATGCTAAAAGGTAACTCTCGTCACCGTTCTAAGCAAGGGCTTTTATGGAGCTGGACCTTCACCAATTTTAGTTGAGTGCAAAGAAAGCGATTTGGGAAAAGGAGAATGTCAAACTTAAGAGTATAAATAATACAATTAAAAAAACCAAGCAATTAGTTTAAGGCATGTTCATGATTTTGTGCGAGCATGTGGGTGGTTTGGGGGTTTTTTTTCTCTCCTTCTCCTGCTTCCTCACCACCTTCTAAGTAAGTCTGTCTGTCTGTCTGTCTGTCCAACCATCTGAGCAGCAGTCACTCTCAGGGGTAAACAAGGATACCAAGCATTGTAAATGGTGTTGGAGGATTGTTTCCATTGCTTGGGCATATGGTGATTTTGACATTGTGAATGGAAACTTTGGGGCAATTAATGAAGAGTGTTTAAAATCTGAAAGTCATTACGCTGCTGTGTTGTGGGCTGGATTCAGCGCCTTTGTTCTACTGAGGAAAGAATAAAAGATGGGCCGAGTGTCCTGGGCAGTTCTGTAGTCCTTCTGCATGCCACATTTTATATGTTTTCTTGTGTTACTACTTGTGTTTTGAGTTTATGAGGGAATTGGCGGATGAGTCGAGTCAAAAGTATTCAGCGATGGAAAATACTGAGAGATTATACTTGGGTGAAAGATAATGTGTCAAAATTGGACTCAATTACAAGTGAGAGTCAGGAAAATTTACTGAAACTTTTTAAAAGCACGATGAAAATAAGTAATGTATTCATGTGAAAATGCACTTTTATTACTTCAAGCTGTACCGCCTTTCAGATTTTAAGTGTAGGTCATAAAAAGAATTTTCCCCCCGACACCCAATTATTTTTGTTTAGTGGACTGAAAGCAACTGAATTTGAATCGCAGACTTCCAAATTTATTCCGTTTTTTTTTTTTTTTTTTTAAATAGGACAATTAATCAATTTAGAGCCACATGGCCCTAAATTCTCTGCTATGTGTTCCTGCTTCACCGTGACCCAATTCAAGATACGACGTCATGCATCACGTGATGGGTTTTCCCTAGTCTGGCTAACGCGACTTCAAAGCTCTACGAGCTATTGGTCTGGCCAAGATATTAAGCCCAACTGTTTCCCAGAGCCCGTGGTTGGCCCACCTCCCTGAAATGCCTCAGTTTGCTACTGGTCGAAGCCAGAAAAGGCTGTGACGAAGCTTAAACCAATCACATCACTCTTTCCTCTGACGTATGCGACGCGACGATAGGATTCTCGCTGAGCCCCATTGATGTGGCTACTAGCGGGGCTAACTGGTAGATTAAACTCTTACCGAAGCCGGTCGGGAGCAAGGCAAAAACGTCCTTCCTTTCAATAAATACCTCCAGAGCTGCTCTTTGCTCCGTTTTCAATGAGAACGTCCCGTTGAATGCTTTCAATACAGCATGATTCTGTAAACAATCTATGGCTTCCGGTCGCAGTTCTACTACGTCACTGCCTTGAACACGCCTCTACCCATGGCCGTTGGAGATGCTCAAAGTTGATTGGCTCCCGATTTTTCCGGAGCTTGGAAGAGCTGGAGATAGCTTGCCTGGCCAGACTAAGCTCGCAACAGGCCCTCGTGTTGCGTCACGCTTAGGATGGGCGGGCCCAGGCTAGGTTTTCCCTGTTCGTGCAAGGCATTGTGGGATACAAATTTGAAACAGGAGAGAAAAATGGAGGACGTCAGCGTGCGAATGAAACGTGAAAGACCGACTACAGTAACGGAAAGCGAGAAGAAAAGACGTTATGTTATGTTCGAAGGAAAGGAAACGCAGGACCAAACTAATAAATATCGGCGCTCAGCGAGCACCTCGGTGTGATCAGCTGTTCTTTTAGCGACAGAACGATGGAACTGTCAGTGCACACTCAAAGGTAAACCTGTAGATGGCAGTAATGCAACACTGTGGATGCCAGCTGCTGTAAAACCCAAAAGAAGAAGAAGGAGGTAAACCTGCGCATGCGCACACAGACTTCCTCTGTCTGCTTGACTGCGCGAAGCGAGCGATTTCATGCACGTTATTTGCTTTAATCCCCTCAAATTAAATAACTTCCCGGCCACAGAATGGCCTGTTTTTTTGTGAGATGTTACAGAAATAAACGTACATCACAATGACCAAATTTCAGAGGGAACTAAATTTCACGGATTTTATGAAATTCGAAATGCCGTCTTGCTTTAAAGTGCCATTCCACCATTGGATGTATTCTTTGGCATAAAATACAATATATTTTATGACAACATGACTAGACAGAGAAATCTTTTAGCTTCAAAATGATATATCAAACACAATTTTTTTGACAATGACAAGTATATTAATTTTGCGACCAAAGTCACCTACCCTTTTAATTTCCGCGCGGTAGTGAAACGTGATGTCATCGGCAGGTTCCCCTTCTTGGTGGCACAGATTATCAGCAATGGCGGATAGAACGCGATTTCCACTTGTCGATTGCTGTGCCGATATTCACCATCGACCGTCTCCTTTGGGCATCACTTGCTATTTTCCTTCGCTTCTTTTCCGAAGCCGACAATCGCGTTCTATCCGCCATTGCTGATAATCTGTGCCACGTCGTACACAAGAAGGGGAACCTACCGATGACATCACGTTTCACTACCGCGCGGAAATTAAAAGGGTAGGTGACTTTGGTCGCAAAATTAATATACTTGTCGTTGTCAAAAAATTATGTTTGATATATCATTTTGAAGCTAAAAGATTTCTCTGTCTAGTCATGTTGTCATAAAATATATTGTATTTTATGCCAAAGAATACATCCAATGGTGGAATGGCACTTTAAGCAACCATTTTGTCAGAAAACATCATTCACTCCAAGTTTGCTTCCCATAGCCGTGACTAGTGCTGGATAATTTGCTCATGGAGTAATCAGAAGGTTTTTATATATAATTAGCTAGAATTTGACTTGCTCCCTGTCTAGTACTGTTAGCCCCTTTTACACAGCCTGTTCAAGGAGGGATTGTAGCGCCTTTATTCCGCATCGCCATTCTGTATAAAACCTACAAGCACCGGGGGGTTTCATTGTTTTTCTGCCTCTGAGCTGACAGCTGAGGTAGTCACAGAGCTGAATTTATGTCCATGTAAACGGGAGAGCCGGCATGGTGAGACGGGGTGCGACTTTTGATGATGTATTATGTGTGCGACCCACCACTGGGAGATTTAAAAATATTTATCGAAAACAGTTTGCCGTTAATCTGAAGAAGTGCTATAAATGTGCACAGCTAGCAAAAGCACCTCAACGCTGAGTTCACCCACCATTTATTGTTTTGAAAGGCATGCCGGTACGCTTGGGGTATTCGTATTTACGACGCATATGTTATACATCACGCTAGACGCCGGTGCTCTGTTATGTTACACATCACGGTTCTGGTACCAGAACGTCGGCATTCTATCGAAAAACACACACTGGGACAGCTGTGTTTGGTTCAGTGTAAACATCCAAAGTTGATGTCTTCTGAAAAGCAATATAGTAGGATCTCTGTTGAAAAGGGGCTTACGGTATTAGCTAACCTGGCATTGGCAAAGAAAGCAGGCGAACATTTGCCTTTGCGTACTCTTTTTAAGAGGTCTTCAAGTTCCATACTGTAGCCTGGAGGCTTCTTCATATCTGGATAGCTATAGAACGTATGCATTGAGGTCACTTTCCCACCAGGACACGCCCCCTGAGGTAGCCTGGGAAATCCCATGCTGCTTTGCACAATCGTTCCGATCTGAAAAGACAGCATGGAAACTATGGTCTAAAGGCTCACCTGAGTTAGGGAGCCAATCAGAGAGTGGGGAGGGGTGGAAAGACGGTGACGCGTACTACTCGACAAACGGAAGCTTGTAGCTTATTTGGGACTGTTTACGGATCACATTTAACATGGCAGCGAGCGATACGAACCAAACTTTCAATCAAGCTTTAGACACTGTTCTGAATAGTTTAGAGCGAAAGTTTGTTTTAAAAAAAAGAACAGCGTTTGGCGTTACAGTCTTTCGTTGACACGAAGACCGATGCCTTTGCCTTGCTCCTGACAGGGTTTGGTAAAAGTCTCATTTACCAACTAACCCCCTTAGTGGCTCAGCAGATGGGGTTTAGCCAAACCCCGGTCGTTGCGGTAGTCTCGCCACTGACTGCCTTGGTGGAAGACCAGGTAAAGGAGGCAGGCGATCTCGGGATTTCTGCGGCACAGCTTGGTCCAGAGCAGGAAAATGCTATCAAGAGTTGCCTCTTCGTCACTCTAACTACGTCACCGGGTACAACTGCCATGATTGGCCATGGGCTACGTATACGCCAAATGATAGACATTCGCAACGTCCAATAAACGGCCGTTGACAATTGTAAACCACACCTCCCCTCCGAGAAATTCAATAGGCAGATTCCAGACCATATTTCACTTGTGATATGGTCTGGTGTGAACCAGACTACCCCTGAGGTGGACCGAGTGGCAAAACATACTGCATCACGGCTGGTGTTAGTAGAGCAACGGCGAAACCAGGAGTAAAAAAAAAAAAATGATTACTTGCTTAAAAAGGCAGCTGGCCTCAACAGCGAGCCTTGCGTTCATCCAAAGAACCATAGACGTTGACATCAATAAAGTCCATCCCTCCCTCCTTCAAAGCAGGATTACAACGATAGCGTAGGAATGTGATTCAGTCACCCATAAGCATGCTAATAATAACCAAAATTTCAATGTACTTTGTAGAAACTTTTAACGTTATCTGGTGAACTGGTTATACCTCTGCTCCAAAGGAGGGGGTATACTGGTTTACCTCTGTCCGTTTATCCGTCCATCCGAAACACCCTTTTTCTCAGCAACCACAAATCATAGCCACTTGGTACCAAACTTCAGCTTGGGGTTCTATACAGTGTTTACCGTTTTCAGGTTTGTCCACATCGACTTCCTGTTTACCAACTGAATGTATTTACGAAACCTGTAGGGTGGATTTACAACATTTTTTGTAACACTTTTTTTTTTTCCCCAGCAACTACAAATCACAACTGCTTGATATTTGGTACCAAGCTTCAGCTTGGGGTTCTATACCACGTATATCGTTTTCAGGTCTGTCCCACATCGACTTCTTGTTTACCGACTGAATGTATTTACGAAACCTATAGGGTGGATTTTGACGCTAGCAGGATGCTGTTTGAAATCCCTGGGGAGAGACACTGCTCTTTACTTACTCGTTTCAGGGTTAATTATTTCTTGAAGTCAGCATTCATAATAAGTGTCCTGTTCCTTCGATCGCATGCATTCTGATATAAGCGAGAGCGCGGGGATACGTAAGTGAGCAGTAGCTCACAGTTGATCTTGTTAAATCTGCTTTATGGAGTACTCCTTACTTACAAGGAAAACTGGGTTTGTCTCAACTGGCCAACACTATCCATGAGCTCCTTTTTCTTTGGAGAATACATCATCATGGATGTTTTTAATAGATGCTGACAGAAACTTTAGCTACATGGAATATACATGTAAGATGCTACTGTAAATAGTTAATTGATAATCAATACAGGCGGCACGGTGGTATTGTGGTTAGCGCTGTCGCCTCACAGCAAGAAGGTCCGGGTTCGAGCCCCGTGGCCGGCGAGGGCCTTTCTGTGTGGAGTTTGCATGTTCTCCCCGTGTCCGCGTGGGTTTCCTCCGGGTGCTCCGGTTTCCCCCACAGTCCAAAGACATGCAGGTTAGGTTAACTGGTGACTCTAAATTGACCGTAGGTGTGAATGTGAGTGTGAATGGTTGTGTGTCTATGTGTCAGCCCTGTGATGACCTGGCGACTTGTCCAGGGTGTACCCCGCCTTTCGCCCGTAGTCAGCTGGGATAGGCTCCAGCTTGCTTGCGACCCTGTAGAACAGGATAAAGCGGCTACAGATAATCAGATGAGAGGAGATAATCAATACGGTATATAACTTGAGGTATGATTGTACCCAAAAACGCAGGATCTGTGACACAAAATGGTAACCGCAAATCCATGTTTTGGTACCTGGTTTCGGTGCCATGTTTCGGATGCACCTGTAAGTCAATGTAATTAATTAAGAGAACGAGTATTCGGGTTCAACTTAGAGTATAGAAGCAAAGGGCCAGATTTACGAAGCAGGGCAAATTATCATGAGGCCGCAATTAAAAAAAAAAAAGTGCCAGTAGCCAGTTCTGTGGGTGATGTACTAATAATGTGCAAGCGAATGAACACTGACACATTTTAATAATGACCAACACAGTCTGGGCGGCACGGTGGTGTAGTGGTTAGCACGGTCACCTCACAACAAGAAGGTTCTGGGTTCGAGCCCAGCGGCCGGCGAGGGCCTTTCTGTGTGGAGTTTGCATGTTCTCCCCGTGTCTGCGTGGGTTTCCTCCGGGTGCTCCGGTTTCCCCCACAGTCCAAAGACATGCAGGTTAGGTTAATATGGGACAGCCTTGGGCTGAGGTGCCCTTGAGCGAGGCATCTAACTCCTTACTGCTCCCCGGGCGCTGTTAGCATGGCTGCCCACTGCTCTGGGTGTGTGTGTTCACTGCTTCAGATGGGTTAAATGCAGAGAGGGAATTTCACAAGTGTGTGATGAATAAAGTTGTTCTTTCTTTCTTTTCTTTTTAGCAAGAAAAGCGCAATTTGCAAACAGGTACAGAATAATGTGCCTTGGCAATCGATATGTTCTGACAGCGTCTTCATCTTGCACTGAAAATTAAAACGAGTGGAGAAAATTCTCTCCCTTCTACCATGCGCCCTCTTCTCGAATGTGCCTCCTCCTAGCTACGGCGTTATTTTTGTTCCTCATTCCTGAGTGCGAAGTGCGACTTTGGCAAGCACATAAATTATATTTGAAGAGAAAATATTAATCTGAGCAAACAAAAATCTTTTGTGTGTGCTCTCAACTCTGCCTGCATGCTCGCTCAATCTCTGCTCTGTGCTCCCTGGCAGCCACCTGCACACTTGCTCACAGTGTCTCGCTCACTCGCTCAACATCTCCAGCAAACTAGTGGCAACTCGCAGCCGTGTCAAGCACAAAATTAAGGCATGCTTTTTTCCAGGGATAAATAATTGCACAATTACCAGTAAATTAACTAATCTTAGTGAATCACGTTGCATGATTCCTTTAAATACTGTCCTCTGATGAAATTTTGCTGTCTGAAAGGGAAACTTCTACAAATACGTATGCAATAAGGCCAGCCGCAAAAATAACTTGAGGCACTTTCAGACCAGGGAACTTTTTTCATACTTCTTAGACTTGTCGGACGTTCCACTTTTTTTTTTTTTATATATCTGCACTGTGGGGCAGCACGGTGGTGTAGTGGTTAGCGCTGTCACCTCACAGCAAGAAGGTCCGGGTTCGAGCCCCGTGGCCGGCGAGGGCCTTTCTGTGTGGAGTTTGCATGTTCTCCCCGTGTCCACGTGGGTTTCCTCCGGGTGCTCCGGTTTCCCCCACAGTCCGAAGACATGCAGGTTAGGTTAACTGGTGACTCTAAATTGACCGTAGGTGTGAATGTGAGTGTGAATGGTTGTCTGTGTCTGTGTCAGCCCTGTGATGACCTGGCGACTTGTCCAGGGTGTACCCCGCCTTTCGCCCATAGTCAGCTGGGATAGGCTCCAGCTTGCCTGCGACCCTGTAGAACAGGATAAAGCGGCTAGAGATAATCAGATGAGATGAGATATCATCTGCACTGCAGGAACCGAGAATGATCATAGTTTTTAGAATGCCATTTTGAGGGAATATTTTGGCTCCTACTTCAGTGTAGGTACTCTCCCAGTACAGGAGGAAGTGTGAGTGATGCAAGTGTATTGTGATTAGTCTAGACATACAGTAAGTATACGTTGATTGAACGAGCAAGAGCCATGCAGCACCGGCAACCGCCATTTTAAGAAACCTATGTAAAGCGTTAACTATGTAAACAACAGCTCTTAATGTAGCATTAAAAAATGGGGGGAAAAAATCATGAACAAATGGACTGACTGAAGACCAGGCTTTATTGAGCATATATGCGATGGAGAAAGTACAGTGCGATTTTGACGTATCTAAGCAAAATAGCAAAGATTTTATAGCATTTCCTTCTAATATCAGGCTAGTAAGCCGGCTTACATCACTTCAGTGTTCCTACTGGCAGTATGAATGCAAACAGAAGAAAGCCCCTAAAGGTATGTAGTTCTCAGGGGAGCTCCACAGTGGGTAGTTCCTCTCAAAGAAGTCCCTAGAATTGTTTTTAGTAAGATCAGTCAGCGGGCTGGTCATTTGTGATAGGAAAGTCCCAGCAAAAGTGAAAGGTAAGATGTATAAGACGGTAGTGAGACCAGCTGTGATGTACGGATTGGAGACCGTACCCTTAACGAAAAGACAGGAGGCAAAGTTGGAGGTGGCAGAGTTGAGGATGTTGAGGTTTGCGATGGGAGGTTGGACAGGATAAGGAACGAGCACATCAGAGGGACCGCACATGTGGAGAGCTTGGGAATTAACCTAAGAGAGATGAAACTGAGATGGTACGGGCACATCCTGAGAAGAGATGCAGAGCATGTTGGAAGGAGAATGTTGAGGATGGAGCTGCCAGGCAAACGAAAACGAGGAAGGCCAAAGAGGAGATGCATGGATGTGGTGAGAGGACATGAAAGTGGTAGAGAAGGATGCGGAAAACAGGGAGCAATGGAGATGAAAGATCCGCTGTGGTGACCCCTAATCGGGAGCAGCCAAAAGAAGTAGTAGTCAGCGGGCTGGTAACATCCGAAAAATTAGGTACATACTCTCTGTAATAGGGTGGCACGGTGGTGTAGTGGTTAGCACTGTCGCCTCACAGCAAGGTTCTGGCTTCAAGCCCAGTGGCCAACAGGGGCCTTTCTGTGTGGAGTTTGCATGTTCTCCCCGTGTCTGCGTGGGTTTCCTCTGGGTGCTCCAGTTTCCCCCACAGTCCAAAGGCATGCGGGTTAGGCTATTTGGTGGCTCTAAATTGACTGTAAATGCGAGTATGAATGGTTGTTTGTCTCTGTGTGTCAGCCCAGCAATGATTTGGTGACTTGTCCAGGGTGTACCCCGCCTCTCGCCCATAGTCAGCTGGGATAGGCTCCAGCTTGCTTGCGACCCTGCACAGGATAAGCGGTTATGAATAATGGATGGATTGGACCCTCTGTAATAGCCAACCATCCAGAGGAACTCCCCACCCCCTTATGGTCTTGGTCCTTGGTCACAGCCTTATCAATTAGGGGGTGCACCTGCCCATGACCCAAGTGTAAGCCCAGGTACTGTACTTCAACCTGCCTAATTGCACACTACCTTGGATTTGCTGTGAGTCTCAAGGATCTCAAGACAGCCCTCAGGTGCTGTAAATACTGCTGCCAGTCATTATTGTAAATAAGCATATGCACTGTGTGGGTGGAGGATGCTGTCCATGAGTTGTTGAAACCTCAGGGGCTCCAAACAACCCAAACAGAAGGGTGACAAGCTGGTGTAACCTAGAGCGGAAAAGGCCTTTCTCTCCCCCCCCCCCCCCCCCCCCCCAGTCATTAGAATCAAGAGAACCTTCCAATATCCCTTAGTCAAATCCAGTATTGATTAAAAGCAAGTCTCACACAACCAATTGAGCAGTTCATTAATGCGAGGCATCAAATATGCTTCAAATTTCGAAACTACGTTTGACTTTTCTAAAGTCCACACAGAACCGGACTGACCTGTGGTTTTGGGAACAAAAACCACCAGGTTGCTCAAATCGCTGTGAGACTCCTCAGCTCTATGTTGAGCATAGCCTCAAGTTTGTTCCAAACCACATTTTTGTTGTATTCAGGTGAATGGTTTGGGCAGCTACATAGAACCACCCCGGAGGAGTCTCGATGTAGTCTTCTATGTGATTTGTGAGACCAGGTAAAGGCAAGAACACTCGAACTGCAAATAGGAGGGGTTCTAGCCCATCCATCCCAATTTCTAATGTTCTCATGCACGAACTTATGAATCATGTTTTTAAGTGTCTGATTAAATCGTTCAACCAGACCATCTGTTTGCAGATGGTAGACATGGGTGTGAATTGATATAATCCCCAACAATTTGTAAAGTTCACAAAGTGTGCATGGCATAAATGTTTTGCCTTGAGCAGTCAGGACCTCTTTTGGGATCCCAACTCAGGAGATAATGCGGAAGAGTGCCTCCACAACAATGCGTGGAGGCACTGCTTCCGGGTATCGTGTTGCCTGATCCTCTGAGACTAACAAAGTGATGGCCTTGTGCAGTCCAGTCTGACTGCACAACGAGATCCATACCAAATCTTTCAAAGGCCACAATGGTGCTTCTGGGGTGGCTGGCAGATTCACCAGCTAACATTCACGACATGCTGTGCTCCACCTGCAAACATCGCCACAAATGTCTGGCCAATATAAATGGGTCATGAGATGGTTCAGTGTTTTATCCTATCCTAGCTGCCCAGCGATGGGGTTATGATGAGCCACCTGGAACAGAAATTCCCTACAGCTCTTCAGGACCAACAACTGGGTCGTCTGTTCTTGGGTTTGAGTTTCCTGTGTCACTCGATATAACCTATCCTTAATGATAGAAAAATACTGGCATGAAGGTGTAACATTAGGCTTGAGGTTTTGATCATCGATTACTCTCAATTGGTCAAAAGGGTGTGCCTCAGGGTTTCGTCTCATGACCACTCTAACAGGAAATCCCTGCGGAGGGTGGGGAGGACTCCACTCCTCTACTGTCCATATCCCCCTGACATGGAGCTGGGTCTTTCCCACTGTGCCTGCAGACCTCTCCTGGTGAGCACACCTGTCAGCCTTTCTAACTGTCCTGTCCCGGTCCTGGTGAGCACAGATGGTTTCACCTGTGGAGAGACAGAGCTGTTTAATGGAAGCACAAGAGGGTGAGGGACGAGTTTGGGTAGCTGGCTTTGAGGGAATTGGCCTCAGTTTTCGTGGTGCAGAGACACACTGGAGAGATGAGAGAAGGGGGGGGGGAATGGACGGGGCGACTGCTCCCGGGAACATTGCCATATGGTCTTCCGCCAGCTGGACTGCCTCTTCCAGCAACACTGGATGGTGGCACTGGAACCACGATGCCACTTCTTCCAGCAGTGACAATGACAAACTGCTTCAGTACCACTTGGTTGATGTCATTAGCATTGCAGTCTTCTATCGGCAGCCACTGTCTGCAGGTAAAATGGACGGCCAGTCTCACTGAGAACCAGCACACAAAAGGAACCACTCACTGTGAGTTAGGCCATGAATACATGTTGGCAACATGCTCAAACGGCTCCATGAATGCTTTGGCATCGTCCTGTGGGCTCTTCTTGATCAGCATAAGATGGGGTAGGGCTGCAGCATCCACTGGAGTGGCTGCTGGAGTACCTGCTGGCTGAACCAGGCTCTGGATCACCTACCAGTTCTCTGCCTTAGCCTGGAGTGGAGCCTGGAAGCGCTGCTCCTGCTCTGTGCACAGTGTGATGAGGGCCTGATGTTAGGTTCTTTGGATGCTGACGAGGGTCTGTAGGATCTCGCCGACTGGCGTGAACTCCATGATGACATTTTCTCTTCGATTCCTGAGTTTCAGCACCAGTGTAGCACTTGCAGTTTGGGGGGAAAACTAATTCTGCTTTTCAGTGGCTTTTTTTCACTCTACGCATGCACACATGGTGCTGGGCTGCTCTCTCTCTCTGGTATCTGGCTTCTCATAAATAAAGAAATTGCTCGCAATCTGACACAGGTGAGACTTCTCATGTATTACCTGCTGGTTCCACCTGCCTCCTCTCCATCCGCAGCTGACACTCGACCACACCCCAGTTGTCACACAGTGTTTTAAGTCTACTGTAGCAAATATTTCTGAAGTAAAGCTCGCCGGCGTAATAGACACCACCTCCCGATGTCTCACAGCTGCCACACCTGTTTTTTCCGTGACTCAACCGGTTACTTTGGCATTTCTTTGCAAACAGTAAACAAACATGAGCACTGTTTTTAATGCTGGAAACAAGCATTTAATTGGTTCAAGTATGATCGGGGGTTCAGAGCATCTTTCTAGTCTTGACAATTTTGCACATTTTTTTGAGACTGACTGTAATGAGGGACTGGCTACAAAACAATCTCTACACTCCACTCCACCACTGTTACAAAAACATTATCTGTGCCGTAAACACAGTCTGTGAAAACGTGTGTGTGTGTGTGTGTGTGTGTGTGTGTGTGTGTGTGTGTGTGTGTGTGTGAGAGAGAGAGACAACTGGGGGGGGGCGATAAATCTGTTAATTGGATTTTCACAAATCCAAACAGCAAGAGACTTATAAAAGGTCTTATTTATAGTACATATTTCTATAAATAATATTTTAAAGCAAGCTTCTCCTGGTGTCAGTAGTCAGACTGTCGATCGCTGTGCAGTAGATATCAGTGACTGTATTATTCAGCACTGATTCAGTACTTCAGTGTCGTTGGTGGGTTTGGTGGTGAGTAACCGTGCTGGTGTGTCTTCACAGCTGCTGGAGTATGTAGGAAAGGGAAAGAGCATCATGGACGTGGGACTCGCCCAGGCTCGCCAGCCACTCTGCACACGGAGCCACTACTTCGAGGTGGAGATAGTGGACCCTGGAGAGAAGTGCTACATTGCATTGGGCCTCGCTCGAAGAGTATGTACTCAGCATTTGCTTCTGTTCTATTTTTCACTTACCAAAAAAATGGGGTTTTAGGCAGAATTGGGGTTTTCTGTCTATAATACTTTTTGTAGGCGTTCAACACAGAAGTGGGCGTGGCCTAAAGTGCCACTTTCCTTCCTTCCTTCCTTTATCCCCCTTTTCCTTTTCTCCTTCCTTCATCCTTCATCCTGACCTTCTCATGTGCTCTCTCTCTCCTTTGTTCTTTCCCTCCCTCCTTTCTCCCCTTTTTTGCTCCTTACTTCCTTTCTCCCTCTCCACTCTCCTTCCTATATCCCTCTTTTCCTTTTTTCCTTCCTCCCTCCTTCATCCTGACCTTCTCATGTTTTCTCTCTTTCCCATTCCTTCCTTTTTCTTTCTCACCCATTCTCCTCCTTTGTTCTTTCCTTCATTCCTTCCTTCTCTCCCCCTTTTTTGCTCATTCTTTACTTCTTTTCTTTCTCCTTCCTTACTTCCTTTTTCCCTCTCCACTCTCCTTCCTATTATTCCTCTTTTCCTTTTTTCCTTCCTTCATCCTGACCTTCTCGTGTGTTCTCTCTCTCCCCATTCCTTCCTTTTTCTTTCTCACTCACTCTCCTTTGCTCTTTCCTTCCCTCCTTTCTTCCTACATCCATCCTCTTTTTCTTTTTTCCTTCCTCCCTCCTTCATTTCTTCCTCTCATTCTCCTTTTCTTCCTCTCACTCTCCTTTGCACATCTTTCCTTCTTTGCTTTTTTACTCACTCCTTCCATCCTATCTTCCTCTCTCCCTCTTCCCTCTCTGTCCTTGCTCCTTCACTCTTTTGTGCTTCCTCTCTCTCTCTCTCTCTCTCTCTCTCTCATTCCTTCCTTTCTTTCATCCTACAGTTATTAAGCTTCCTTTCCTTCAGTCGCTTCTGAAACTTTGTACCATTCTAACCTTTTTGAAACCATTATTAGCGTTAACAAAAGGTGCGATTCATCTGAGAGTAAAAGTTGGGTTTATCAGGGGATATAAATGTAACTATTTCATGCTTTATCAACAAAACTAATTTCCATGTTTCTTTTATTGTTGCCATTGACAACCTCTTCCAACATCCAGCCGAACTATGGAGTCAGTTATTTTAAGCTCAAAAGTTTTGATGAGCTGTCGTTGATTTATTTGCATGTGCCTCATTAAGATGTCTAATGACTTAACAGTTAACACAGTTACTTTATTTACTTTGCTAAGTCTTAAGCTGAAAACTCAAATTGTTCCAGGAGAACAGCTCTCAAAACACAACTAAACTCACTCAATTAATCAGCTATTATTCCACCCTGATGTAAGAGAGGACACATTTGGGGGGGTTAATCAGATTTTAAAACGTTAGGACTTGTACAAAAGTGAAGCACATTTTAAGTAGTTTTCAACGTTTCCCATACTAGGAAATGTCAAGATGTGAAGTCGTCCAACCCCCCCACCCCCCGGGGGGCCATTTCTGTCCCATTTCAAGCTTCTTTTATTTGGTGATTTCCCAGATAGCAAAAATCAGTTGAATCAGCATTGAAATAGCGTTTGGCAGAAAACATTGAAATAATGTTGAAATGATATTGAAAGTGTCCCCTTGAATTTGGGTTGAATCAACGTTGAATTTTCAACCCTATCAGCATTGAATCAATAGTGATTCAACCATCATCTAAATAGAAACTTGCATTTAAATTTCCGTTGATTTCATGTTGAAATAATATACTGAATCAATGGTGATTCAACCATCATCTAAATGGAAATCGACATGTCATGACACTGAATCGATATCTGTTTGACCATTATCTGAAAGGTACATATGCTAATAGAGTATAATTACTTTTATTATTCATTCAGAGTTACTTCATGGGTGTCTATCAGCCTACACAGACAGATCAAACACTGCATACAACCACATACGTTCATACGTACATATTTGTCAATTACTGAATGAAATAACAGAAGAGGGATTGTTTGTTATTGTTGTTTTATTGTGTCAGTAACAACAGAAAAAAAAGACTTCAATCCTGAAGTGGAGGCTGTGGGAGAAGCAGAGGCAACATTTATGTCAGTGCTTATGATAGAACTTTTTGCAGACAGCAAATACTACAAATCACCTCTTACTTTTACAAAACAGCAATTTAGGAATATCAGGTTCACTTACATCTAGTTCCTTTTCTTTCCCCCGACACGCCAAGGCGCGTACCGAAGCCAATTTTTCACCAATTCGCTGAAGGCCTGCTGGGTAAGCCGCCGGTTTTTAACCACACTTACCACAAAGAGGAGAACTGGCCAGTGTTGTTGAAGCAAATTTCTTCAGTCGCAAGCACGGACATGGTCGCAAGTCTCGTCGTCAACGGAGCTCGAGCTCTTCTGAAAGTTCTTCTGAGAGACGGTTATTTGGACCATTCCAAATAGCGGCCGGTATGGTAGAAAACGGAGATGTTTGTTTTTCTGTTCGTTTTTTCCTTACATGTTGCGCACACAAGATTTGCACATAACCATAAATAATAATCTATTCTTCATAGTTCCTTGTGCTCTATTAAAATTCTAAATTAAATAAATGAAATTCAGTGAAATATAGGAAAACCCCCCCCCCCCCCCCCCCCCCAAAAAAAATGGTCTTACCCAGAGTGCACCCCAGGCTCCCGTCCAATGGTGCAGTGTATGATGACAACAAAATCAACATATATTCAACATTGATCAAATGTTTCCTTCAGCCATTACATTGATTCGAACACATTTTTTCAACTTTTTATTTTATCAGTGGTTGATTAATGGTCCACCATCAGTGTTCAACTATAACTGTAAATCAACCATCTCGACCAAATATCAACATTGAAATAACATCATTTGCTATCTGGGTTGAGGCTGAACCATTTTCACCAAGGGTTTGTTCTGCTTAAAGCTAGACGGCCTTTCGATTTCATGAAATCGGGGAAATTCGGTTCGCTCTGAAATTTGGTCCTTGTGATTTTATGTTTATTTTTGTACTATCTCACAAAATATAGTGGCTGGGAAGTTATTTAATTTGAAGGGATGAAATCGCTCGCTTCGCGCAGTCAAGCAGACAGAGGAAGCCCGTGTGTGTTGCGCATGCGCAGGTTTACCTTGGATCGTGCACTGACAATTCCATCATTCTGTCGCTAAACGAACAGCTGATCGCACCGAGGTGCTCGCTGAGCACCGATATTTATTAGTTTGGTCCTGCGTTTCCTTTCCTTCGTATATAACATAACGTCTTTTCTTCTCGCTTTTACGTTACTGTAGTCGGGCTTTCACGTTTCATTCGCACACTCACGTCCTGCATTTTTCTCTCCCGTTTCAAATTTGTATCCCACAATGCCTTGCGCGAACAGGGAAAGCCCACCACGTGATGCATGATGCAGTATCTTGTATTGCGTCATGGTGGAGCAGGAAAAAATAGCGGCAAATTTAGGGCCACGTGGCTCTAAATTCATTAATTGTTCCGTTTTTTAAAAAAAATAAAATTGGAAGTCTGTGATTCAAATTCAGTAGCTTTTGGTCCATTAAACAAAAATAATTAGGTGTCAGGGAAAATTCTTTTTATGGCCTACACTTGAAAAATCTGAACAGCGGTCCAGCTTTAAGACCTGTTCAGATAGGAACAGGCATTTTTACGGACCGTGCGCTCCAGCGTCCATCAAGAGTCCAGCGCCTTTTACCTTCTGTAAAACGAGCTTTAGAAAGAACCTCGCCTTCTCAAGTGATGGAGACTGATTTGGAAATTGTATAGCCACTCCCATCTCTCTTATCCCATGCGAATCGTCTGAATATTACAGACGTGGTAATATTACATTCCCCATGTAAAACCAGTCCAATCCGACTATGGCTTTAGTCTTGGAAAATGACAGTATTTCGAGCTTTTATAATTTAATACATCTAGTTACATTTTTCTCTAAAATGTGGAACTTTTCCACGGTTAAAATCCTACGGTGAGGCCATTTGAAATACTCAGCGCCTCCTTGCACAATGGAACCACACATGGTGCAACATCCATTTTCACCTGCCCTGAGGCGGAGCACGTAAATGTGGAGCAGCCTCGTGACAAATCACCTCTTGCTCTTTCCACCACATGAGACGTGCAGAGGAAAAGAATACTCAGCACTGTCTGCACAACACTTGAAGTCTGTGCTTGGAGCAGAGAATTTTTTTCCATGAAGTTGGAGCCCAAACGTAATCAAAGGACTCGTCTAAACGACGCGGCAACAAACGAATAAATCACATTCCTAGTAAAATCACTGACTCCCCATACTGTTGTCTTTACATATAAACAGTTCTGTTTCACGCTGTCCTCTTAGATGACCTTGATCATCCTGCCTGCCGTCTCAGGGCGGCCAAGGATGGTGCTGGGCTAATTACTCTCAGGTCTGCAACCGCAGACGGTAAACATACTTGTCAGCTGGAGGCTTGAGCAAGGCCACTGACTTCGCTGTCCTCTGAGGGGGGGAAAATTGGAGAAGTCGGGCGGGGGTAGTGGCAGGAAGGTTTATCAAAGGTGCCGTAACTTCCCTGGAACATTCGTGGCCTTTAAGCATCTGCATTTTATTATGCATCAATGGCAACAAAGGTGGTAAAGCAGGTAATTGCAGGGTTGCTTAATTACTGTTTACTTGCATTGGACGTCAAGCATCCTGTGTCTGAGAGATTGTGCTTACAGGCTGTTAATAAGACAGACCTGGCAACCTTCACGCGTTTTGCGTAAGAGCTCCTCATTTTAACATTGGAGTGCTCGGCTACAACTAATCGCTCAAAAGTACTCCAGTGGTTAGATGTCTGTTATATTAATGCTGTGTTTGTTGTATGGTAACTAGGAAGTGGGAATTATTAAATTCAGAATTTCAGGCTACAAAGTGAGGGGGGGGGGGACAAAACAAACCACAGACTCCTCTATTGATTACTTTCACATACCTATAGACCCTTTTCAGTCACGTGACCTTCGTAAACGCGACCGCCATTTTGGACATGTAGCTCGAATCGGTTTGAATGCGAGGAAGGCGAAAAACATAAAAGAAAAAGGAGCGAGATGCAGAAAACACCTTCACTATCCAGCGATGTAGGGCATTTACAGGGCGAGCAGAGGGAGAGGTATTTGCAAAAATTTGAGGTTAGCAGGCTTAGAGAACGACGTTTACCTGCTTCCACCAGGATTGTTCACTGACGTACGGAAGTACACGAAGCCCTCGTCTTTACCTGACTTCGGCCCACATGATCTGTATACCTACGTCGTTAAAAACCCATCGCCATACACATACACGCCAACGTCCGAGGTTCCGGAGCGCGCTCCGGCTTGCTCCAGGAGTGCTCCGGCCGAGGTTCTGGAGCGCGCTCTGGCTTGCTCCCCCTCAAATTAAGCAGCGCGCTCCGGCTTACTCCGGAGCAACCTGGAGCGCGCTGCTTAATTTGAGGGGGAGCAAGCCGGAGCGCGCTCCGGAACCTCGGACGTTGGCTCCGGCAGCTATTTACACTGGATCCGGTGTAAATAGCTGCCGGATCATAATTACAGTAAACTAGTAAATACAGTAAAGGAAAAACTTGAGACTGAAAGGTTTTAACAGTCATCCAAATGACTGAACGTAAACATTGCTACAGTAACATACCAGCTAGTATGATGTTGACATTAGCTAGTCAACAATAGCTACTACAGAAGAACAAAGAGGTTACAATGGGTTATTTTAACCTATTTGGTTACACACTCGCCGCCACAGAATGTTAACAGCAATGTAATGCCTTTTCTGGCTAATTTTATTCGTCTTACCTCCAACAAAGTGGTCACTGCACAAGCGTTGGTATGCCGAGGGCTGCCAATCTTTCCTGTTTATGGCCGCTATCCATCTTCTCCGTCGGGATCTGATAAAATGATAACCCTTGCCTTGTTTGTTGATGGTTACTACATCCAGGTGCACAACAGTATAGTGGCATGATGGAAGTCTTGCTGAAAGTAAAAACTTTCTTTGCTGCCGTTCCTCAATGTTGGCTGTGGTAAACTACTGGTAGTACATGTCCAAAATGGCGGCCGCGTTTGTCGTGACGTCACGTGAAAAGGGTCCATAATGCCTTGGGGGGTAATCAGGCGCTATACTGTTTGTTTACTAAATCCGATAACCTCAGTCACTTCTTTGAATTCACATGGGGGGGAAAGCGATTATTATTATTATTATTATTATTATTATTTTCCCCCCCGATTTGAAAGTTTTATATGATACCTAAAGAGGCTAAGCATTGAAAAGTGCGGTTGGAGAGAATTCACTGTCAAAATTTTCTATAAAGTTCAGTGGTGGAATAAAGTCTGATGATCCAAGTCATGAAGCCGACAACCCCACCAGGCGGCACGGTGGTGTCGTGGTTAGCACGGTCGCCTCACAGCAAGAAGGTTCTGGGTTCGAGCCCAGCAGCCGGCGAGGGCCTTTCTGTGTGGAGTTTGCATATTCTCCCCGTGTCTGCGTGGGTTTCCTCCGGGTGCTCCGGTTTCCCCCACAGTCCAAAGACATGCGGTTAGGTTAATATGGGACGGCCTTGGGCTGAGGTGCCCTTGAGCGAGGCACCGAAGTCCCAACTGCTCCCTGGGCACTGTTAGCATGGCTGCCCACTGCTCTGGGTGTGTGTGTGTGTGTGTGTTCACTGCTTCAGATGGGTTAAATGCAGAGAGGAAATTTCACAAGTGTGTGATGAATAAAGTTGTGCTTTCTTTTCTTTCTCTCCGTCTGTCTTCGCCTTTTAGTCATAAAAAGTGCAAAAAAACAAGGATAAGTCAAAGAACTGAAAAGGACAATTTTATTGAAGGAGTGACTCCCAAAACAAAGCTCAAACGATGCAGTGTCAAAAGCTGACATGTACTTCCTGTTTTAGTGTTTCTGTAGGTAGATCGAATGTAGTATTTACTACATTCTGTAGGTCTAACAGCTCAAAGATTGTCGTAATCTGGTAGCATATGAGCTCAAATCAGAGCGAAGGAAATCAAAATGAACTTTTTTTTTTTTTTGGACAGTTCTGCTGTGTTTACGGTTCTTACTTGAGTGCGTGAACTCCTTGCTTGTGTTCCCATGCACGAAGCGTTTGGCTTTCTCGTCGTAACCAGCAGCCAGCAAAAACCATTTCACTGTGGGTTCTTCCATGATCAGTGTCGAGCTTTCTCAGCTCTTCTGCAGGTCAGTAATTGTTGGAACAGACGAAGACGGCTGCTCATGGTCATTCAATGCGTTTGATGTGATCTTTACTGATCGATTTCTTAAAGTCTACAGAAAAGGCTTTGCAGCTTTGGTTTTGACACTTCTTAGAAGGTTTTTAGGGAGATTTAAATTTGAAAGATTATGGTCAGCATGCGACGACACGTTTTTTTTTTTTTTTTTTTTTTTTTTATAGCTCGTTTATATTTTGGTTATTCCTCAAGGCGCAAAGCATGATGGGTAATGTGAAAGTAGTCAGTGCTTTGTTGCCAACAAGCCAGTCAGCTAACATTTAATGAGCATGAGTTTATTACATTACAGGCATTTAGCAGACGCTCTTATCCAGTACAACACACCCAGAGCAGCCTGGGGGTTAGATGCTTTGCTCAAGGGCACTTCAGCCATTCCTACTGACCCAGGGAATTGAACCGGCAACCTTTTGGTGCCAAAGCCGCTTCTCTAACCAGTAGGCCACGGCTTCCCCCTGGTTTATGACGTATTTGCATTCTGAAAAGAGTGAACCAAATGGTTAATGATATAGACTGTAAAAGCTAATGTGTCTGGGATGGTGAGGCTACAGTGAATACCGCTATAAACTTGTTTAAAGTAGTGATGAGAGATTTTACTTACTGCTGATATCATTATTGGCCGTGTTGACATGATGTCATATGTTGAACTTGGAGCTTGAGTAGACCCAGACTTTCCGAGAAGGAATTCCAAATTGAGGAATCAGTTTCTTTTCTTTTCCTTTGACATTTGTAACCTTAAAAAAAAAAAAAAATCAGCTCGACAAGCGATTTGTAAAAGTATTATATCATTTCCCCCTCCAACCTTCCTTGGCAGCAACACGCATTATTTCTCTTCAAGGTTGGCAGGTCCGATAAGAGAAGCTTCACTGAGGATGACTTCGATAGCTTGGAGACAGTCATGGCTGGCATTTTCGCATCTTCATTTTCCTTTTCGTTTGAACAGCTGGATTGGTGGACGGAAGAATTGAATTCACAGTTTGGCCGCCATGTAAGAACAGCCAACTTCAGAATCACTTGCTTCCACAAGCAACCGCTTCTACCCTTAAAGATTCCAGTCATGGCTCAGGTGGATAAGGCGCCATACCATAAATCCCGGAACCTGGGTTCGATTCCAACCCGAGGTCATTTCCTGCTCATTTCCTGTCTCTACACTGTCCTATCCAATAAAGGTGAAAAAAGCCCCCCAAAAAATTTTTTAAAAAGATTCGTCACATTGAATAGTCACTAAACCGCATCCACTGTTTTCCCGGTACACTGTTCAGTCCGCTAAACTGCTTTGCTAGGTCAGCACCCTGACCATGGTTCACCAGTTGGTGACCCCTGACTGAGGCTTTCCAGATTGCAAGTCAATAAATGTTCTGCAGCTACTAATATCTGAAAGTATGAAAGAGAGATAACCAGGCTTGTCGTACTCTAAGGACTCGTGACTTGACTTGGACTTGAGCACTGATGACTCGGACTTGTGTATTAACTGCGTTCGGGCTCGTAAATTGGATATGAGGACTCCTTTTTTTTTTTTTGGTAACATGCCATCATAATTTGGCATAAGATATTTATATCTACATTATTTTTTTATACTAATTTCGTGCAAGAGAATGCACATCCACCTGTTCATACGTCATGTTGAGGAACAAACTAACGTTAACGGCGCTAAAATGCCTGGAGAGACGCCCCTAGGATTGTCCGCTTTGCTTAGACGGACTTCTCGTGCAGTGGGAAAAAATGCACTGCGATGTGTTCCATATGTAGAAGAACTATCGAGGAGACGACGGGGACGACCTCGAACTTCAATCGTCATTTGGCGAGACCACACCCAGAGAAGGAAGTGACACGCTATGGTCATTGCTCTGTTGATAGTGGGCAGGGTTTGCTTGCTGAGCGATGAACTAGCTAGTGTTAACCCTGTCTCATGTTATTTGTCCTGTTGATAGTGGGCGGGGCTTGCTGAGCGATGAATAAGCTTTTTATCTGTAGCCTGTTAACTAAAACGGGGCAGTCGGGCAGGAACGTTAGTCCGACACGGTAGCAGAGACGCTTTCACATAAAGGCAGCAACAGCCGCCGTCAAACAGTGCGTCTCGGAAATTGTCTCTAACGACTCGGACTTCGATACTGGACTCGAACTCAAGGTTTAGTGACTCGATGATATTCTTTCGAGCTTCTGGAAGTTTGCCAGTCTCTTCGTATGTCCGGTAAAGATGGCTAGATTTGAGATCAGTGTGATCTCGCCCTGCACGCTGCCTCATCAATGCTTCACAGTCACTCTTCGTCAATCCAACAGCCCTTGCAGGTATGAACAGATGACGTCTTAATTAGCGATCCCACCATGTTCCTGCCCAGTTCCATGTTTTGGTTTCGTGGAAACTAAGGTTACTGCTTGTTGTGCTTAATCTTGTTTTTTTTTTTTTTTGCTCAGTTTCATCAGTATTTCCATGTCCCTGCACGCTCCTGATTCTGAAAAGATTTGTCTGTCATCCGTGTCCGCTAATTAGTCCGTTTAATAGGAATCATTCTACCATCAACCAGATCACTCTTCAGCCTATGTGAGATGTCTCTAGTTGTTGAAACTACTCATTCGCCAGGCAGCTACAAATAAATAAACGAGTAGCGCTGCTTTTCCGTTCTTCTCCACCTCCTCGCCATAAAGCACTACGATTCATCCAGAGTCAGTTCACCTAAGACGCGTACGTTTAATGATTTTAACCTGCGAGTGGCAGTCTGTCTGCTTGGGGTTCGTTTCTGTGGGCCTCACTCCAACAAATCCCTTCCTGTTTTACTGATAAAGCAACAGAGCACTGATCCTGAACTTTAAGTAGCCCCGACTCCTCCGCCCGGCTCTTTTGTAGCTCCAGAGCATTTCTGGTTGCTAGGATGCAGAAAGAAGTCTAAGTGGAGGGGCAGAAGTGTGTACTAGTGCACCGGCTTTCCTGACCAGAGACGTTCGGGGGGTTTTTTCTTCATTTTGAGAGGCTCTTCGTAAACACAGTACTCGATCCTTTCACAAGGCCAGCGCAGACCAGGAAATTCTCCCCCAGCAAACTATTTCATATTTCTAATTCAACAGTGACGAGAGATTGGCACAAAGGAATCCCTCAACACGTCGGTGGCTGTGGAGCAAGTACTATACCTGCCCCTATCGCTCGCTTATTTCAGTGCTGAGTTTGTTTGGAGATGGGCTTCAACCTCCATCAACAGCCTCTCAGCGACTTGTTGATTTTGCCACAGTGTGGAAATGTAGACAGCTCAAATAACAGATTAGCACCTTCGCTCCAGAATAGAATTGAATCCGCGACACTAGCGTGACTGTTCGTGTTCTTTGGAAGCCTGAAGCCTTTTTTTTTTTTTTTAAACCACCAGTTTGGAGAAGACCCTCTCTAGTTTATGGAAAGCTGTGTCGTCATCTCAATCCTCTCTTTGCAAATCATCTTCTTTTTTCTTTTCAGTATCATGCCCTAATCCTAATGCCCCATGGAATGCTTACACTGAGATTGTTCTTAACTGGAACCGTGGGATGAAAATAAGGCGACGGATCTTTAAGCATATCATCCGTCTTGCTAAGACTGGTTCTGTGGCTTTTTTTTTTTTTTTTTAAACCCGAGACGGTAAATCCGTCAGCTTTTGCTCCGCTGCTTTCTCATCCCCTCTATTTTCCTAATTAGATAAACAGATCAAACGACATCCAGCTCTCAGCGCAACGCTGCCGTCGGCCACATACTTTAATGAACCTGAACCAAAACAGTTTCCACGCAATCCTGGAGACGAGTTTACAAAAAAGCCGCTTTTATGGTTACAGAGCAGAAAATGAGGCTTTGGCTGAAGAAGAACGTGTAAGACACATTCCACGGTCTCTTCTCCTTCCTTTTCTTCCTTTCTTCTTCCCCTTTTCAAGCGTTTTTTTCCGCTTTCTGAGTAGCATTAGCATTTCCTTAACTTAAAGGAAATTTAGGTCTTGCATATAAATCTTTATAATTAATCAGGAATCTTCGATTTCATCAATTTTTTTTTTTGTTTGCTTAAACTTCTTCCTTTGACATGTTGGTCTGTTTTCACTTGGGTTAAGTTTCTTGCATTACCCACAATCCCGTTTGACTGCAGTGAGATTTAGCCCATGCTTCATCTCTACCTAAAGAGGCTGATGCAGCGGTGCTTTAGTCCTTTAGTCTATCCGGCTCTCGAACTTTTGCTCAAGCAGATCATCTTCCAAGCCTTCAACTTTCATGCTAATAGCACGGTCCATGCCATGACCGTCGTCATCTTGTCGATTGCTAACTAGCCAAGTCTCCCCTGTAACTCGGCCGCGTTGCATTCTGAGGCTACATCCACACAACGGCAACGAGATTTTTTTTTTTTTTTTTTTTAAATATCGCGTCCACATGGGCAACGGATCAGTAAAATATCAGGTTCATATGGCAACGCAATGCTTGCTGAAAATGATGCAATACACATACCACACCTCTACATGCGCTGTAAGACAGTCTCATCGGAGACACTAGAACAATAGAAGAAGTAGACGCATGCGCATAAACCCTTTCTTCTGTAGCATCAGCCACATAAAGTTTTGATTATTAATCAGTAGCGTAAAACGAAAGGCACGGAAAGAGGAATGAATGGGGGTAGATGGAGAGAGAGCGGAATGAACGGGGGTAGATGGAAGCCGGTACGCCAACATTCTGATATCCTCCAGAATTCTTTAATGGTCCGGAATAAATTGAATGCTACACGTTGATGGATTAATTTGTTCTTCTACGCCCTTTTTGAGGAATGTATTGTTGGACTTGAACCAACATCTGAAGAGGTGAGATCACTCCTTTTTTTTTTTTTTTCCTATTTTTGCTGGCGGGATTGTTTTTGTTTTTGGAAAGCGCATGGGCGGTGCGCGGGTTTGGTTATACTCAGTACTTCCGCAGTGTTTGGACTAAAGACTCTGCCCTAAGGGCTATTCTCTCACTCTCTCACTTTGCACCATTACACAATAAATATTCACAGTGAAAATATTTTGTAAGCGCGTTTCATGAACCAAGTTATAGGATTTGTTGACAACTTGCATCGAGTTCGTTACACTTCTACCCGGCGTGAAGCACTGACAGTCATGTGGTTGTGACGTCATCGTAAACAACTCCGTTCTACTCATCCAGACGACTTCGCAATGGCTCCATTGCCAGATTTTTCCACTCTGGAACCCGTTCTCAAAAGATTTCGTTTTGGGGCACCCAAAACGCCGGTGCCATGTGGACGCCAGGCCAAAACGATAAACAATTTTATCAGATTCACCTGAATCAGTTGCCGTGTGGACAGGGCCCGAGACTGAATCCAGCATTTCCACCAACTTTACACTAATTCTACGTCAGCTTTCTTATTAATATGATCTTTGTTGGAAAACAGCGAATGACCAAACAAGCTTTTGTTTTTCGGCGCGAACAGCCAACCAGACTGTTATTCCTCCTGTTTGAAAATGAAGTCATGTTTAATATTTTGAAATGCAAGATATAGTTTGAAGAGAAAATGCTCCTCGCATTACTTTTGAACTGGTTGAGAAATATACATGTTCAGTATTGTCAGTGAGAGCCACGGAATGATTTTACGCACTCGAGGGCAAAAGAGGTAATGTGTTATTTTTATCTCTTGAACCCGATAAGAACATCAGCGTTAAGCAATGAACGCCTCATTTGTGCACTGAGCCATTAGGAAGAGTCAAAACATTTCAGGAATGAATAACAGTTGTGGAGGACTCGTGCAGGTGCTTTGGTTGTAGAGAAAAAAAATAACGTGAAAACACATTTCCGATCGTTAACTCTGACTCATTCTCTGTCTGATCTTATCAAAAAAAAAATCATTTGGCTGCTTTGAGTGTTTCCTGCTCGCCTGAGACTGTTGTATACTCAAAATGCATCCTGTGCTCTTGTATGAAAGCAATCAGCGGTGGACAAATCATAAATCCATTACCTAGCATAACGGGCAAATGGAAGCTTGGTCCGATGTTCTACTTGCCCGGAAGTCCAAACGTAAAACCCAACCCAAACATGACGAGCTCAATCAGTGCCAAGGACCCCCCCCCCCTAAAAAAAAAGGTCTGATTTGTATAAATGCAGTTATTCTATTCACATACACTGGATATGAGCAATCGCGTGCTCTGATTGGCTACTCTACTACAACCCTGATTCCAAAAAAGTTGGGGCAAAGTACAAATTGTAAATAAAAACGGAATGCAATGATGTGGAAGTTTCAAAATTCCATATTTTATTCAGAATAGAACATAGATGACATATCAAATGTTTAAACTGAGAAAATGTATCATTTAAACAGAAAAATTAGGTGATTTTAAATTTCATGACAACACCACATCTCAAAAAAGTTGGGACAAGGCCATGTTTCCCACTGTGAGACATCCCCTTTTCTCTTTACAACAGTCTGTAAATGTCTGGGGACTGAGGAGACAAGTTGCTCAAGTTTAGGGATAGGAATGTTAACCCATTCTTGTCTAATGTAGGATTCTAGTTGCTCAACTGTCTTTTTTTGTCGTATCTTCCGTTTTATGATGCGCCAAATGTTTTCTATGGGTGAAAGATCTGGACTGCAGGTTGGCCAGTTCAGTACCCGGACCCTTCTTCTACGCAGCCATGATGCTGTAATTGATGCAGTATGTGGTTTGGCATTGTCATGTTGGAAAATGCAAGGTCTTCCCTGAAAGAGACGCCGTCTGGATGGGAGCATATGTTGCTCTAGAACCTGGATATACCTTTCAGCATTGATGGTGTCTTTCCAGATGTGTAAGCTGCCCATGCCACACGCACTAATGCAACCCCATACCATCAGAGATGCAGGCTTCTGAACTGAGCGCTGATAACAACTTGGGTCGTCCTTCTCCTCTTTAGTCCGAATGACACGGCGTCCCTGATTTCCATAAAGAACTTCAAATTTTGATTCGTCTGACCACAGAACAGTTTTCCACTTTGCCACAGTCCATTTTAAATGAGCCTTGGCCCAGAGAAGACGTCTGCGCTTCTGGATCATATTTAGATACGGCTTCTTCTTTGAACTATAGAGTTTTAGCTGGCAACGGCGGATGGCACGGTGAATTGTGTTCACAGATAATGTTCTCTGGAAATATTCCTGAGCCCATTTTGTGATTTCCAATACAGAAGCATGCCTGTATGCGATGCAGTGCCGTCTAAGGGCCCGGAGATCACGGGCAACCAGTATGGTTTTTCGGCCTTGACCCTAACGCAGAGATTCTTCCAGATTCTCTGAATCTTTTGATGATATTATGCACTGTAGATGATATGTTCAAACTCTTTGCAATTTTACACTGTCGAACTCCTTTCTGATATTGCTCCACTATTTGTCGGTGCAGAATTAGGGGGATTGGTGATCCTCTTTACTTCTGAGAGCCGCTGCCACTCCAAGATGCTCTTTTTATACCCAGTCATGTTAATGACCTATTGCCAATTGACCTAATGAGTTGCAATTTGGTCCTCTAGCTGTTCCTTTTTTGTACCTTTAACTTTTCCAGCCTCTTATTGCCCCTGTCCCAACTTTTTTGAGATGTGTTGCTGTCATGAAATTTCAAATGAGCCAATATTTGGCATGAAATTTCAAAATGTCTCACTTTCGACATTTGATATGTTGTCTATGTTCTATTATGAATACAATATCAGTTTTTGAGATTTGTAAATTATTGCATTCCATTTTTATTTACAATTTGTACTTTGTCCCAACTTTTTTGGAATCGGGGTTGTAGCTGCTTTCAGGTCGTCCTGCAGCTCTTTTCCAGCGACTGCTGGTTTCTCTCTTACCTTCTTTACCTCCAGGCTTGGAGTTCGTTCTGAAGTCTTGTCTGGCGTACCTGTCCGGAGATGATTAGCTGTAGTTTTATGAACCTTTTCCCCTGCGCATTATTGAACAAGTTGCACTGAGCAGGATGTTAAAGATCTTCAGCGTGTTAAATAACAAAAGCAAAAGTGTCCAAATACTCATCTCCTTTGTGTAACTAGAGATGCAATGGTCATATATTGCACACAACCTATTTTTTTTTTTAATTAATTAATTAGTTTGTTTGCTTTTCTCCAGGACTATCCTAAGAACAGACATCCAGGCTGGAGCCGAGGCTCAGTGGCGTATCACGCAGGTGAGTCTCACACACCGTTCCTTTAAAAAACAGAAAAGAACAGCGGGTACTTTTACTACCGTGGGTAAAGCAGTCTGGTCAATCTCACGCAACGTTCAAGTGTTTACACGGAACCCAATTTTCCTCCAGTTACCTAGATTAAACACAACTCCTGACTCGTCCATGATGTACAAATCTGTTTATTAGATGCAATAAACAGCTTCCTGTGTTCCAAGTGCAAAGACAGCTTGTGTATTTTAGACATGTTAGTATTTTTACCCGTGTGTGTGTGTGTGAGAGACAGAGAGAGATATGTGTTCGTGCACTGCACCCACATATCATTTAATCTGTCTGTGATTAAGGTTCTGTGCTAGTGACCGGAACATTGTGAGTTCAGATCCAGTAACTGTGAGAGTCAGTGGGCCGTGAGGGAGACGCCGCGTTCTCAGAGATCATTTCTTTTTAACCGCTGTTTGCTTTCCACGTTTTCTGACTTCTGTCTGTGTTTGTTCCTGTGTAGCAGCTCTGTCCAGGCCTGTTCAGAATTTAAGAATTAAAAGTGCATGTCTTTTGTCTCAGAGTTCAAGCATCTATGTGCACGTCTCTGTCTCTGTATCAGTGTCTTTGGTTGTAGGTGTGTCTTTGTCTGAAGGTGTGTGTGGGTTTGTTTTTCTGTGTGCGCATCTGTTGATGCTTGTTATTTTTGTGTGCGAGTGCGCGAGTCTGTAATTTGTGTGCGCGTCTTTGTACGTTTGTATGTATTGGTTCTCTGTCTGTCTCTCTCTCTTGCACTCTTCCTTTCTGCTCATCTTTTTCACTTTCTCTCTAAAGACAATCGTGTACCGTTCCGAGTCAGACAGCTGATTTGATCTTGTGAACACTCCATCGATGATGATGATGATCCAAAGATCACGTTTCGAGGGCCAACCTCATCCTGTATTTCTACGCATCTTCATCTAAAGCTGTAAATCCGTTCTATCGCGTGCTCGTTTCTCTCTTTGCCTCTGCTTGTCCGTGGAGCACAAGGAATTTTTCTCGAGGGCTTCCTGAGCGTAGCCAGGAGCAGCAGCAGTAGGGACGCGTCTGTGTATCTCGGGATCTGTGCGCTCCGCTCGTGCAGCTCAGTGAGGGCCCGAGCTCTGATAATGGGCTTCAGGATATGAAGATACGAAATGGAGTGCGATTATCGATGAACTGGAGCTTCTTAAGACTCGGAACTCTATCTGACTCTGCAGACTTCGGTCTGAGAGAGGCATCTACAGCATAGCAAACGGAGCCAAGCAGCTTTGTACAGTTAGCCTCGTCGTCAGTACCTCCGTCACGCTACTACGACTTTACACTGAGCCGATTAGCCTCAGGTGATTAGCTTCTGACCTGACGCTACCAAGCCGCCGTGATGAGTTGAGGAGTTTTGCTAGCAGTAGTTGGAGGACTCGGTCACTCAGCAGGGCAGCACAGGACTTATCATTTTTTCTTTTTTAAAACAAGAGGTGTGGTTGACACGTTTCAAGCATTCCTTGCGTATCGCAACACTCGCGGTCCTTCGCCACTCCAAAACGGACCATAGCAGGACCATAACGGCGACGTTTCTTACACTGCTCGATTGTGCACTTTCGGGTTTTATTGATATTTAACTAACAAAATTCCAGCCATGCTGTAATGTAAATTTCCCATCATGCCTGCACTTGGCTTATCGCATCAACCCTGCACTTCCACTATTATTCTTCTCTCCGCTATGAAGAAAACCTCTCTGCTTATCTCACCCATCAGGCCACTGCTGTTTGTTATCAAGACCTAAAGGAGTGCCATGTTTATGGTGCACGTCTCCTGAATAAGCTTTGGCAAGACCTCCGCAGTGGGCCAGGTGAAGGGGTCATGGGTCATTAAGACACCGCAATCTATATGAAGCCCCCATCTGTGATTCATCGGCCTTTTGAGTAAATACACCTGATTGCTCGTGCCAGGTGTGGTCCTAGACACAGGACCCTCACTTTGCTTTGATCCCAGCTGTTTTTCTGTCTGTTCAGAAAGCAACACACCTTGAATGTCTTCTGCCCATTGCACAAGGCTGTTTGGGTTGGACCGTTGCGATTTTCCGCAACCAGTGGGAGCATAAACTTGATGCAAAGGGTAATATTTCTCTGTCTGGTTTAATATTTTGCGTGATTTTTTTTTCAGGTGGGTCATTTGCCAGATTGTTGGCAGGATGTTGTACATTTTAAACTGTTGTGCTGAGACAAATACAGTAACATTCTTGGACTTGATTTGAGGAATCCGTTGATGGCACCTACCGTGGTGCTTGAAAGTGTACGAACCTTGTAGAATTTTCTATATTTCTGCATAAATATGACCTAAAACAACATCAGATTTTCACCCAGTTAAACAAATGAGACAAAAATATTATACTTGGTCATTTATTTATTGAGGGAATTGATCCAATATTACATATCTGTGAGTGGCAAAAGTGTGTGAACCTCTAGGATTAGCAGTTAATTTGAAGGTGAAATTAGAGTCAGGTGTTTTCAATCAATGGGATGACAATCAGGTGTGAGTGGGCACCCTGTTTTATTTAAAGAACAGGGATCTATCAAAGTCTGATCTTCACAACACATGTTTGTGGAAGTGTATCAGAAAAAGCGTTGTTGATGCTCATCAGGCTGGAAAAGGTTATAAAACCATCTCTGAAGAGTTTGGACTCCACCAATCCACAGTCAGACAGATCGTGTACAAATGGAGGAAATTCAAGACCATTGTTACCCTCCCCAGCAGTGGTCGACCAACAAAAATCACTCCAAGAGCAAGGCGTGTAATAGTCGGCGAGGTCACAAAGGACCCCAGGGTAATTTCTAAGCAACTGAAGGCCCCTCTCACATTGGCTAATGTTAATGTTCACGAGTCCACCATCACGAGAACACTGAACAACAATGGTGTGCATGGCAGGGTTGCAAGGAGAAAGCCACTGCTCTCCAAAAAGAACATTGCTGCTCGTCTGCAGTTTGCTAAAGATCACGTGGACAAGCCAGAAGGCTGTTGGAAAAATGTTTTGTGGACGGATGAGACCAAAATAGAACTTTTTGGTTTAAATGAGAAGCGTTATGTTTGGAGAAAGGAAAACACTGCATTCCAGCATAAGAACCTTATCCCATCTGTGAAACATGGTGGTGGTAGTATCATGGTTTGGGCCTGTTTTGCTGCATCTGGGGCAGGACGGCTTGCCATCATTGATGGAACAATGAATTCTGAATTATACCAGCGAATTCTAAAGGAAAATGTCAGGACATCTGTCCATGAACTGAATCTCAAGAGAAGGTGGGTCATGCAGCAAGACAACAACCCTAAGCACACAAGTCGTTCTACCAAAGAATGGTTAAAGAAGAATAAAGTTAATGTTTTGGAATGGCCAAGTCAAAGTCCTGACCTTAATCCAATGGAAATGTTGTGGAAGGACCTGAAGCGAGCAGTTCATGTGAGGAAACCCACCAACATCCCAGAGTTGAAGCTGTTCTGTACGGAGGAATGGGCTAAAATTCCTCCAAGCCGGTGTGCAGGACTGATCAACAGTTACCGCAAATGTTTAGTCGCAGTTATTGCTGCATAAGGGGGTCACACCAGATACTGAAAGCAAAGGTTCAAATACTTTTGCCACTCACAAATATGTAATATTGGATCATTTTCCTCAATAAATAAATGACCAAGTATAATATTTTTGTCTCATTTGTTTAACTGGGTTCTCTTTATCTACTTTTAGGACTTGTGTGAAAATCTGATGATGTTTTAGGTCATATTTATGCAGAAATATAGACAATTCTAAAGGGTTCACAAACTTTCAAGCACCACTGTGTACATATCTGGTCCTCGAACTGAAGTTGTTTTGCGGAAGCCGCAGTTTCCCACTGGAGATATCGCCTGTCATCTTTTCCAGACAGGGCTCTGAGAAAAGTTCTGAAGCACAAGGAAAAGCATCTTTGCTTCGTGTGTTGTTTCCTGTCAGCTGAGGTGCCAAAAGTCCTCAAAGTGCTCCAGCAGGCCGAGACAACGCACCCATGTCCCCTATCTATTTTTAGCCATCTTCTTCCACACTGGTTGCAGTGTTTTCTTTGTTTGTGGTATAGTGTTGTGACAGGGGCCCGCATTTGAGTCTTAATGATACACTGTCTCCATCACCCTCCCATATTCAGATAGAGATTGTTTAAGCAGGATCCTGAGCCAGGAACGGGTCCCATGACAACTTGACAAATATTTACCAAGCTACACAGTGCATTGGTTTTTTTTTTTTTTTTTTTTGTCTGCATTCTACCTTTTCAATGTGTTTTTTCTTTTTTACTTCATGTTGTAGTCTCTGTCTTGCCATCATTTGTTTTGCTGTGAAGAAGACGTTTAGATGAAAAGAAAAGAAAGCTCTTCTCTGTCTTGGCCTGTTTTTGCATCAAGAGACGTTATGGGATCATTAAGACTAGAGCATGAGTGGAATGTTCTAGCAATACAAGGATGTAGTTCTTTAGGGTTACAGCAGGTCATCTTAAAAGAAGCAGGTGTGGATTCTGCTTTGCTTTGGCATTTTCACCATAAAGCCTTTTCACGGCTTATTCTAGAGTTGGGTTACGACAGCTTTTATAAGCATCGCAAGCCTCAAGGCACTGAAATGCATATCTTTTAACATAAGTTATATATGACATGTCAAAACCTTGCACTTTTCTTGCGCTGAATCGCAAGACAGAGTTGCTTTGTATTCCTTTATCTTCTCTGATCTCTTCTTCCAAAAATACACACGTCTTTGGCATATAACATTTGATCAGATATCGGTCTTGGTTATGCAGGCGTTTCGTGTACAGATTCAGGAGTATTAGACCACCTTTTTCCAAGGAGACTTCCTTGGAAGCCGTGGCCTAAAGGTTAGAGAAGCGGCTTCGGGACCAAAAAGGTCACCGGTTTGATTCCCTGGACTCGCAGGAATGGCTAAAGTGCCCTTAAAAGGCACCCCCAACTGCTTTGGGTATGTCAGGGTCTTCTTGTACGTCGCTCTGGATAAGAGCATCTGCTAAACGCCTGTAAAGTCACGTCATGAGACTTGATGGTTGCTGGCTAAGACTAGCTGCTGGTTGGTCTTCCTGCACATGCCATTTTAGACCCTTGTAACTGATCCCGAATCAGCCGTCTGGCTTGTCTTCAGTCTTCCGAAGTTCTCTCATGTCGGTGCTCTGCTGCATCCCCTCCACTGGTTACTGGCTAAAATCCTGATGCTCGTCAACAAAGCCAAGAATCCACCAGTCACCCCCCTTACCTGATGGTAGTGGTCAAATCCAGGACTGTAAATTGACCCCTCCACCGATCACGATATTAGAAAAGCTGGCATCCGGGTGGTGGAGTGAACCTTTACCAGTTGAACGGAAATTTATGAAGCCCTGATTTGAGCATAGTTCCTGGACGTGCTACAGCTTGTAGATATCTTAAGACTTTGGCCAATCTGCACTAGTAAAGGGTCTCGTTTTCCTTGTAGACTGTTGTGCAAGTTGCTCTACACAGGCGTGTCTGCCAAATGCCATAAACGTATATGCCCGGGAAGCCTGTAGCCTTGAGGCCGCTTGAGCCTGCCGTGTCTGTGCAATCTGTACAGTTCTGTCTCCTTCAGAATAAATAGGCTAGTTGTTCTCCCCTGCTGGTAGTGGTGCGTAAAGCGAAATTTATAGCCGCTTGACACTCGGTGTAATCTGTCTTTGTCATTACCATTGAATTATACTTGTAGGCCTAGATCGAGTCCATGCCAAGTAGTAGCTGTGCAAAGAAATTATTCATGCTTGCCTTTTTCCAGAGACGTTTAGACTACGAAAGACAAATGTTGGATGACAAGTCCTGTTGAGTTTCAAAGACTAGAAACATCAGCATCTTTTTCACAAGTGTAAACTTGTGTTTTGTATTATTTTGAAGACCATGTCTCTTACAAGATTTGCTATTGTTGCTAATTCCTAGAATGATTTGGGTGCGTTGTTTCCGACAGATGATGGGAAGATCTTCCATGGCAGTGGAGTTGGAGATCCATTTGGTCCACGGTGTTTTGAAGGGGACATCATGGGCTGTGGGATCATGTTCCCTCGTGATTATGAAGGTGAGACCTTGTACAAGGATCTTGCAGTTCAGAAAGACGTTGTGAAGCTGAAGGATAATTGGGTAAGCTAAGACAGCAGCGGACAAATCATAAATTCATTACCAGACAAGTAAACGCTCCAGTCGGCTGAAAAAGGGAGCTAACAAAACGCGGTAAAGCGGAGCAAAGTAGTTACGTGCGCTATTAGGGACGCAAACAAATTTGTTTTTTTCCAATGTTTAACCTCAAGGTCATTGATAGCAAGTTCTAATGTTATATATATATGTTACGCTGCTTTTTATTTTTGCTTGGTCATGAAATCTTGTCTTGAATTCTCATGCCATGTACACACGTAGCCGGGTATTTTTAAAACCGAACATTTTCCCCCCCTCCGTTTATAAAAATGTTTTATCCACACCACCTCGTCTTCAAAAAAAAATCCCTTCCACACATAACCGAACATCTGCGTTTTCAATCACATTCATAAGCATTCCAAACCTGTAGATGGCATTATTTCCCCAAATCCTACCCCCTAATCACATCAGAAATTAAACATGTAAATAGCACCTGCACAATAATTAACGCTTTCAAGGCACTACTCCGATCCATTACTCTTTGTCCATGCTTAATCTGGCTTCTGCAGTAAACAAAGGTCGCACGTTTGACGTCAGGGCAGATTTGTTGTCATTTTTTTTTTTTTGGCGCAGATTGTGACGTTCTAAAACGCAAAACTCCGGTTATCTCTGTCTACACGAAAAGGCATACTGTACACGGAGTTTTCAAAAATCTTCACTTTGCCCGGAGTTTTTTTTAAATATTCGTTTTTGATGTGTTTTCATGTGGATGACAGGCCAAAACGTAGAAAAATATCTTCGATTTAGCAGATACCCGGCTACGTGTGGACGGGGTCTTAGGTTACTGATTTGTCCACTCCGTTACGATAAAGAGATGAAGCTAACTGGCCCTTTTCGTTCATTGATGGTCACATCAGAACCAAACTATCACAAAATATCCTCCCATTTACCAAGCACTGTCTGTTTTCTTGGAGTTCAAAATTGATCAAAATCAAGCTAGCCAAAAAGACGTCATCAGATTAAAATCAACCTTGTCCAATATTCAGAATAAACCTGCCAAAGCTTCGCTGTGGGAACCATTTCACAATAATTTTTTTTTTTTTAAATAAAGTCATAAAGCCAGCAGTTGCTTTTAAGTAAACTTTACATATACAGGTCTGCCTGTTCCTCTTCTTCTATAAAAGAACATCAGTGTAGAAGCATAATCTCATCAACTGACTTCTTATCTTCAAGAGAGGAAAAGATGAGGTGCGGGTGAAGGTCCGTCTGTTTATAGCTGCTAACGTAAACGATAACGGGAGCCGACTTGTTTCACAGACATTCCACAATGTTATGCACGACTATAAATGGATAAAAGGCACGTCGTCGTCGTCATCTTTATGCAGTAAAAAAAAAAAAGTGTAATTGTTGGCAACTTGCTGTGGAATAAGAGGAATAAAACGCTTCTACTTTTGGAAGATCATCTTTGCGTTAGTAAGCGTTGTTGATTATTTCCCTAAAGCAGCGTGCTCCGGAGTGTTTTATTCCTTACTGATAGCAATTTGAAATCAGTCTTCCTGTTACTAGTATGAAAGTTTTTTTTTTTTTTTGGGGGGGTCTGTATTTATTCCATTAGATGAGGTTGATGATGGAGAGGACCTAGCCGAGAATCCCAAGCAAAACCGCGTCCAGAACGTCCTGTACCTGAACGATGAGGACGAGGAGGACGAAGGAGACGACGCAGAGCAAGCGCAGGAAGGCAGGAAGGTTATGGTGAGCGACCCTGACATTTCCACCTTATTTCCAGTGTAAAATGTTCATAGTCTAATAATTCTATATTTACGTTCTCCTCAATGAAGAAGGCACGCTCTACACTCCCCGGGTTATTGTCTATGCGGAGCATCACATGCGAGTAGGTGGATTGGCTCTTCTAACCCGCCCCATGTGTCTTCATGGAGCTTTGTAGCGGACCGTCATCCCATTCAGAGTACGATCCCAGGATGAGCTCCAAAATCAGAGCAACCCTGATCAGGATAAACCAGTTAATGAAGATGAATGATGATTGATGTAATTATCATAATTACATCAGTTTGACATGAGGGATCAGTTTCTGGAATTTGATACAACCGTCCAACAAAGACGTATCAGATTTGTGTTTGAACTTCAGGTTCGTCTCGGATGTTGGTTTGTTTTTTCCCATTTTTAGATCTAATGTGATAGAATAATCATCTCGTACACATGCTTGTCTTACTTACCTCCAAGTAACTCTAACCTTAACCTCAGTAACCAAAAGCAAATCTTTAGGCTCCTTTGTGGGTTTTTAGTTGGTTGCTTGGGTTTGTCTTTTTTTCTTTTTTTTTTTAATAATATATATATATACAGGGCGGCACGGTGGTGTAGTGGTTAGCGCTGTCGCCTCACAGCAAGAAGGTCCGGATTCGAGCCCCGTGGCCGGCAAGGGCCTTTCTGTGCGGAGTTTGCATGTTCTCCCCGTGTCCGCGTGGGTTTCCTCTGGGTGCTCCGGTTTCCCCCACAGTCCAAAGACATGCAGGTTAGGCTAACTGGTGACTCTAAATTGACCGTAGGTGTGAATGTGAGTGTGAATGGTTGTCTGTGTCTATGTGTCAGCCCTGTGATGACCTGGCGACTTGTCCAGGGTGTACCCCGCCTTTCGCCCGTAGTCAGCTGGGATAGGCTCCAGCTTGCCTGCGACCCTGTAGAACAGGATAAAGCGGCTAGAGATAATCAGATGAGATGAGAATATATATACAGCTTTATTGGCCTTGGGCGGCACGGTGGTGTCGTGGTTAGCACTGTCGCCTCACAGCAAGAAGGTCCGGGTTCGAGCCCCGTGGCCAGCGAGGGCCTTTCCGTGTGGAGTTTGCATGTTCACAGTCCAAAGGTATGCAGGTTAGGCTAATTGGAGGCTCTAAATTGACCATAAATGTGAGTGTGAATGGTTGTTTGTCTCCGTGTCAGCTGTGCGATAACCTGGTGACTTGTCCAGGGTGTACCCCGCCTCTCACCCGTAGTCAGCTGGGATAGGCTCCAGCTTGCCCGCAACCCTGCACAGGATAAACGGTTATGGATAATGGCTGGATGGATGGCTTTATTGGCCTTCAAACAACAAAACTACAAATTTACAACACATACGAATACAACAAAACCATGAAAAAAGGAAGGTCCAAAAGGGTAGGCGTGAACAGGACCTAGAGTCCCGTGCAAGGCACCTCCCTTCTAAAATGTTAAAGGGGAACTGAAGTCTTTTTTAAACTTGCTTTATTTCTTAATTAATGTGCTATTCAATTACGTTTTTGGTTTTATTAACCTTGTATCATGACGTGTATTGGCATATTATATTACACTTATCAGCCTTTTCGGTTTTTAGCCATGTTGACTGTAGTTCGTTTGGTCCACGGCAGGCGTCGCTTATCCACGCGATCTTTACGAGACTTGTGCGAGACTTCAAACATGAAGTGTCAGCGCCGCCATTTGAAAACTGTTTACACAGCGGCCAGATCATTCCAATTTAGATTAATTTCGAGATTTGCCGGCTTCATCAGTGATGGAGATTATTCCATACGACTCTGAACCATTGGTTAAATGGGGAAAAAAAAAAAGCTTTCGGACAATTAAAACGGCCAGATCAGTCGGCTGGTGGGTTTTCAAAGTAATAAACACATGCATAGGGGGCGTCGTGGCTCAGGTGGATAAGGCGCCATACCATAAATCCGGGGACCCGGGTTCGATTCCGACCCGAGGTCATTTCCCGATCTCTCTCCCTCCCACTCATTTCCTGTCTCTACACTGTCCTACCCAATAAAGGTGAAAAAAGCCCCAAAAATATCTTAAAAAAAAAAAAAAAAACACATGCATATATTTATTTTTATGATAAATCCCTATTATACTGAGCGCATTTCCCACATTAATCAATACAAAGTACCTGCATCGTTCAGTTCCTTTAAATCAAGGCTGAATACTTTCTTCTTTGCCACTGCCTTTTACTAAATCAAATTTGAGACTTTTGATTTCTTTCAGCGCAACTGCAATGCATGATAGGATGTATTGCTTTGGTTAGTGACCATCGTTGTACACTACTTTTCCTGATGCATTGTGGGATACTTTGAGTGCACTATTGCCGCTTTTCCACTACAAACGCGGCTGAGCCGTGCCGTGCCGAGTCGAGCTGAGTCGAGCTGAGCGGGGCTGTTGGAGTTGCATTTCGACTACAACCGCGCTGAACCGTGCTGGCTGGAAGTGGGTGGACACATTGGGTGGAGTTAGCGAAAGTGGGTGGACGTCAGGTGATGTCGTTAAGCAGCGCAAACAGTGACATCAGTGACAGTGGCGGAACAAGTCAGAGCCGGGCCGGGGGCGGGGCAAATGACCGGGCACTTTATTAAAGCTTATCATAACATCATTTTAGGCTACAAAATGTCTGCAACTGCGGTGTTTACCAATTTCAACACTACCGGGTGCAACTATGTTATTTAGTACATCAAGTCCTTCAAACGAACATGTAACTCAGAAACAAAAAACATTAGGATACTGTACATGGCTCATAATAAAACATCAATAGCCTATACTGCGCACATTATTTGAAGGGCATACGAATGAGCGCTCAGAGGTTGCAACGGTGACAGGAAGAGTCAGAAATAAAAGGAGGGCGGTGCAAACCTCACTGAATGCACTGTGTTTACCAATTTCAACACTCCGGGGTGCATGTTATTTTGTACATTAAGTCCTTCAAACGAACATGTAACTCAGAAACAAAAAAACATTCGGCGACATACTGTACATGGCTCATAATAAAACATCAATAGCCTACTGCGCGCATTATTTGAAGGGCATACGACGAGCCTTGCGCTCCACGAACTCGTCCACGATGCTCTGTATGTCACTGATTCAGTGAGCTTTTAAGCGGTAGTCTCACGACCCGGAGAGTAAACAATAAACATGGAGGACATGGAGTCGTTAGTGTTGCTGGTCTTGGTGCTGTGGCTTGTTGTCACCGACAACGCGGACAGATACTGGCAAGAGCGTATAGATGAGGCGAGGCGCATAAGGCTTCAGAAATTCTCGTAATTCGTAATTATTCTTCTTCCGGGTTTGCGGTGTTTACAGATCCCAGCGCGCTCGTGGGGCGTGTGTGGGCATGTGAGGACACGCCTCCTCACCAATCAGTGCACAGGGGAGTGTCTGCTCACGCCCCCAGCCTCAGTCAGCACGGTTTGGCTCGCTTCAGCCCCACTCCAAAACGGTGCGAGTTTTAGGGGCTAAGCAGGGCTGAAACGAGCTGAGTCGTGCCGGTTTTTGGTAGTCGAAACGCGAGCCGTGTCGGGCTGAAGTGAGCTGAAGCGAGCTGAAGTGAGCTGAAAAAGGGTAGTGGAAAAGGGCCATATATAGGCTGTAAATAATCCTCACTAAGGTTTCAGACAGCGCTACAAAATGGCGTCCTCACTATATCGCCCTATGTAGGGAGCGATTTCGGACACAGGGAAAACTTCCGGCTTGATTACATCAGCATTTGAAGGAGGGCGCGCGCGTCTTTTGACAATGTTGGCAGACGTCGGTCACTTCGATTTCCAGTGTACGTTTTACTTCCGTCCTACGATGTCTCGCACAGGTCTCAACGAATCTCGTTTACGGCCATCGCTTTTTAGCATATGGACCGATTATATTACATAGCAGATTTCAAACACTCATAACTTGCTATAGCAGCGACCAAAATAGCTGTCAGAAATGCATTCCTATATTTAATAAAATGAAATTTGCCTTCAGTTCTCCTTTAAAATAAGATAATATATAGTATAAATTATATGGACACATGAGTAACAAAAAGCTTTTTGTAAACAAACAAAAAAATTTAAAAATGGCATCCTTCAATCAAAGCTGCCGGATTTTTCCTGTCCTTATCGGGACCCTGCACCCAACCGCACAGATGGATGTGTGTTCAGTACATTTGTCACTTGTATTTCTTTGCTCTCGGTGCCTGAGTGTGACCAAGGACTCTCATCATGAAGTGTAGCGCTAGTGTTAAGATCATAATCAGCCATATTTCTTTTCCACAACAACTGCGGCCTAATTTGTCACGGAAAACTTCAACATTAAGTGGTTACGAAACTGCAATATTGCATCAATGTCATATATATATATATATATATATATATATATATATATATATATATATATACACACACACACTACCGTTCAAAAGTTTGGGGTCACTTTGAAATGTCCTTATTTTTGAAAGAAAAGCACTGTTCTTTTCAATGAAGATCACTTTAAACTAATCAGAAATCCACTCTATACATTGCTAATGTGGTAAATGACTATTCTAGCTGCAAATGTCTGGTTTTTGGTGCAATATCTGCATAGGTGTATAGAGGCCCATTTCCAGCAACTCTCACTCCAGTGTTCTAATGGTACAATGTGTTTGCTCATTGCCTCAGAAGGCTAATGGATGATTAGAAAACCCTTGTACAATCATGTTAGCACAGCTGAAAACAGTTGAGCTCTTTAGAGAAGCTATAAAACTGACCTTCCTTTGAGCAGATTGAGTTTCTGGAGCATCACATTTGTGGGGTCGATTAAATGCTCAAAATGGCCAGAAAAATGTCTTGACTATATTTTCTATTCATTTTACAACTTATGGTGGTAAATAAAAGTGTGACTTTTCATGGAAAACACTAAATTGTCTGGGTGACCCCAAACTTTTGAATGGTGTTGTGTGTGTGTGTGTGTGTATATATATATATATATATATATCAATCATCTCATTACCTCTAGCTGCTTTATCCTGTTCTACAGAGTCGCAGGCAAGCTGGAGCCTATCCCAGCTGACTACGGGTGAAAGGCGGGGTACACCCTGGACAAGTCGCCACGTCATCACAGGGCTGACACATAGACACAGACAACCATTCACATTCACACCTACGCTCAATTTAGAGTCACCAGTTAACCTAACCTGCATGTCTTTGGACTGTGGGGGAAACCGGAGCACCCGGAGGAAACCCACGCGGACACGGGGAGAACATGCAAACTCCGCACAGAAAGGCCCTCGCCGGCCACGGGGCTCGAACCCGGACCTCCTTGCTGTGAGGCGACAGCGCTAACCACTACACCACCGTGCCACCATATAAAATGGAATTAAAAAAAATTTTTTTTAATTTATTTATTTTAAATTAGACGCTGTGCATGTTTTAAGTCAGCAGTGTTGTCTTCTAGGAAAGACCAGCTCTTTTTTTTGTTCGGGTTTGCCTGGTTGTGAAAGTAAAGCTGAGCAGCGTTAATCACAGGGGATTTCAGTACTGATGTAACCACAAAGAATTTTGGCTTTGCCCCCACAAATCAGTGAGGGTTAACGTGCACTTTGCCACACTTTTGCAATATTTGTGTTCACTGCTGCATGTTGTTGCTCCTTGCTGAATTTTTTTTTTTTACAACTGAACATATTTAGTAAATGATGTTAGTTTAGGACGTGGACTTGTTAGTGTGCAGCGTGCCTGTAATAATAAATCTTTCACTTTTATTGTCCTCAAGCCTTTTGTAAATAAAAGCGAAAAATCCCGATAGCTATCGGAGCCAAATATTGCGTACTTCTAATTCCTCAAAAGTCCATGGCATTTCTAACTAAGCTTTGTGTGCTATGAGAAGCAGCTGGTGTATGAGCCTGTGTCTCACGTACCATGGCTGCAGAAATGTAACTCGCTGTCGCCCCCTAGGTGTTCTTCACCCGCAACGGGAAGATCATTGGGAGGAGGGAGGTGGTGGTGCCGGCTGGAGGATTCTACCCCACCGTTGGCATGCTGAGCAGCGGTGAGAAGGTGAAGGTGGATCTCCACCCTCTCAGCGGCTGATGGACGGAGGCTACAGCCAATCCCGCGTCAGCGGTTCAACTGTGAGCTCGTAGCAAGATCGACAGTTAAAAAGGGAATCAGGGAATATTTAAGTCTGCTAACTGATTGATTGGGTGTGTTTTGATTTTTTTTTTATTATTATTATTCATGGGTGCACACTGTGGAAATAATAGCTGAAAGTTTGTTTGTTTGTTTGTTTTTCTTCATATTAATTGCCATGGAACCAAAAACAGCAGTGTATGATTTTCACTCGTGCTGGAATAACGACGCATACCTTACTGTCTTTAGGTCTTTCTGTCCTTCAGGGGTCGAGCTGTATTCTCTTTATACGGTTTTGTCGACGGTTCCATATGTAACCATGTTGAACGGCTGTATTCAGAGTTGAGGTGTGTGTGTGCGTGTGTGTGTGTGTGGTAAGAAATCACTTAAGGGCTACTCAGACGGTTACATTATTATGTATTAAATAGCAGCTATTCACAATCTGCACTAAAGGGCTTTTCTCTTAGCTGCAAGTCCAGCTATATTTTATGACACATTTTTGTCAATAATTAGATATTATATTATATAAACATTATATCTTTGAGAAGTAATAAAAAAAATAAATAATGACAATGTTATTTGAGGCCAGTATTGGATGTCGGAATCCTAAATATAGATCTGTTCCCAAAAAAAGAGAAAAGAATAATGAATAAAGTACTTAGTGTTGAAATCAGGGGTGGACAAATTTATAGATCATAAACTCTATAACCCGTCCAGGAAGTAAAATATCTTGAGTGCTGTCTAGTACCAATTTGAATTGACTAGGCGAAAAAGTGCCAAGCTAGTTGGTTAGTTAGAGTGCATTAATTTTAGACACAAATGAGTATAAAATTCCCTGCGTAGGGAATGACGTCATATCGGTGCCCTTGACAAAAAGTCCGCAAGTTGTTGGCTAATGGTTCGGCTATTAGCCGGGACGTTTTTTCCAAAACGTTACCTGTGAGGTGCGGAGTTGCACATGCCTCTTTTCCACCAAATCAGTTCCAGGGCTGATTCGGGGCTGGTGCTGGTTCACAACTCATTCAACTTGCGAGCCAGCTGAGAACCAGTTTGCTTTTCCATAGCTCGCGGTGCTAAGGGAAGCCGCGTCGTTGTATATGTCAGTTACATCACTACGTTTGCATAAACCTTGGCGCGAATATCGAAGCAAAAACAACACGGAAGAAGCAGCAGCAACAACAATAATAATAATAATGGATGACTTCGCGTTTGTACAGCTGCTGCTTCTCGACGCTTAAAAATGGCGACCTTTCGCGGTCTTGTTATTGTTGTTGGTCTTAACAACTCCGCCCCCCCGCTGACTTAAGCGGTTCTTTCCTCTGGCCCAGCAGAGAGTTGGTGCTAGCCTGGAACCGGTTTTTCTGGCCCCAGAGCCAGTTCTTTGTCAGTGGAAACAGAAAACCCGGTTCCAAACTAAGCACTGGCCCCGAACCAGCCCTGGAACTGCTTTGGTGGAAAAGGGGCAACAGAAACCCTCCTTTCACCTTAGCAAGAAACAAGTCACTCGCATCACTTGTTGTGGGCGTGCACTGTTTGTTTTTTGCTCTGATGAGAAACTGTAATTGCTCTAAATATATCGCTTCTAAAGCTAGCTAGTTACACACACATGCTAATTATTCACTAATCCGAGTCGGTTTCCATTGACTTAGCAAGCTACCTCTGTTAGCTCCTCGCACTCACCAGAGGCACCAACCATCACTTCATTTCGAGGTTGGTTTTGCTCTGAAATGCGTATTTGAGACCTGAGAGGTCATATAACCAGTAAAAGGTTAGTGATGGCAGGTTGGAACGATGGAACTTGTGAGGCAGGAATAATTTAAACTCGTACATCGCATCTAGTTTACATAGAATAGAGAAAATGTCAATTCAGTTTTCAGCCGCGTCACTTTGTCGATTTGCCGTCGTCACTGAAACCGTAGCTCTGTGTCCGGTACGTTTTATAGAAAACAGTCGATCACCGGTTGCTTTCTAGTGTGAATGAAAGGGTTAAAAGGTTGTAGGTTATTCATGCGCGGTGATTAAAGTGCCATTCCACCATTGGATGTATTTTTTGGCATAAAATACAATATATTTTATGACAACATGACTAGACAGAGAAATCTTTTAGCTTCAAAATGATATATCAAACATTAATTTTTTGACAACGACAAGTATATTAATTTTGCGACCAAAGTCACCTACCCTTTTAATTTCCGCGCGGTAGTGAAACGTGATGTCATCGGCAGGTTCCCCTTCTTGTGTACCACGTCACGTGTGACGTGGCACAGATTATCAGCAATGGCGGATAGAACGCGATTTCCACTTGTCGATTGCTGTGCCGATATTCACCATCGACCGTCTCCTTTGGGCATCACTTGCTATTTTCCTTCGCTTCTTTTCCGAAGCTGACAATCGCGTTCTATCCGCCATTGCTGATAATCTGTGCCACGTCACACGTGACGTGGTACACAAGAAGGGGAACCTGCCGATGACATCACGTTTCACTACCGCGCGGAAATTAAAAGGGTAGGTGACTTTTTGGTCGCAAAATTAATATACTTGTCGTTGTCAAAAAATTAATGTCTGATATATCATTTTGAAGCTAAAAGATTTCTCTGTCTAGTCATGTTGTCATAAAATATATTGTATTTTATGCCAAAGAATACATCCAATGGTGGAATGGCACTTTAAGTCACCTAGCGAAAGCCGATGTATATAGTGCAGCAGGTGGTGCAGTTCAACACCTGCTATAGTGCTTACATCGTCAAGGTGCGTCATGAAGTATATTTATTATAAATATAAATACCAAATCTTTTTTTTTTTTTTTCAACCAGGATTTTCTTTCTCTGCTTGTTGAACAAGAGAAGAAAAAGTGCCAGCTTCGAGTCTGCTTGTCCACTGTGAAGCTAGGGGGGGAAAAACAAACAAACTTGACATTATCCTCAGTGCCCTAACTACTAACTAGTCCACCCCTGGTAATAATTTTTATATTATTTCATTCTTTAAAATGTTGCTAAATACGTCCCAGAGCGTCTTCAGACAGAAACTGAGGCCAAGTTTACATTAGACCGTATCTGTCTCGTTTTCTTCGCGGATGCACTGTCCGTTTACATTAAACCGCCTGGAAACGCCGGGAAACGGGAATCCGCCAGGGTCCACGTATTCAATCCAGATCGTGTCTGATCCGGTGCTGTGTAAACATTGAGAATACGCGGATACGCTGTGCTGAGCTCTAGCTGGCGTCGTCATTGGACAACGTCACTGTGGCATCCACCTTCCTGATTCGCTGGCGTTGGTCATGTGACGTGACTGCTGAAAAACGGCGCGGACTTCCGCCTTGTATCACCTTTCATTAAAGAGTATAAAAGTATGAAAATACTGCAAATACTGATGCAAATACTGCCCATTGTGTAGTTATGATGGTCTTTAGGCTTGCCATCCTTCCACTTGCAAGTGGTAAGTGATGTGCGCACAGCGGCTCAGTCCCGAATCACTGCTCGTGCACTACACTCGCGCGCTCTGTGAGCTGCGCAGGGCCGGAGTGCGCACCCTCCAGAGGGCACTCGCTGTTCAGGGCGGAGTGATTTGGAGCGCAGCCGCTGAGGAGGAAGCGATGAGCCGCACTGACACATTTCAACTTACGTGCCGAATTAGTCATGTGATTAGCGTATCCGTGTATTGGCGTTGCTGTGTGCACGCTAATCGTTTTTAAAAACGTTAATCTGATGATCCGCTGATACGGTCTAATGTAAACCCCACCTGAGATTCCCTGAATTAGTACAATCTCAACAGGATCTAAATTACACAATACTGTACCTCCAAGCCAATCATCATCATCTTTACCTTCAGGAACAGAGGCGTGTACACAGGAGGAGAGTGGTTCGACACCCCAACTGAAGGACTTGTCACTGAAAAATGAGCAGTGTATTAAAGGATCTCGATCTGTCGCGCTGACTGCTGATGAATTCTCAGTCGTCTTGGTTTCGTTCGTTTTAAACATAACGTTCAGAAAGCTTCTTGTTAAGGTGGAGAAGGAGAGCTTGAGAATGCGACGATCAAGCCAGTCGACAGCAATATATATAATCCCGCTTCGATCAGATTATACCTTTCTTATTTTTCGATCAGTATATCAGTCTAACCGTAAGAATTACATTTACATCCAATTGACGTTGCATTTGACGAGCGAAATTTCAATCGGTTTCTTTCCCATCGCCTGAAGATTCTGCCAACGGAGGTCATTTTATTCATTTAAATAATCGAGATCGTTATCTGGATATAGATTACTATTTTTCATCCGTACATTTTTTATTTTGAGTTCAAGTGGCCAGATTAAGTCACCAACTCGGAATAGAACGAAACCAAACTCTTAAATCAAGTGACTAACGAGAGTTGTACGAAGCTGATTTCCTCTAAGATGCATAGATCATATGTAGCTATATATTATATATATATTTTTTAAAAAGCTTGTATATAATGTACAGTTATATATAATATATCTCACCGGCTGTACTGATGCCACAGCAAGTAACAAAGAAGAATCACTTCAGGAAATGAATGAATGAATGAAAGGAGTGAATGGACAGAGAATGGCATTTCAGTTTATAAATAGCATGCAGTCAAGGGGCATTCGTGTCCCTGAGCATCACCGTCACGGTCCTGCGCCTTCCCCAATCTTTCCCTCGCAATCCTAAAGCTGGTGACATTTCTACTTTGTCTTTTCTTTTCTTTTTTTTTTTTAATCATCAACTGACATTCACAAAGTAAGTGCCACTTTATCACCGCCTCGTGGAAATGAGGCCTCGGGCAGGAGGAGAGAAATGTCACGAGGTAATTGCATCCTCAGCAGATGTCAGTCATGTAGTTTGCAGCGATGTATGCTTTTCTAAATGCAGTCTGGAAAAAAAAATGTAGAAATGAGCCAGGTTTGATTTTCTTCACACTGGTGTGCTTGTATTGTGTTGTATGTATGCAAATCGGCAGGGCCGTATTCAGAGAGGAGTTTCGTGCGCTGCGTGAAAGCTACATGCGCGACGTGACGTTCGGGTGAAACCGAGGCGTGTCTCGGGTCGCTGCAGTTTTGAACTCGGATCCATTATTCATGAGCGAAGTCGAATCAGAATCAAAGTAGCGGGATAAACTAGCTTAGATTCAGTGCACGCTTTCTGGTTTCATGGCCTAGATTTAAAACCTTGTGGCTTTAAATTGTGCGTATGGAGTATCAATTGGTGCACAATGTAAAATAATGGTGATAATAATACAATGCAAAATATGATGTGCTGGATCAAGTGATATTTTATAAACTGCAAAAAAAAAAGCCATGTACAACGAGATTGAACTGTTTTATTCGATCCACATTCACTGGATTTTGAGAAACGGAGCTTTTTTTTTTTTTTTTAGTGCAAATTCGCTAAATCAAAATTTTATACAAAACGTCCGACAAAATCATTTCCGCTTAGACTGTAAACAAACTGGTGAAATGACAGGAACAGTTTGTGAAAAATGCGATGATAATTCTTGAAAAATAAAAAAAGATGCGCTCTTTCCATCAAATACTTTTTGCTTGTTTTTGTTTTCGAGTAGAGCTTTTATTTCATCCTTGGTCGGTTCAGCAGTACGGAAGCCGCGAGAGGCCCTTCATATAATCTTTTTTTATTCACCTTGTTATCCTGAGATAACGACATAATTAATTCAGGATCTCGAGAAAACAACGCAACTAATTCGAGATCTCGAGAAAACAAAACCGTTATTCCGAGATAACGACATAATTAATTCAGGATCTCGAGAAGACAACGCAACTAATTCGAGATCTTGAGAAAACAAAACCGTTATTCCGAGATAACGACATTAATTAATTCAGGATCTCGAGAAAACAACGCAACTAATTCGAGATCTCGAGAAAATAAAACCGTTATTTCGAGATCTCGAGAAAACAAAACAATTATTTCATGATCTCGAGTAAACGGCTGAGAAATGGTTCATTCAGGTACGCCAAGAGACTTGTGATATGCTGACTTTGGGGCCATTTCTCATTCTGTATAGACGCAACTTTGGTCATCCATTTCTCAGCTGTTTTCTCGATCTCGAAATAACGGTTTTGTTTTCTCAAGATCTCGAATTAGTTGTGTTGTTGTCTTGAGATCCTGAATTAATTATGTTGTCATTTCGGGATAATAAGGTGAATAAAAAAAAAAAAAGGATTATATGAAGGGCCTCTCTCGGCTTCCGTACAGCAGCATGCTCTCCACCATTTTGTTTTTCTCTACTTGCCGTATATGAGCTGATCTCCTAGTGTAGCCAGTCAGAGCACACGATTGCTCATATCCAGTGACTTTGGATAAAATAATGCAGGTTGAATCCATTTTATTCGTCAATATTGTGATTATAGAGTTCCTTGTTCAGTCTGCATTTTCTATCCCAGTTTTTTTTTTTTAAAGCAAATGCAATACATAAGTGATTTGATGACGCATAATCGGAATGAGTGTGAACTTTAACCGCCTTAATATCGACAGAACTCTGAATACGGCCCTTTATGAGGTTTTAAGTGGAAGCCTTAAGACTGTTTCTCAGGTTGGATGCTTCATTTTCTCCGTCTCTTGATAGCAATCCATGTCTTATTTTTTTTCTTTAGTTAAAAAGATTTTGATTTGGTGTGTGTGTGAGAGAGAGGTTTTTTAGCCATAACCTGTGTCATTGACTGGATGCCACCACATTCATACCGAGAGGGAAAAACAAGCCGAAGATGTTCTTTGGCAGTGTGCTTTAACGTGAGCTAATCCAGTTCACTAATGCCCTGAGCACTTTACAGCAGATTGATTGTGTGGGTAACAGTGTGGCGGAGAGCTGGTTTTACAGCTGTGTGAGAGAGAGAGAGAGATAAAGGATGGTGGAGCAGGGATCACTGTGACATACTGATGTGATCACACATGCATTTCCTGCTCCATCCATCTTGGACCGAGCCCACCGATCTGCAACCTTCAGACAGTAGTTGTTTTTTTGTCTTTTCACGTCCCACAATCCACAGAAATGTGATGTATTTTTTCGCGCAGGTTTATGCCAAAACTGTCACTATGGATCCTTCAAATTCTCCCACTAAAAGGGAAAACAATTAATTATGTTACATATCTGTTGAATTATGACATTAAACCACATTTGCTTCACCTTGAAGTGTTTCAGCTCTTTCTTTCTTCATAAATCATAAGATTTTGCCGTCTTGTATTAAGTAGACAGAGTTTTTGCACATGTCTGGAAAGTTTGGAAAAAAGTCTGGAATTTTCAAGGCACTCATTTAGAGTTCATTTCCATTTTGAAAAAAAAAAAAAGAGAGAAAAGTATGAGCTTTCTGTCATTAAGGAAATATATAGATTCAAGATGCTGAAGGAGCAGCTGCCCGGCTGCATGTTTGATCGTCCCATGACATGTTCATGACCTTGAAAACGAGTAAGTGAACTGAATGTGAAAGGCGGAAAGATTTTTTTAAAAAAAAGCAGTAAAATCTGCTCCAATTTAACTTTTTTCAGAAGAAAAGGGCAGGAGGGATTTTTTAAAGGAATAAAACACCAGAAGAATAGTGAGGACGCCATTTTGTAGCGCTGTCTGAAACCTTAGTGAGGATTATTTACACCCTATAGTGCACTCAAAGTATCCCACAATGCATCAGGAAAAGTAGCGTACAACGATGGTCACTAACCAAAGCAATATCATGCATTGCGGTTGTGCTGAAAGAAATCAAAGCCTCAAATTTGATTTAAAGGATATGGGACATGGATTTTTTTCTGGGTATAATTATGTATAAAGGACATAAGAAATGCCATCTAAATCACTGCAGGGCGTCAAAAATGTGAAAATCATCACATTATTCAACTTTTTTATACATCAGCGTAAAACAATGATTCGTTAATTAGCTAGGTGGTCACGTGACCCGTGACGTCACAAAAACTTTTCAAGGAGCCAGCGCTTGGGAATCTAATGTAAACAGGTTACCGAAATGGACACCATCGACAGTGATATTCCCGATGTTTCACAGAGATGTGACGTTAGACCCTATCAATTCGAACCGATAGCTGGAAATTCACTTGAACATGGATCTTGTCTTTACTCTGACGGGTCAGATGATTCTGAGAGTGAGAGTTCATTCAATCCCCATGAAACTGAAAGCGGTCGGCTCGATAACACTTCCTGGTAAGTTAAAAACAATTCTGCTCAAAGGCTAATGATCTGTTGAAAGAAGTATTATTTTTGTATCATACATTGAAAGTTCATCATAGATCTAGCTAAAGTCCGTTGCAAGCTATTTTTTTTTGCTGATGTTTTTCGAGATTGATTGAGATACAATGCTTCCAGAGTCCGAGATGAAAACATTCAAAATGGCGAAACGAGTCAGAATTATGATAATAATTGATACACCCAAAATTATAATACTAATCCTTACTGCATGAGGTCCATGGTAAAACCACACTTCCAGGAGGGGCTGCCGTCTGCCTCCCAAGCCGGCCAAAAGCGCTCCTCGTCGGGCACGGCCAGGCGGGCGAATGCCCTGGTCCGTCCGCCCTGTCTAAAAAATAATGGTACAACTCCGAGTGAAGGTATCAATGCGCTGTCGAAGCGCGCAGAAGGTGTTAGTACGCCTGTCATTATAGTGCGGACTTTCCATAGCATAGAAAATCACCACGTTTCAATTTGTGTAACTGAACTTTGTTTCATGTCATTGGTCATATAAACCTATGTAAACAGGAAAAACGCGGAAGAGTTTGGTCGCATCTAACTACAGCCCCAAAAAATACCATTGGCCATGCTGAGCCTAGCTACATTGCTAACAGGAGTGACAGCGCGTCTGACTGACTGGGAGGTCGCAATACACCATGATGTTCAATGTACGTTAAACACTCTAAAAACGAAACAATTTTCTTGTCATCCAAGACACAAAAACTATTTTGTCGCATTCGTCATCATCACGATTCACACTTCTCCATATTCATCTACCCGCTTGTGCTGTACCCGAAAGTTTTTGTGACATATGATCACGTGACAGCGGCTCTTCCGGTTGTAAAATATGCATATCGGAGCTCGAGCAGAAATGCCATATAATCATCACGAATATAACGATTTTGCTGAATTTAATAGATGATTTTGTATTTGTTGATGCAATTATTTCATATTTTTAATGGAAAGAAACTGATATAGCGTGCATTTATGTTTCATATCCCATATCCTTTAATAAAAGGCAGCGGCAAAGAAGAAAGTATTCAGCCTTGATTTAAAGGAACTGAAAGATGCAGGTACTTTGTATTTATTAATGTGCGAAATGTGCTCAGTATCTCATCTCATTATCTGTAGCCGCTTTATCCTGTTCTACAGGGTTGCAGGCAAGCTGGAGCCTATCCCAGCTGACTACGGGTGAAAGGCGGGGTACACCCTGGACAAGTCGCCAGGTCATCACAGGGCTGACACATAGACACAGACAACCATTCACACTCACATTCACACCTACGGTCAATTTAGAGTCACCAGTTAACCTAACCTGCATGTCTTTGGACTGTGGGGGAAACCGGAGCACCCGGAGGAAACCCACGCGGACACGGGGAGAACATGCAAACTCCGCACAGAAAGGCCCTCGCCGGCCACGGGGCTCGAACCCAGGACCTTCTTGCTGTGAGGCGACAGCGCTAACCACTACACCACCGTGCCGCCCCATGTGCTCAGTATAATTTGGATTTATCACAAAAATAAATACACGCATGTGTTTTCTTATTTTGAAACCCACTAGCCGGCTGATCCGGCACGTTTTAATTGTGCGACAGTAATGTCGTAAATGCCAGCGCGGTGGACTAGTGTCCGAAAGCGTTTTTTCATTTTACCAATGAGCTCACTATATAGTCCTCTATATAGTAATTCCCTATATAGGGAGTAGTGAGCGAGTGAGTGATTTCAGACACGGCATGATTTGTCCTGATACCCAGTGGGGCAGAGCAGAGAGTCTGTTACTTTATCAACACTTACAAATTTGTATTTATTATAGAATATGCTGTCATTTTTATCCCCCGCTGGCTGAAAGGCCCAAAAAGGGATTATGTCATGGCAATTTCTGTCCATCCGTCCTGGGAAGGGTGCTCACCTTCTGAAATCAACTCCTTTCATAATTTTTGGAGGAATTTCACCAAACTTGGCAGGATTCTTTGTTATATGGCAGTAATACGTATATTGTAATTTTGTTCAATTCTGTCACATTTTCCCAGAGTTACAGCCCTTGATTAACAAAATTATACTTTGACAATTTCATGAGGGTTTTTTTTCCTTCTGAAATCAACTCCTCTCTCAATTTGTGGAGGAATTTCACCAAACTTGGCAAGAGGCCTTGTTATATGTCGGTACTACGCATATTGTTTTGTTCAATTCAGTCGCATTTTACCAGAGTTCTGGCCTTTGATGAACAATCTTGTACTTTGACAATTTCATGAAGGTGCACTTTCCTTCTGACATCAACTCCTCTTACAATTTTTGGACAAATTTCTCGAAGCTGGGCAAAAGGCCTTGTTATATGATGGTAATACGCATATTGCGATTTAATTTCGTTCGTGAAAAATTTTACCAGAGTTTTGACCCTTGATTAAATAACTTCATGAGGGTGTATGTTCTTCTGAAATCAACTCCTCTCACAATTTGTGGAGGAATTTCACCAAACTTGGCAGAAGGCTTTGTTATATGACAGTTATACGCAGATTGAAATTTCGTTTAATTTGGGCAAGTTTTCCCAGAGTTATGCCCTTGATTATTAACAAACTTGTACTTTGGCAATTTCATCAAGGTGTGCTTGCTTTCTGAAATCAACTTCCCCCACAATTTTTATCCCTCGCTGGCTGAAAGGCCCGAAGGGGCATTATGTTGTGCTGATGTCCATCCCGCGAAGGGTCCTCACCTTCTGAAATCAACTCCTCTCACAATTTTGGGAGAAATTTCACGAAACTTGACAGGATTCTTTGTTATATGTCGGTAATACGCATAGTGCAATTTCCTTCAATTCAGTGACATTTTACCAGAGTTACGGCGGCGTTGCCAGTGGGGGATATTGTGCTCTCCGAGCACTCATTTAAATGGTACCTGATATCACACAAACTGAATCCGTTATAAACCATCAAACTTTCACCAGCCTCATCTTTATACTTTTCTTTCATAAGAAAAAAAATGCAGCATGTCATGTTGCTTAAGAAACCCCCTTTTTTTTTTTTAATTGAGCTTGACCTCTAAACACTGACACTGGAGACTCCTTCCCAAAATGCTAAGTAATGCAAGACTCCTGACTGAAAACTTCATACAAGTCTACAATTATTTAAAAAAAAAATCCATCTACCATATACGCAAGTCCCTGTAGATGAGCTGTTACTATAGGAACGCTAACCTATTAGGATAAGTCTGGATACGGTTTACATAAAATCGTGACCATTATGAAAAAGTCATGATTGTGGATAAAAGCATGAGGGAACATGATGATTGAGCAGTTGTTTTCTGCCTGCTCTTTTATATTGTAGAATACATGACTGATTTTCTCACTCTCGCACACCTCATACCCTAAATCCAGCATGAAACCGTTTGTCATGTTATGATTTCTATAGAAATTTGGGATTGAAGAAGTAGATTTTTTTTTAAAGCTAGAAGCTAGGAGGACAGAGAGAAATGCACTTATACTATAGTTGGCATACAGTATCAGATGTTCGCTGGTTGTGCCGTAAAAATTGTGCGCGCAGACGCTCATCAAAGTTTCCAAATCTGTCATTGCTTAACTCTAATATTTTCTATCGCAAATACGATCATTAAAAAACTTATTTCTGCTTTCCAAAGAAATGTATCTTAAGATCTGTTCAGTACTTTGGGAGGAACAGCAGGTTGAATTTGGTACAACAGAGTAAAAACTCTGCTCATGTGACGTCGAGAAACTGACAGTACTTTTTGAGTCACGAGAAAGTGGTCAGCTTCGCTCTTTTCTGATCAGTTTCCCACTGGATTACTCATGAATATCAGAGAACTTTTTTTAGGGATGTTCTTTAGCTCTCACTGTTTCTGATGAATTCAGCAAAATTTTCCATCAGCTAGTTTTGATGATGTGATTCACGGGAGACCTTGAAGTGAGTTTTCATAGCTTTACCTACTTTTTTTTTTCAAATCAAACTAATTCACGTAAATGAATAGCTAATTTTAGAATATAACTGTAGCCGTTTTGATGAAAAATATTGAAATCTTAGTGGTCGGAATGAGATTAAAAAAAAAGTCAGAAACATCTCATCTCATTATCTCTAGCCACTTTATCCTGTTCTACAGGGTCGCAGGCAAGCTGGAGCCTATCCCAGCTGACTACGGGCGAAAGGCGGGGTACACCCTGGACAAGTCGCCAGGTCATCACAGGGCTGACACATAGACACAGACAACCATTCACACTCACATTCACACTTACGGTCAATTTAGAGTCACCAGTTAACCTAACCTGCATGTCTTTGGACTGTGGGGGAAACCGGAGCACCCGGAGGAAACCCACGCGGACACGGGGAGAACATGCAAACTCCACACAGAAAGACCCTCGCCGGCCCCGGGGCTCGAACCCGGACCTTCTTGCTGTGAGGTGATAGCGCTAACCACTACACCACTGTGCCACCCGAAGTCAGAAACATGTTGGTTTCAATTCAGTTAATTGGAGTTGTTTATTGGATATGACTCGCAGTTTTTTCGAGGTTCGCCTTGAAAAGTGTGAATACTATACTTTGTTCTTTAAACGCAAGTAGGCCCTACTTTTAAGAAATGCAAAGCCCTATAGAGTACAAAGAAGGTTTAAGAAATAATCTTTTACTTTTTTTTTAGTGTACCAATTTAAACTTTACCCAATTAGCATAATTAATACAAATTAAAAACTAATTTGCATTGTTTTTTACTGATTTTTCAGATTTGTATTCAGTATATAACCATCTATGTGCCAATTTCCATGTAAATATCTTGAAAAAATTAAGTTATGAAGAAAAAACATTTGATCTCATTGGTTAATGAGGCCCATTTTGGACCATGTGATCCTCCTACAGAATATTACAGCAGTTTTCTAAAAACTAAGCCTTTTTTTTCTTCAATCTTTGATTTGTAATATCTCAAGAACGGATAAACATTTTTAATTCCATAAAAAGTATGCTGCTCTGCATTCAATGAGAGCAGTTTCAAGCGATTTGGATTGAATTTTCATCCGATATGTCAACTTACGGTGGTGCTTGAAAGTTTGTGAACCCTTTAGAATTTTCTATATTTCTGCATAAATATGACCTAAAACATCATCAGATTTTCACACAAGTCCTAAAAGTAGATAAAGAGAACCCAGTTAAACAAATGAGACAAAAATATTATACTTGGTCATTTATTTATTGAGGAAAATAATCCAATATCTGTGAGTGGCAAAAGTATGTGAACCTTTGCTTTCAGTATCTGGCGTGACCCCCTTGTGCAGCAATAACTGCAACTAAACGTTTCCAGTAACTGTTGGTCAGTCCTGCACACCGGCTTGGAGGAATTTTAGCCCATTCCTCCGTACAGAACAGCTTCAACTCTGGGATGTTGGTGGGTTTCCTCACATGAACTGCTCGCTTCAGGTCCTTCCACAACATTTCCATTGGATTAAGGTCAGGACTTTGACTTGGCCATTCCAAAACATTAACTTTATTCTTCTTTACCCATTCTTTGGTAGAATGACTTGTGTGCTTAGGGTCGTTGTCTTGCTGCATGACCCACCTTCTCTTGAGATTCAGTTCATGGACAGATGTCCTGATGTTTTCCTTTAGAATTCGCTGGTATAATTCAGAATTCATTGTTCCATCAATGATGGCAAGCCGTCCTGGCCCAGATGCAGCAAAACAGGCCCAAACCATGATACTACCACCATGTTTCACAGATGGGATAAGGTTCTTATGCTGGAATGCAGTGTTTTCCTTTCTCCAAACATAACGCTTCTCATTTAAACCAAAAATTTCTATTTTGGTCTCATCCATCCACAAAACATTTTTCCAATAGCCTTCTGGCTTGTCCACATGATCTTTAGCAAACTGCAGACGAGCAGCAATGTTCTTTTTGGAGGGCAGTGGATTTCTCCTTGCAACCCTGCCATGCACACCATTGCTGTTCAGTGTTCTCCTGATGGTGGACTCATGAACATTAACATTAGCCAATGTGAGAGAGGCCTTCAGTTGCTTAGAAGTTACCCTGGGGTCCTTTGTGACCTCGCCGACTATTACACGCCTTGGAGTGATCTTCGTTGGTCGACCACTGCTGGGGAGGGTAACAACGGTCTTGAATTTCCTCCATTTGTACACAATCTGTCTGACTGTGGATTGGTGGAGTCCAAACTCTTTAGAGATGGTTTTGTAACCTTTTCCAGCCTGATGAGCATCAACAATGCTTTTTCTGAGGTCCTCAAAAATCTCCTTTGTTTGTGCCATGATACACTTCTACAAACATGTGTTGTGAAGATCAGACTTTGATAGATCCCTGTTCTTTAAATAAAACAGGGTGCCCACTCACACCTGATTCTAACTTCACCTTCAAATTAACTGCTAATCCTAGAGGTTCACATACTTTTACCACTCACAGATATGTAATATTGGATCATTTCTTCATAACCAAGTATAATATTTTTGTCTCATTTGTTTAACTGGGTTACTTTTAGGACTTATGTGAAAATCTGATGTTTTAGGTCATATTTATGTAGAAATATAGAAAATTCTAAAGGGTTCACAAACTTTCAAGCACCACTGTATAGTGAACTGTGTTCGCTTAAATGCTGATTCACTTCATTTACATATAGTATAGACAAGTAAAATAATGACAATGCACCCATTTTTGAAGAACCAGCATTCAAAATGTTAAAGAAAAATAACACACATTTACCTATTAAATACTTTTATTTATTGATGAAAATTTGGTCCCTGATTTAAAAAAAAAAAAAGTGTCACGTTAAAAGGCATCCATTGATACAGCAATACGGCCATCTATACAGCGCACGCAACCCATTTCACTTCTAAAAAAGATCACATGCTGAGAAATATTTCCAAAACTAAAACTAATTTCCAAAGACAAAACCTGGAGCTCACACAGCTGGATGACTGCCAGGTCTTAATGTTCAAATCAAAAACAAAGTCGTTTCCATTTGGGGGAAAAAAAAAAAAAACACTAAGAAGAACAACAAGAAGAGAATAAACAATGAATGACTTGGCTGCTTGTTTTGTCCTTGTACAACTTGTTTCAAGATGGATTAGATAAGGACGTCTAAAACAGAACTACAGCGGTACAAGAAAATCCTAGCAAGCAGAAGCAGAGGGGGAAGGGGAAAAAAAAATTACCATAAAAACCCTAATGGTGGTGTAAATGATCAACAATTTCTATTCTATGCTTTGAGCAACCAGAGACCACTTCAGTGGTTTATGAATTCACAGTCTAAAGTGTAAGATCAAGTCAGCGTAAGTGCTACCAGAAGCAAATGCATTTTTTTTTTTTGGTCCCACATCCTTTCCCCTTCAGTGAATTGGTTTTTTCACCGAGAGAACCGAAGCTGCATTTTGCTTTTAGCTAAAATAGTAGAAGCGTGTCGTTTTCAGGTGTCCTCTGTATCGTCCTGGAACAGAGTCAAACTGTAACTCCTACGGCTCTTCTAACTAACAGGCAACGTGAGGAAAGATGCTATAAAATTTGAAAGCAACCCATATAAGCTACAAAACAAAAGAAAGGACAGAAGAAAAAAAAAAACTGCACACACTGTACATACATTAAAAGTACCAATAAAAATATAACCTTGTACATCTTTCTCATGTGCTGCACACGTTGTGGAAATCTGGATTCGATGACTGCCAGAGAGAAAAGGAAGCCCAGTGAAGGTGCTCCTTTGAAAGTCAGTGGAATTAAACAGACTTTAATTTCGTTTCTCTCGTTTATTGGAAAAACATCATTCCTCATCGTAGTCTTCGTAACGACGGTTCTTCCTGATCAGGTCTTCAACGGACTCGTCCTGCTCTTCCTCGCCATCCCAGAATCCCACATCCTCGGAGTGTTTCTGCTCAAACCCGGAGCTTGACGCTCCCTCGCTGAGGGGGGAGGAAGGAGGAGTGTCCTCCAGTGATGTACTCTGGCAGGTGAAAGATGGTGGCTCCTCCTCTTCAGTGCCTCCATCACATCTGCCTTCGCCTTCCTCTTCCTCCTCCTCCTGTCCAGCATCTTCACTTACTTCCTCCTTTTCTATTGGCTGGGGCTGAGTGGGGCGGATCAGATTGGGTTGATTGACAGCTGAGGCAGGGCTGCTGCCTGAAAAGGGGCGGCTGCACTCTTTAGGCAAGGAGCTCCTGCGGCTATCCAAGAGCTCTGTTTTCTCAGTGCAGAGTGAGCTCGAGTCGCCCTCTGGTGGCCATTTTGGGCGGCTGGGACACACCGCAGCGTCTTCAGCCAGCACTCCGGTTTGAGCTGAAGTTTCCTCGCTGTCTGTTCTTGGAGGCCAAGAGATCTTCAGCCGTCTGGTTTCCACCGGTTTCTCCGTTCTCTCTGCTACCTCCTGAGCCCGTGTCTCCAGCGAGGCAGTGAGGATGTTCACTTTAAGCAGAGGAAACTCCTCCACGGTGGGACTGCTGGTGTTTTCCAGAGGCTCCTCCTTGCCCCCCTGGTCTTCTGCGTCCTCTGTTCGGGAGTCCCACAGCTCCTTGTGGGGTCGGTGTCCAAAACCTTCATCGTAGTTCCCTTTAGCCTTGAAGAGTTGGCAGAAGTGCGGCTTGCAGTAGACGGTGCCATGTAGAGAGGCGTAGTTCGCGAGGCTAAACAACACCAAAAAGAAAGATGAGAATTCAATGAAATGGTGACGCAAACATTAAAGATTAAATTAAAAGCATGGTCTTCACCTCAGCTTCGTGTTGCAGTGAGCACAGCGGAAGCAAGAGTTGTGATATATTTGCTGGTTGGCGACCAGTCGCTCCAGGGGGTACACCGTCTTCGTGCACGTCACGCAGCTCTCACGTGTCGGCAAACTGAACTTCTAAACACACACAATACGCTTTAACCGTTAAATGGATATTGTCTAAATTGTTCGTGTATCAAATAGGATTAAAAGGACTACACCACTGATCTTCAAGCTAACATCCACAGATGATCATTTCAATGCATGACCGAGAAAAGAACAGTTTCACTGAAAGTGGAAAAAAGATTTTAAAAAAGACTTACAAAGGAAGTCGAAGGGTGGGTGTTGGGAACATTAAATTTATTATGCCATCGTAATGCAGTCTAATCATGCGTTACTGCTCCAAATTGTTTGGGAATGTTTCTACTGGGATTATCTTTACAGTACTTGCATACATTTTAGGAAAAAAAAAAAAAAAAAAAAAAAAAAAAACACCACACACACCTTTGCTTCGCTGTAGTAAAAAGTCTACATATGCTATAGACGGAAGATTCCTTTAAGCATTCGACCCAAAGACTTTCACATTAAAAAGTACACAAATCTGGGAAGAAATCTGGAAACATTTTTAATATTTGTCATTAAAATCAAGGCTCACCTTAACCGTTTTAGTTTGGCCAGAAACAGGAGGAGCCACACTGGAGCCTGAAAGAGAAAAATCATTAGAAAGTAAATTTAAAATGCAGTACATGTCATTAAACAAGGGTTTTCTTTTTATTTACTTATTTAACCTTCACATCTATAAAGTGGAAACTACATGACAGAAGTAGAAATGAATGCAGCCAAAGCTGGAGTCTCTTTCAAACAATCTAATGCAGTCATGTCAGGTAAATATTTCTCTAACTAAATACTAAAAAGCAAAAGACCCATTACTGAGAAACTGCAAAGCACAAACTCCTCCATCCCATGGTGGAGCACCGAAACTGGAGACTCCTTCCATGAAATGTTAAATAAACGTGCCCTTCACCAAATCAACAACTCGAAGTACACTCTACAGAGTCCATACCTCCACCAAGCTACATATCAACATCAAAATTAAAATCCCTTGAATTTGGGATAATACTAAAGCCGTCCACCAAATTTCATCCAAATCTGTTCACTACTTTTTGAGTTACGTTGGCAACAGAAACAAATGGAGGCGAAAACATAACCTTCTCCAACACAGTTGGTGGAGGTACTTGCACCTTTCCTTATTAAATAACGAGCAGGTCTATTTAATACAAGATGTAGATTATGTGGAATGTCCGCCTTAATCTAATCCTTGTGATTAAGGTGTTACTATAGCAGGGGTTAACTCTGCCATGGCTGGTCCCAAGCCCGGATGAGAGAGGAGGAGCAGGGTTGGACGACGAGCCAGCAACCCTTCTCCGTAAAAACAAAACCCACTACAGAAATGTTGACAGGAGAACAATGTGAGAACTCAGTCCTGGATGAGGGTGGTACTTCACATAGAAGACCTATGATGTCACAGGGTGAAAACCAGACAGACTGAAATTTGGATGGACAGACAACATTTCAGACTTGCCTGTCCTGTGACATTTCCCTACACTGGCTACAACTTTCCACCAAGTTTCATGGAAATCGGATCAGTACCAAACTAACCAACCAACCAACCAACCAACCAACCGCATTGGAAACATGACCAACTTGGTGGACATAATCAAGTGAGCCCATTTTTGGGAAACGCTGTACTATAGAAACAATGGATTAGAACAAGCGCATTAATATAAAGCTGTGATTTTCTTTACAGCTGGAGCTACTTTCAGAGCTGCTGTTCTAGAGGTTATAGATTTCCCAAAACTGAAGTCAACAAGGGTGTGTTAAACACATTGTTTGATCACAGGGTAGGGCATCTGGTAACCTGACTCCTGCTCTACAACAGAGAAATTTATCCACACAATAATATTAGCACCTTACCGTATACCACAGTGTTGTTGGTATCATGGAGCAGGATTCAGGTTACAAGAGACTTCCAACCTTGTGATCCAATAACGTGTTCAACACACCCTTGTTGCCTTTCCGTTGTGTTTTTGGAAATCTCTGTAACCTGAATCCTGCTCCTTGTTCACACAGACACCTTACACCATCCGAGCTGCTGAATTTTTGATTCTGATTGGTCAGAAAATGAGTTTATTTACTGATTAACAGTGTCTGACAGGAATTCCAGCTAATTTCTAGGGACGTGCACGAAGGATGCGCCACATTATCTATGCCTAATACTACATGGATCAAAAGGGATGTTATTTAAAAAGGTAACATAGTAATTTTTTACTACATGTACAAACAACCTACAAAATACTATTCATGTTCTTCATGCAATCTCAAAAATAATGGTTTAAGCCATGATCATAGGATAAAAAGTATTATGTGGCTGAAAAAACCCACTTGGAAAATTGACTTCCAGTCTGGAACACTTGTGTTTGAACGGGACTTGCTTTAGTCATTTTATAGACAGACAGACAGACAGACAGACAGTTTACTCTAAGGTGGGGTTTACATTAGACCGTATCAGCGGATCATCAGATTAACGTTTTTAAAACGATTAGTGTGCACACAACACCACCAATACACGATTTGCGTGCACACAGCAACAACAATACACGGCTACGCTCGGCTAAGCAGGCATCCTGCGCTCCAAATCACTCCGCCCTGAACAGCGAGTGCCCTCTGGAGGGTGCGCACTCCGGCCCTGCGCAGCTCACAGAGCGCGCGAGTGAAGTGCACAAGCTGTGATTCGGGACTGAGCCGCTGTGTGTGTGATCTCAGTGCACATCACTTACTACTTGCAAGTGGAAGGATGGCAAGCCTAAAGACAATCATAACTACACAATGGGCAGTATTTGCATCAGTATTTGCAGTATTTTCATACTTTTATACTCTTTAATGAAAAGTGATACAAGGCGGAAATCCGCGCCGTTTTTCAGCAGTCGCGTCACATGACCAACGCCAGCGAATCAGGAAGGTGGATGTCACAGTGACGTTGTCCAATGACGACGCCAGCTAGAGCTCAGCACAGCGTATCCGCGTATTCTCAATGTTTACACAGCACCGGATCAGACACAATCTGGATTGAATACGTGGACCCTGGCGGATTCCCGTTTCCCGGCGTTTTAATGTAAACGGACAGTGCATCCGCGAAGAAAACGAGACAGATACGGTCTAATGTAAACTTGGCCTAAGGGCCACTGTAGATCTCAGGGGTGGAGTTTGGTGAACATGGGTGGAAATGGGGGCGGGGTCAAGGAGTTAAAAAATGTCTAACCAACCTACTTAATCTTAGAGCTGAGGGAGCGATAATGTCAAGGATGCATTATCCTAATGGGCTTCATGGGCAGCTTCCCAGGGCCTCGGCCACTAGGGGGCCTCAGAGGTAGCAAGATCGGAAAATATGAAACGATATTTTCAGAAGTTTTGATCATATTGATAACATTTTTGATGCATTTCGCCACCCGTAAGGAAGCCCACCTTGTCCCATCGCATAAATCACCCGTCACTGTCAATATGATCACTGTCCACCATGTCTTCACACGCTACGCCAGCTTGAGTTCAATGATTTAATTAATGACTTCGCTTTCCAGAAAAGTAGGAAAGTGCCCTTGTAAGTTGACCCATGGCTGTCAAACTGAATGCGCAAAGCTGTGTGCCGCTGCTGTTTGGGACATTACGTGTGTGAAAGGATGAAATGCTTCACATAGCCTAACATTTTGAGATTTATTTCTGAGAAGCAAGATATTTTTCTTTGTTATCGCTCTTTGTTTTCACAAGTTAAAAGTCGCCTGGATTCCAAAATGAAAACGAACGGTTATATACCAAATGAATGTTCTTGTTCTGAAGACTAAAGAAACTGTTGTAGGCCGAGGTTATGTTCTTGACATGTTGTTCATTGACTCACTCATTCAAAGGCTTCTCGAGGCTAAACTTTAGTTAACCAGACTTGTTGTTGATGTCTGATGGATTTTTTCACCATGCAATTGCCTATTTCACCATTGCTTTTTCTCAATTAAATAGGTGTTGATGGATAAATAGGTGTTGATGTTGTTTTATCGTTCAATAGTATTTCTAATTGTGCCACTGTCATTATTTAAGTTTCTGTGTCCAGTTAGACAGGCACGTCTGAGGGGGTGAATTTGCTGAGCGCAGTTGACAACAGGCGGGGGTGGGGCCTCGGGGGGGTGTCTGCCCAGGGCCTCGGCAAGGGTTAACGCGGCCCTGGATAATGTTAAACAATTGATTAATCTTACCACTTTTAATAAAGAAAAAAAAATACATAAATCACTGATTTAGATCATGAATCTTTCTGTAAGGAGACATTTAACTTTTATGGAAGGTGTCAGTCAAGCTGTGTGTCTCCACCCCCCTCTTATTAACGTCAAGAGAAAGAGAAGCAGAGGCAGGTGGGGAACAATTTAGAGGCAGTGACTAGGTTTCACAATATTCGATGCAACTATAAATGGATAAAAAGCACACAGTGTAAACTGGCTCACCGTTGTGATCCGTGGTCGGAGCTTTCCTGGGGTCAGGCTCAGGACTGGAGTTCTGCACAATACAGATGCATCATGAGTGAAGAAACAAACAGTGCCCTCTACAGGCAAAACACAATCTGGCAGCAGTAGCACATACCACATCCAGGGGCACCGGAGGGACGTTTTCTTTCTGCTTCACGCTATAAGCAGGTGCCTCCATGTCCACTTCACTCTGACCCTGAGGGGAGGGGCAAACTAATCAGAACCTGAACTAATCAGAATAAATGAGAGAGAGAAAGAGGGGAGTTGATAAACAGGACACTCACACAAGAGGATGAGGACACCTCTTGTTTAGACACTGCAGCCTGATAAAGGGCCATTCTGTCCCTGAGGGGCGTGGTCTCTACCATTGTCTCAAACACTCCTGAGAGAGAGAGAGAGAGAGAGAGAGAGAGAGAGAGAGAGAGAGAGGTGTCAAATAGTGTGCAGGACACAAACCCTGTGTCCGAAATCACTCACTACATAGTGGATTATATAGTGAGCTCACCATTTTATAGTGCTGTCCGAATGTATAGTGAGAATTATTACACCCTATATAGAGCACTTGGGGCGGCACGGTGGTGTAGTGGTTAGCGCTGTCACCTCACAGCAAGAAGGTCTGGGTTCGAGCCCTGTGGCCGGCGAGGGCCTTTCTGTGCGGAGTTTGCATGTTCTCCCCGTGTCCGCGTGGGTTTCCTCCGGGAGCTCTGGTTTCCCCCACAGTCCAAAGACATGCAGGTTAGGTTAACTGGTGACTCTAAATTGAGCGTAGGTGTGAGTGTGAGTGTGAATGGTTGTCTGTGTCAGTGTGTCAGCCCTGTGATGACCTGGCGACCTGTCCAGGGTGTACCCCGCCTTTCGCCCGTAGTCAGCTGGGATAGGCTCCAGCTTGCCTGCGACCCTGTAGAACAGGATAAAGCGGCTAGAGATGATGGATGGATGGATAGAGCACTCATAGTATCCCACAATGCACCGTGAAAAGTAGTGGACAACCGATGGTCACTAACCAAGCAATATTGTGCATTGCAGTTGCGCTGAATGGACGGAGGAAGAAACACATTATAAACTGACATTCAAGTCCAATTAAAAATAGTAAGAGAATAGGGGAAAAAAAGCTAAAATAGAATAAGACATAACATACAAGAATAGAGTGCAGAGCGAGGAATTAATCAAAAGCCTCAAATTTGATTTAATAAAAGGCAGCGGCAAAGAAGAACGTATTCAGAACTGAAAAGATTTTAAAAGAACTGAAAGATGCAGGTAGTTTGTATTTATTAATTAATGTGGGAAATGCGCTCAGTATAATATGGATTTATTATTTTGAAAACCCACCAGCCGTCTGATCTGGCACGTTTTAATTGTGCGACAGTAATGACGTAAATAACGGAGCGGCGGCGTAGTGTCCGAAAGCGTTTTTAAATTTTACCAATGAGCTCACTATATAGTAATTCCCTAAATAGGGAGTAGGGAGTAGTGAACGAGTGAGTGATTTCGGAAACAGCCGAGGTCAGAGGAAGAAGAGGAAACAGGCATTTCCACAGCGAGCCTAGATCACTTAAAAGTCAGCCGTCAGCCCTTTCCTGTACCGTCTGGAGATCCTGACTCACAGGTAACAAAACAAAAATCACAACAACTTTTGCACTCCTTTTTCTATACCTTTATCTCCGAATTCCATTTTGTCAGGGCCACTTCCTGATTGTACTGACTCTCCAGAAACCTGCACAGACAAAACACTAGATTAGTGATGGTTTAATCAGAAAGAAACAAAACACAGTAAAGAACGCATGCGCTGTGTTCTAGCTTGATAAAAGACCGGAGGTTGCAGCATTCTGGAGGACAAATGTGTGGAAAATTTATAAGTAGAAAACAGTGCCTTTCTTAGGAGTGTGTGCCATGATTTATAGCGGCCCAATCAAAAGTTTGTACACCCCTACTCTATACATTCATAGGTTTTTCTGTATTGTGACCATTTTCTACATTGTAGAACAATATTGAAGACATCGAAACTATGAAATAACATCTGGAACATGTATGGAATCATGTGGTAAACCAAAAAAGTTTGATATTTTAGGTTCTTCAAAAGTATCCAGTGTTTACCTTGATGACGCTTTGGACACTATTGCCATCATCTTCACCAAATTCATCAGGTAGTCAACTGGAATGCTTTTCAATTAACGTGTGCGCCTCATCAAAAGTTAATTAGTGGATGAGTTTCTTGCCTTCTTAATGCGTTTGAGATCAAATAGTAAATACAACCCCGATTCCAAAAAAGTTGGGACAAAGTACAAATTGTAAATAAAAACGGAATGCAATGATGTGGAAGTTTCAAAATTCCATATTTTATTCAGAATAGAACATAGATGACATCAAATGTTTAAACTGAGAAAATGTATCATTTAAAGAGAAAAATTAGGTGATTTTAAATTTCATGACAACAACACATCTCAAAAAAGTTGGGACAAGGCCATGTTTCCCACTGTGAGACATCCCCTTTTCTCTTTACAACAGTCTGTAAACGTCTGGGGACTGAGGAGACAAGTTGCTCAAGTTTAGGGATAGGAATGTTAACCCATTCTTGTCTAATGTAGGATTCTAGTTGCTCAACTGTCTTAGGTCTTTTTTGTCGTATCTTCCGTTTTATGATGCGCCAAATGTTTTCTATGGGTGAAAGATCTGGACTGCAGGCTGGCCAGTTCAGTACCCGGACCCTTCTTCTACACAGCCATGATGCTGTAATTGATGCAGTATGTGGTTTGGCATTGTCATGTTGGAAAATGCAAGGTCTTCCCTGAAACAGATGTCGTCTGGATGGGAACATATGTTGCTCTAGAACCTGGATATACCTTTCAGCATTGATGGTGTCTTTCCAGATGTGTAAGCTGCCCATGCAACATGCACTAATGCAACCCCATACCATCAGAGATGCAGGCTTCTGAACTGAGCGCTGATAACAACTTGGGTCGTCCTTCTCCTCTTTAGTCCGAATGACACGGCGTCCCTGATTTCCATAAAGAACTTCAATTTTTGATTCGTCTGACCACAGAACAGTTTTCCACTTTGCCACAGTCCATTTTAAATGAGCCTTGGCCCAGAGAAGACGTCTGCGCTTCTGGATCATGTTTAGATACGGCTTCTTCTTTGAACTATAGAGTTTTAACTGGCAACGGCGGATGGCACGGTGAATTGTGTTCACAGATAATGTTCTCTGGAAATATTCCTGAGCCCATTTTGTGATTTCCAATACATAAGCATGCCTGTATGTGATGCAGTGCCGTCTAAGGTCCCGAAGATCACGGGCACCCAGTATGGTTTTCCGGCCTTGACCCTTACGCACAGAGATTCTTCCAGATTCTCTGAATCTTTTGATGATATTATGCACTGTAGATGATGATATGTTCAAACTCTTTGCAATTTTACACTGTCGAACTCCTTTCTGATATTGCTCCACTATTTGTCGGCGCAGAATTAGGGGGATTGGTGATCCTCTTCCCATCTTTACTTCTGAGAGCTGCTGCCACTCCAAGATGCTCTTTTTATACCCAGTCATGTTAATGACCTATTGCCAATTGACCTAATGAGTTGCAATTTGGTCCTCCAGCTGTTCCTTTTTTGTACCTTTAACTTTTCCAGCCTCTTATTGCCCCTGTCCCAACTTTTTTGAGATGTGTTGCTGTCATGAAATTTCAAATGAGCCAATATTTGGCATGAAATTTCAAAAGGTCTCACTTTCGACATTTGATATGTTGTCTATGTTCTATTGTGAATACAATATCAGTTTTTGAGATTTGTAAATTATTGCATTCCGTTTTTATTTGCACTTTGTCCCAACTTTTTTGGAATCAGGGTTGTAATAAAAATACAGTAATTAGCCCTATTCCATCCACAACTGTAGTAATCCATACAATATTACATCGTCAAGAAGCACTCAACTTAGTAAAGAGAAATGACAGCCGTCATTACTTAAATCACAACCATCATGACTTAATTAATAGCAATAAAGAAAAAACATTGAATCAGGTGGTGTTCAAACTTGACTGGTACTGTACATACAGCACATACACATGGGTTCAATACATCACGTGTTTTATTGCATGGTTTATATTAATATGCTTGTTCTAATACATTACCCTTTCTATAGTAACAGCTCGTATGATCGATGCCCCACAATCACTCGATTACTGATGTAGCGCAGTTTTTTTTTTTTTGGTGAGATGTTCATTTGACATTTATGGAAGGAGTCTCCAGTGTCAGCGCTTTGGACGAGTCTGAGGCAAAGCTGTAACTTGAAAGTTTTCCAGCACAGAAATGATGCTTTAGATGGAGATTGAGGTTTGTTGGTAATATGACAAGCTTCAAGAACTTTTTTTTTTGTCCTATGAATGTCATGAAAGAGGAAAGAAAAGTGAGGTTGTTGAAGCAACAATTGATTCTAGAAGGTGATAACAGGAACGGGTGCTCCAGAGCATTAAACTGCAACTATAAATGGATAAAAAGTATGTGGTGTTCGTTAATAAATAAATAAATATTGTATACATGTATTGTATGTGTGTATATATGATTTGATCGATATTATACCATGTCGGTATGTTTTGGTATGTTTTCTTTTTTGTTTATTGCTTTTGTATATATAGTTTATTATGGTGGAAAGTGACATTTGATTAGCGGTGGTATAGAGGGTTAGGATTGGATAAGTTATTACTTCTTCCTAATCCTTTCTGAACATTGTTATGTTATTGCCTTGTGGCTACGCTATTCTGTTTATGACTATGTTTTGATTATTGCATTTTTATTTAAATTTTTATATATCTTTCTTCTTTATTGTTCAGAATAAAGTAATCAATAAAAATTTTTAAAAAATTAAAAAAGTTAGCCCTGGTGAATTGTTGTATATATGGATGTGCTGTTCTAAAAATAGAAAATCAACTCCAGGGTGGAAACGGTAACTCTTCGCATCAGGCCTCATCACACCAAATCGACGTTGATTGGTGTTCTAGAACACCACACCCACCACCTCAAGTGTTTTACTCCTTACATTATGAACAGAATATAATTTCCAGTTTCAGGTTCTTCTCGGTCTCATAAATGTCTGAAATGAAAACTGCAGCACTGTCATTTAAACACACACTTGAGTCCTATGCTGAGAGTCGAGTCTTGTGCCATCTTACTAGCCTTTAATAATCCACTAATGAGCTCAGAGTAACAGACACACTGGCAGACCAGACACCATCGTCTAGCCACTCTACACACACCTCCCCAAGACCCAGCCTGCCTCTACAGCTGAACCTGTTGGGAGAACACCAGACATCCCACAGCTGCACAAACCACAGGATTAGTCTGCTCCATGCTAATCAGAGAAGAAGGATCATGTGAGTGTAGATAAATAATAAACAGCAGGAGAACATCTACTATCCAAGTTCAACAGGAGGTTCTTCAGATCAAAAAAGCTCAACTGCCAAGTCATGATCAGAGCCATGAGGGATTTGTGGGTAGGAGGTTTTAAGAAGGCATGACAGGCCGGGATTCATCAACAGGACTTCCTTCTTCCGTTTCGATAAAAAAGACGGTCAGTCCGTCCAACCGTCCCACTTTTCTCGAGCTGTATCGCAGACTACAGCATGTTGCTCTCTAGTGCATGTGGGGACTAATTTCAGAGCGCTGCATCAACAGTCATGGAAATATTATTAAAATAAATGATAAAAATAATAGTAAACAGGTCATGTAGTATTATCATAAATAAATAGGGCTCTTTTTGCTTAAATCGTACAGAAGATAAACTAATTAAAATATCAAGACTATAAAAAAAAAAAAGTTTTGCGCTTCAGTGACCTTATTTAATGTGTTATAAATCATTTTTGCAAGAATGTTTTATTGATAACCATCTTAAAATCATATGGAAGATAAATAAAAAAACTAAAAAGCAGGGTTTTTTTTTGCTTGATATATAGTATATATTTATTATATTACATAAACACCATTTTATACATGTATACATACTTGTGTATTATTTTTATAAGAACGTATTTAGTTATTATTTACAACACGTTAGGTTTTTTTCCTCGCTTTTTGTGCGGCTCATTTGCCATTTTTATACCATCAGTGTGAATTGTTTCGTCCTTGTTTTCAGCACAGAACACGCGCGCAGTACTCTTTCTGCTTTAGAGTTACACTCAAAATTATTTTGCTGCCAGCTTCCATTTTATACAAAACTAAACTACAAAATCAAGCAACAACAAATTTACAAGGAAACTTTAAAAAACAGAGAGATAGTAAGACATTGGCCTTATCAGCTCTTCATTTTGGACCATTCCAGAAACAACATTCATCCATTCGATATAGTATAAAAGTCGAGTCTTAAAAGTAGACTGGACCGCTATTATCTGACCAGACTTTTAAGAAAAAGAAGCAAAGCAGTTTCTACACAGACTTCTGATAACATCTACAAGAACACATACAGCCACAACTAACAGTCCTGGAGTCGTGTATCTTACCTACTGAAAGAGGCCTCGGTCTGATTCCTGATTCTGCGACAGAGCTGTGTGTGTGAGACTTGTGCTCTGAGCCCCAGATTCGAGACAGGGATCTCGCCTGGGCTTTGTTGGCAGGACCAAGAAGAGGAGGAGGAGGAGGAGGAGGGGAGAGAAGCTGCGAGCAGCTGGTGAAGCTTTCAGAGAGGGGGTTCAAATCAGTGCTGTTCCTCAGCGGAGAGGCGTGAGGTGGGAGACTTCAGACTGCGCTTGTGACACGGGGAGAGCAGGAGGCAAACGCAGCACAAAGAACACGAACCAAGCGGGGGATCAGAGAAGACAAAGAGCTTTTACATTAATCCAACATACAAAAGAGCCCGAGGATCTGAGACAGTCCTGACATGGCGGTGTTCAAAAACCTTCTGCCTTCTAACGTTCAATTTTAACACGATATTCACCACCAATCTGGAAGAACATGATCCCCAACAACGAAATGGAAAGATGTCAGAAAGCTGGTTTACTTATACGCAAAACAGCAGCTACAGTTTTGTCATCGTGTACAATTTCAACAATGTTGTGTACAAATAAAGCACGACCCACCCATTACACCCCTCAGCCCACCCTCACCCACAAGTCAAGCAGCAACATATGGCTGAAATTTAATCAGACGCAAACCCTTTTTGGACCCCCCCCTTCAGCAAGATATAACTCATAATACATGTAACACGTTATAAAATCTCAGGAACCTATACGGACATGTTCAGAGAATCCACTACGGACCTGAAATTTTATCAAAAGGAACCATAGTTCTCAAAAAACGTTATGGTTTATTAGTAAACATCAAAACGTCAGTACGAACACCGACTCAAGAGGAGAACGAGCCAGAAAATCCCTTATAAATGTTGACATTTTCTACTACATATAAAGTTCCGTTGACTTTCCTCATCTTATCTCATTATCTCTAGCCGCTTTATCCTGTTCTACAGGGTCGCAGGCAAGCTGGAGCCTATCCCAGCTGACTACGGGCGAAAGGCGGGGTACACCCTGGACAAGTCGCCAGGTCATCACAGGGCTGACACATAGACACAGACAACCATTCACACTCACATTCACACCTACGGTCAATTTAGAGTCACCAGTTAACCTAACCTGCATGTCTTTGGACTGTGGGGGAAACCGGAGCACCCGGAGGAAACCCACGCGGACACGGGGAGAACATGCAAACTCCGCACAGAAAGGCCCTCGCCGGCCACGGGGCTCGAGCCCGGACCTTCTTGCTGTGAGGCGACAGCGTTAACCACTACACCACCGTGCCGCCCCGTTGACTTTCCTGAACTGAACTCTCTTTCATGCATCTCAACCTCAAGTAACATTCTAGCATTTTAAAATCCAGTGAAAAATCTGCTTTTGAAGATTTCGTTCCACCCGTCTTTACATTTTTCACTGAACCGAGCGATAGGGGGAGGGGGGAAAAAAACAAACCACATTACAACCAAAATTTAAAAAATTATAAGTTTACAATAGGAAATTAGTTCACACTTTGATTATCAGCATCATCAAGGTCAGCGTGCATCTCTTCACCAGAGGTTAAAAAGAAACACACCCCTAGAACTTGTTTTCTTGTACAGAGTGTGTAAGTTTTGATGGCGGTACAGGAGCATGGTGGACAGTTTGTACTTCATCGCAAACTGAATTAATTAGAATAGTTTCCGTTTCACTATGGTACGAAGCTAGCAAAGTTTTAAACTTCACACCAGCAGCGACCCAAAGTTATTCATTTCCAGTGGTTGCTAGGCTACACTGAGCCACATGGCGCGATGGGTCGCCTAGCACCAAAATCGCCGTTACTCGCTTTATGCAAATGAGCAGCGACAGAATCAAGTGATGGCCAATCAGAGGGCGGATGTACTTACTTATCCTCTTCGCTCCCACTGGAGCATAAGGTCTCCACAAGATCCCTTCATCCAGCACGGTCTTTTGCCTCGGTCTCGGCCTCAATCCAGGTAATCCCAATTTGCTCAAGTTCTGCTTCACCAGGTGTTCCTTGGCCTGCCCCTTGGTCTCTTGCCTTGTGGGGTCCTTCGCAATACTCGTCTGTGGCATCCTCAGCACATGTCCTAGCCATCAAGGTCGTCTATAGAGGGCGGATGATGTGTTCCTCTTATAATCTTTTTCCTCTTAGAACATATTGTTAAACTTGACTTCCTATACTAGCATTTTCGTTCCCATCTCCACCGTGCTTGTTGTGGATCTGCACAGGCATCGTCTCCACACACTGACGGCGGCGATTCCGAGTGCTACTTTGTGGTCCATGGTGAAACAGTAACGTCTGAAGAAGTGTTTGACATCATTTATAGGAAAATTACTTCCCTCCAAAACATTTTTCAGCAAGAATGCACCCGATTTGTGGGTTCAGGCATATATGGGGTGATGTATTAATAAACCTGCCTTTAAGAAAATACAAACATCCAACTCCACGATGAATATAGCAAAGACAAGGTACAGTGCCTTGCAAAAGTATTCATCCCCCTTGGTGTTTGTCCTGTTTTGTTGCATTACAAGCTGGAATTAAAATGGATTTTTGGAGGGTCAGCACCATTTGATTTACACAACATGCCTACAGCTTTAAAAGGTGCTTTTTTTTTTAAATTCTGACACAAACAATAATTAAGATGAAAAAACAGAAATCTGGAGTGTGCATAAGTATTTACCCCCCTTTCATACGAAACCCCTAAATAAGAGCTGGTCCAACCAATTCGCTTCATAAGTCAGTCACAGAATTAGTGGATTATGATCCACCTGTGTGCAATCAGTGTCACATGATGTCTGTATAAATCACCCTGTTCTGGAAGGACCCTGACTCTGCAACACTACTAAGCAGTGTTTTTTTTTTTTTTGTAAGTGTGTATTTTTATATGTATTATTTGGACCTTTGAGTCTGTAACAATAAAGTGTATATATATAAGCAAGCAACATGAAAACCAAGGAGCCTCCAAACAGGTCAGAGACAAAGTTGTGGAGAAGTATAGATCAGGGTTGGGTTATAAAAAATATCCCAAACTTTGAATATCCCAGGGAGCACCATTAAATCCATTATAGCAAAATGGAAAGAATATGGCACCACTACAAACCTGACAAGAGAAGGCCGCCCACCAAAACTCACAGACCGGGCAAGGAGGGCATTAATCAGAGATGCAACAAGACACCAAAGATAACACTGAAGGAGCTGCGAAGATCCACAGCAGAGATGGGAGTATCTGTCCATAGGACCACTTTAAGCCATACGCTCCACAGAGCGGGGCTTTATGGAAGAGTGGCCAGAAAAAGAAAAAAAGTCACTGCTTAAAAAAAAAAAAAAACGTTTAGAGTTTGCCCAGCAGCATGTGGCAGACTCCTCCAAAACACATGGAAGAAGATTCTCTGGTCAAATGAGACTAAAATTGATCTTTCTGGCCATCATGGGAAATGCCATGTGTGGCGCAAACCCAACACCCTGAGAACACCATTCCTACAGTGAAGCATGGTGGTGGCAGCATCATGCTGTGGGGATATTTTTCATCTGCAGGGACAGGAAAGCTGGTCAGGACTGAAGGAAAGATGGATGGCACTAAATACAGGGCAATTCTGGAGGAAAACCTGTTTGAGTTGGCCAAAGGTTTGAGACTGGGATGAAGGTTCATGTTCCAGCAGGACAATGACCCTAAACATACTGCTAAAGGTACACTGGAGTGGTTTAAAAGGGAAACATTTAAATGTCTTGGAATGGCCTAGTCAAAGCCCAGACCTCAATCCAGTTGAGAATCTGTGGCATAACTTGATTGCTGTACACCAACGCAACCCATACTTACGCACACTCCAGATTTCTGTTTTTTCATCTTAATTATCGTGGTCACATCTCATCTCATTATCTCTAGCCGCTTTATCCTTCTACAGGGTCGCAGGCAAGCTGGAGCCTATCCCAGCTGGCTACGGGCGAAAGGCGGGGTACACCCTGGACAAGTCGCCAGGTCATCACAGGGCTGACACAGACACACAACCATTCACACTCTCATTCACACCTACGGTCAATTTTAGAGAGTCACCAGTTAACCTAACCTGCATGTCTTTGGACTGTGGGGGAAACCGGAGCACCCTGAGGAAACCCACGCGGACACGGGGAGAACATGCAAACTCCACACAGAAAGGCCCTCGCCGGCCCCGGGGCTCGAACCCAGGACCTTCTTGCTGTGAGGCGACAGCGCTAACCACTACACCACCGATCGTGGTCACAATAAAAAATAATTTTCAACTTTAAAGCTGTAGGCATGTTGTGTAAATCAAATGGTGCTAACCCTCCAAAATCCATTTTAATTCCAGCTTGTAATGTGACAAAACAGGACAAACACCAAGGGAGAGGAATACTTTTGCAAGGCACTGTAAATATATCATGAATATACAGTACATCAAATACAGTCTTATAATATTGATTAGTAGATACATTTTTCTAAAAAATTCATGCCTCTGAACATTTTCTTGCTCACTCCCTCAAAGCTACGTTCGCAACGCCTACAAACTGGCTGCAAGTGACAGAGCGACCAGCGCGAGCACAAGGTACAAAAACGTAACCTTTGAAAGCAGGGTTAGAAAGAAGCCTAAATAAAAACCATCTCCACACTGTTTTGGTGAAATATATTTACGCTTTCTTAAAATAGTGATGTCAAAGTGTATTATCAAGATTAGTCAAAGTACATAACAGTGGCTGTGCTTTTAAATATTAAATACGTAATTAGCTTCACTCTGATTGGACAAAGAACCATCACCACATGCTCTCCACCAACATGTGGAACTGCAGCTAAACTCAAGAGGAAAGCAATGGCTTCTGTGTCGTGATTACATGTACGAACCCGAGTCAGAAGAGGACCTTGGAGGAACAGACAAACCAAACCCACAACCAAGACTACAGAGGCTGTTCACCTTGAAGACCTTCTGCAGACGTGGGTACGGCCTGGTACTTGACTTACACCCTCTTCCCCAGATTTTCAAGGGCTAGCGAGAGTCCACCAGACACTTTGGAGGACTGGTTATCTTTTGTGTATTCTAGAACAGCGACATCTTGGCTTGTTTCTTCCGGGTATCTTTTGCGGAATAATGAGGGCAAAATTCAGGGCACACTCATACGATCAGTACCCTAACTGAGCCCGTTTAACCCTCCAAAGTTCAGTTTGTTTGACTAGGATCAACAAACATTGTGTACCATGTTCAGATGTGGCTCACTTGGATTGCTCGGAAGAGGTGTACGGGTCAGTTCAGCTCGTGTGATCCCTAACCGTGCCTGAGCACAGAGCTCGAACCCTGTGATGTCAAAATAAGTCGACGGAAACAATTTTCAATTCATTCAAGAATTTGGGTTAATAACAGGTCCGGTTCTCAGCTTATTGATGACCATGAATTATAGTTAATGAGTATAATTCGTAAAAATCTTATTCTTGCACCACAAGCTATTGAAAATCAATAAACCTGTGCAGTATGTGACAGGGACGTGTCACCACACCCAAATAATCACCGACTCCAAATAATACACAATTTAAAGAGTCACAAAAAAAAAAAAAAATCCATTATGCTACGCAAGAGCACTTTTCTTCAATACAAAAAGCTGCATCATGATGATGCAAGCATACTCCGGCACGGAATGATAAGCGCAGTGTGAGAGCAGGCCAGCAGGGAAAGAGGAAGAGACAAATCGCTCTTGGGTGTGGTTCATAGCACCCGTGCCTACTACGTCTACACCCTCAGATTGCTATGAGCAATCATATGCTAATGAGGAGTGGTACCAGAGCAGATTCGACATAATGTGTGCGCAGTTTTGTAACTGATCTGGGGTGGGTTTCCTTGTAAGGCCAAGAGTGTCTTAAATTACCTCTTAAGATCCATCGTCAAGCTAACGTGGTTTTCCCAAACAACATCGTAGCCCAAGTAATCCTTTAGTTTGCTTGGAATTTACGAGAGACCCGGACCACTCGTTCAAAACAAAAAGAGTGACTCAATCAACGGGGAAAACTGGTGTCGAATCTGTTGATGGGGTTCAATTATTTTTCTTGTACATTGCAAGTACATCGAGTTAATTATTAAATAAATATACAAAAAAAAAATATTATGAATATATTTCAATGTGTTATATGGAATGTCACACCAATATCGGCACATTTTAATCAAATTTATCTCCGTTATGCGAGTGATTATTGAATTTAGCGTCATAAATGAGACATTTCTGACCACCTCAAGTCGTCAATTCAACCTGCTTAGGTACGGTGCACACAGATCAAACCCCCCCTCGCTCTTGTAAGGGAGAACATTGAATGTATTGTGGATAACAGTTGAAATAATCCTGACTGCATAATGGGGGCAGGGGAACAGTGAAACGAGTGAGCACGGGGAACACATTTACCTAATTATTTCGCTTATTTGCTCCTTCTTCCATGTGAACATTTGTTCATTTAATTAAAAACACGCTTGGAATAAAAAAAAAAAAGTAAAAATAGTTTTTATATATATAAAAATTTTGATAAAGGCAAATTTATCATCAAAATTCTATTCCTCATTAAATATACAAATGCATTTCTGACAGCTATTTTGTCACTGCTACAGCAAGTTATGAGTGTTTGAAATACGCCATGTAATACATCAATCCATGTGTCAAAGCAATGGCCGTACACAAGATTCGTCGAGACCTGTGCGAGACATCGTAGGACGGAAGTAAAACGTACAGCGGAAATCAAAGTGACCGACGTCTGCCAACGTTGTCAAAAGACGCGCGCGCCCTCCTTCGAATGCTGACGTAATCAAGCCGGAAGTTTTGTTTGCTTTAATAGCAAAATCAGGTTTGAAAAAAGTAGGCAGTAATCGTCATTTAAACTCATTTTTGTGCAATATTTCATTTGGAAAACAGTTTTCAAACTGGCGGCACCAACACCTGGCTAACACTTCACGTTTCGAAGTCTCGCACAAGTCTCGTGAAGATCGTGCGGATAAGCGACGCCTGCCGTGGACCAAACGAACTAAATTCAACATGGCTAAAAAACAAATAGGCTGATAAGTATAATATTTAATTGCAATTAGTTGCCAATACGAGTCACGATATAAAGCTTACTAAAACCAAAAACGCAACTGAATAAGGCTTTAAGAAATAAAGCAAGTTTAAAAATGACTTCAGTTCCGCTTTAAACATTATGTTTCGGTTAAAAACGAACGCCACGTGACCTTATCGACTAGATTTAGCAACTACTAATGCCCATATCGGGGATGCGCACTGCAAAGACGCTCTTTAGACTCCTTCTTACGAGCGAGTTCAGGAAAACCACATACAGAGACAACATTCATTGCTTAAAGTGCCATTCCACCATTGGATGTATTCTTTGGCATAAAATACAATATATTTTATGACATGACTAGACAGAGAAATCTTTTAGCTTCAAAATGATATATCAAACATAATTTTTTGACAACGACAAGTATATTAATTTTGCGACCAAAGTCACCTACCCTTTTAATTTCCGCGCAGTAGTGAAACGTGATGTCATCGGCAGGTTCCTCTTCTTGTGTACCACGTCACGTGGCACAGATTATCAGCAATGGCGGATAGAACGCGATTTCCACTTGTCGATTGCTGTGCCGATATTCACCATCGACCGTCTCCTTTGGGCATCACTTGCTATTTTCCTTCGCTTCTTTTCCGAAGCTGACAATCGCGTTCTATCCGCCATTGCTGATAATCTGTGCCACGTCACACGTGACGTGGTACACAAGAAGAGGAACCTGCCGATGACGTCACGTTTCACTACCGCGCGGAAATTAAAAGGGTAGTTGACTTTGGTCGCAAAATTAATATACTTGTCGTTGTCAAAAAATTATGTTGATATATCATTTTGACGCTAAAAGATTTCTCTGTCTAGTCATGTTATCATAAAATATATTGTATTTTATGCCAAAGAATACATCCAATGGTGGAATGGCACTTTAAGCAACGAACGTTGTCTCTGTACGTGGTTTTCCCGAACTCGCTCGTAAGAAGGAGTCTAAAGAGCGTCTTTGCAGCGCGCATCCCCGATATAGGCATTAGTAGTTGCTAAATCTAGTCGATAAGGTCACGTGGCGTTCGTTTTTAACCGAAACAATGTTTAAACGGGAACTGAAGTCATTTTTAAACTTGCTTTATTTCTTAAAGCCTTATTCAGTTGCGTTTTTGGTTTTAGTAAGCTTTATATCGTGACTCGTATTGGCAACTAATTGCAATTAAATATTATACTTATCAGCCTTTTTGTTTTTTAGCCGTGTTGAATTTAGTTCGTTTGGTCCACGGCAGGCGTCGCTTATCAAAAAATTATGTTTGATATATCATTTTGAAGCTAAAAGATTTCTCTGTCTAGTCATGTCATAAAATATATTGTATTTTATGCCAAAAAAATACATCCAATGGTGGAATGGCACTTTGAGTCTCTCAACTCTCTCGTTAGCTCTAAAGGGCAATGTTATTGAGAAACCCACCCATTCTCTTCACCCATTTTCTTTAAGCTGGGAAAGCAACGGTCCACTTTAAAAGGCCCAGTCGAAAACAATAAGAACAGTTTCCCACATAATGTCTCCTTTTGGCCAAGTTATCAAATCAGGAAATTTACATTTTTCCAGACCCCTTTTTTTTTTTTTAATCAAGAGTGCGTTATCAGTTGACACAGGATGAAACCCAGCTGAGCAATTAAGCGTTAAACGCCTTTCACAAGCACACCAGAGCAATTTATACTCAGAACCTCACCAGTGAGAGTAAATGAATATACAATACAGCTCTCATCTCCGAGCCTCCCTCATGATCTTCCTTCCAAAAAAAAACAGCACAGAGAACGGCAGGCTTTTAGAAGATGCTTGAGAGCATGTGTTGTGCTCATGTGAAGCCTGATCCCATGACAGCACTCCAGGGAGCAACACTGCGCCCAGATCCTCAGCTCTGCGACCTCTGGTCATGTGACCTCCAGGCTACACCACCACTCTGGAAAAGCGGAGCGGGTTCTCTCAGTGCATCCATATGGGGAGGATCAGGACTCCTGACCTCACAGAAACGTGCAAATATAAACAGAAGGGGAACAAAGGAACATGTGCGGGGAAGGAAATCTCATGTTCCTTTAATGAGCAATAAACTCAAAGCTATGGATAAAATCAATCTATAATCTTAGTTAAATGCTTATTAGTTTCCCTTCATTTGATTCCAAAGTTATATTTTTATCTTCTCTTTGCTTTACAGGCCACGAATCCTTTCAGAAGACACACAAAGCTCCATTGTCTCCGGTTACGACTCAGAACCGTCACGTAAACTTTACAGTCCAGATGAAGGGAAACGACACATGAAAGTTTATTTCTTCTCTCTCACTGGCAGCCTGTTTAACATTCTTCACCCCGGTTCGGACTCAAGTCAGAAGTATAAACCGTCCAGTGTGTCTCATGTTTATTGAAGCCTCACAGACCTGATGGCAATTAGCGTGTTTTGTACAGCATTCGTCAGCAAAGGTACAGCAATCTGAAGTGTTTTGCTGAGGGAAATGTTTCAAGCAAGCATTTTAACAGACTGTTAAGAGTTAGGAATGTAAATGAATACTAAATATTATTTGAGTTATTATACGAGCTCAGAACACAGATAATGTTTCCTAAAGAGACACAGATATGAGGCACTATATTTATGGGTGGTTTTAGAAGCTTTGCCAGGGCATCTGCTTCAGACTAGAGGGGTGTGTATCAGGACTGGGATCCTGTGGTACGCAAGAATGGATAAATGAAAAGGTACGCAAAAAGTGGCCAGATATGAAGCTTGAAATATAAACAAAGTCATGTAGCGATATGAGGCACCCTTTTATTCCATACAAAGTTTGTTATAGAGTTCTGTTTTATGACGTCTACATTATCGAGTCAGTACAAAAACATTTGAGTCCAAACGTTCGTTTTTTTTCCAGCACAAAATTAAATGTTACAGGAAAAAAAATTAAAAAAAAAAATCACATCTGAGCAGGGGGCGGCACGGTGGTGTAGTGGCTAGCACTGTCACCTCACAGCAAGAAGGTCCGGGTTCGAGCCCAGCGACCGACGAAGGCCTTTCTGTGTGGAGTTTGCATGTTCTCCCCGTGTCCGCGTGGGTTTCCTCCGGGTGCTCCGGTTTCCCCCACAGTCCAAAGACATGCAGGTTAGGTTAACTGGTGACTCTAAATTGACCGTAGGTGTGAATGTGAATGGTTGTCTGTGTCTATGTGTCAGCCCTGTGATGACCTGGCGACTTGTCCAGGGTGTACCCCGCCTTTCGCCCGTAGTCAGCTGGGATAGACTCCAGCTTGCCTGCGACCCTGTAGGACAGGATAAGCAGCTACAGATAATGGATGGATGGTATCTGAGCAGCATGTTTACATAAGAGAGCACTTTTCAGATTAAAAAAAAAAAAAAAAAAAAAAAAAAAAACATAATGAAGGCTGCTGGGTTTTGGTGCAAAATGAAGCGAGTGTGACAGTCAAAGTGTCCAGAAGAACTATAACTGATTCTGTAAGATGCTCAGTAAAACCTACAGCTCATTTCCTTATCAAACTCTTTTTTTGTTTTTTTAATCCTGAAACATTTTGTTTCATTATTTTTAAGCCATATTTGGTCGACAGCATTTCTTTACGTTTCTAAGACTTTTGCACAGTACCGTATATCCTGCAACAATAAATTGAGATACATATTTATGACTATTTGAATTGACAAACTATATGATCTGTTTTTCCTAGCTGTAATTGTGTTGTTTAGACAGCAGAGGGCGAAATAAAACACTCGCAGGAATACAAGTGACTTCACTGTAGGTGGAAGTAACGTAGCTCTAATGTCGCAAAAACACACAAACAGACAAATAAAATAGAAGAGCTGTTGTGTGGCTGACTGTACAAACTGATTTAACAAGAAATCGGAGCGCTCTTTTTACAGATGGCTGAAAGATAAAGAGAGAAGCAACTGAGGCAGTACAAACGATCATTTTAAAAAAATTAAGAAAAGGCCTATTTGTTATTGACTTAATTTTTAATAAAAGTAATATTTTAGTTATATTTTACTTCAACCTTTACAAATGTGACAATTTGTAAATAATTATTTTTGTAATTAAACAATTTAAAAAATTATTGGTTCTTAAAAAAATGAAACAAAAGGTTTTTAATTTAACAAAAGGAAACTTGAAGCTGATAAAGAATAGGAAAATAGATGTTGTGAATTGGGTGAATTGTTACTTTCCTATAAATAAAAATAACGAGTCATCAGGAGATGACATTCCCCCCCCAGCCCCCACGTGAAACCCCACTCCAAATTTTCCCAAGTTGAATGGGGCGGGGATAAAAACCACATTCATTAACAAACAAACACAGTGTTCATTCATTTATTCTTCCTAAGTAACCATCTGTTCAGGGTCACAGTGGTGGAAACTTGATATCCAGGTTCTTGATATTTTGTGGAACAAAACCAACTAAAATTTGTAAGAAAATATTTCAGGACCGTACACTGCAAAAAATAAAAATCTTAGGAAGTTTATTTGTCCATTTTCAAGTCAAAACCTCTAGCCACCCTTATTATAAGACATAATTGCCCAACAAGCAAAACCTCATTTAGCTAGAAAGGCTAGTTTTTAGACAGTCCATCTTGAAAATCTTGTATAGACAAAATGTCTTGAAAAAGTCTTATTTGGAGCACCTTTGAAAATAAAAAGTTTTTTTTTTTTTTAAACAAGCAAGTACATTTTGAACATTTGTCAAATGCGGTTCATCTTGTTTCAAGAAAAAAAAAAGTATGCTTGTTTTGGGAATAAATGAACTTTACTGAGATCTTTGAATCTTTCATTACAATTCAACTCCACCTTACAGATCCTAAGTTTACTGCGACTGTTTTCTCAGTCATTCAGAGTGAGCTCCTTCTAGATGCTGTACAGACTCTAGACCAGACAAGCGCCTTCAAAAAGGCTATGAGTGAGTGGAGGGCGTTTTAGTGAGGGCTTTTTGGAATGCTGTGAGTTAAGTTCAGTGGTTTTTTTTGTTTGTTTGGGGTTTGTTTTTGTGCCTGATCTTGTAAACCCCTCGTACACATGAATAGTCAGTGCCCCCAAAATGCACTGTTGCTTTGGCGTTGTGTAAGCACTGTAAGTCAAAATGCGTAGACTTTATTATTATTTTTTTTTGTGCCTGAGGTCCTGGGGAAGTGGAATCTTAAGAGATGTTTTAATGTTTGAATGTTGAAATGGGAAAAAACAAAACAAAACAACTTGTTGCAATGCTACACGTGTCGTCAACTTGATTCAAGATAGTCTCTGGTCTCATATCTAGAGTATTTTACTAATTACAGGTCACAAAAGGAGAATATTTTAAGCTAGCAATGCTTAGTTGTAGAATTTAACAATCCTAATATTAGTATATTTATCTTAAATTCAGTTTTTACTGCTAAGACTTTGTGATGAATTTAAGTGAAATACCCTTAAAATGAAATAAATAAAAATGACTTGAATGGCTAAATGTAAGAAGTACGATCTTGTTATAAGAACTATTTTGATTATTTTGAGTTAATCAGATCTCGCATAATAAGTTCCCCAATCTTATTTTGGAATTATTTCATCTAAAAACAGGTTAGATTTTTCATCTTACTTTAAGAAATCTTACCAAGTCAAATTTGACTAGTTCCATTGGCAGATTTTTTTCACCTGATTCAAGCAAATATACTTTGTTTTAATCTTTTATTTCTTATTTTTGAAAGGCCATTTTTTGCAGTGTATTTAAAAAAAAAAAAAAAAAAAAAAAAAAAAAGGGGCTGCCCTCTGTTTAGATGATGACGTGACTGCGCAGGGCGGACATTTTGTATCTCATAAGAAACTGAATTTATTAGGCGTGTTTTCATTTCACTATGGCGTGAAGCTAGTGAGGTTTTAGACATCTTTGGACAGAGTGACTTTTTCCCACTCGTTTTAGACACTATGAGCTTAAAAATAATTAAAAGCAACAGGATTAAAACCTTTCTATACTGTGCATGTCTCCATTTGAGACCAGTTATGAACTGGAGTGATGTAGCTGAGGTTGAGGAACTATCGGAGCCAGAATTCACTCCCCATGAGGATGCTGCTGCCATTTCTACCTCCACCTGAGGGTTGTTTTTCTCCATTTTTTTTTTTCAGTGCTAACCTAAGGGCTTCTATTAAATCTTTTCCGCTTTAAATCCAAACACAGATACGGCTATTTGGAGCACTAAACAGATACAGCTACGGCATTACTCTTGTCTTCAGAGTCCATGTTTTACTGATGGAATATGATCATCTCTGAAACCCGCACACATTTACAGTCTAAAAGTGTCTACTGCAAGTATTTATCTCACTAATTATAATAATCAGTTGAGAATATGGAACTTTTTGGCTTGTTTAAATACAATAGTTTGTTATTGTTTCAATCATTTTGTTAGGAAATCCGAATACCAGGCTTGTAGTACTCGAGTCCGACTCGTGCCCTAATTTTAAGGGCTCGTGACTTGACTTGGACTTGAGCGCTGATGACTCAAACTCATGCATTAACTGCATTCGGACTCGTAAATTGGAGACGAGGACATGGATTTCTTCTTTATTTTTGTAACATACCATAATAATCTGGCATAAGATATTTCTATCTCCATTCATTTTGTACTAATTTCGTGCAAGAGCGTCACACCTGTACACCTTGGCGCGTGCATCAGATCGACTCTTGGGAGCGTTCCAGACACCACGCGCGCCAAGCGGATTCTCACACATGCCGTAAACGACTCGCACCTGCACAGGATTAAGGTGCAATCAGCATGCCGATATAAAAACTGTGAAAAAACACTTACTTTGCGAAGTATTGAGTTGCTGATACATTACCGAGCCTTATTTCCTCGTTTGGGTTCCTGATCCCTGGTTTCCTGTTTCTCGTCTTTGATTCTGCCAAGTCTACGATAGCCTGTTTATGCCTCGCTTGACCTATTGCCCGTTTCACTGTTTTACGATTTTGCCTGCCGTTCTGGATCGTGTACCGTCTTCACTTGTATTAATAAACACACCTTCTGCACTTACATCCGTCTCCCAACCATCTCTGACAGAATACTTCACACTCCCTGACAAAGAGAAGCACATTCACCTGTTCATACATCATGTTCAGGAAAAAACTAATGGCGCTAAAACAGCCACCGTCAAATGGTGCGGTTAGAGTCTTGGACTTGAATCAAATTTTTTTTTTAAAATAACTTGGACTTGAACACTGGGGATTTGAGACTGGACTCGAGGTTTAGTGACTCGACTTCAACACTACCGAATACATTTATCCACCATTGCTCAAAACCTCCTGTCCATGACAAGCGTGTAGAGACGGCTCAAGCACTCACCTTGCCCTCGAACATCATTTTGAGGCTGCTGAGAGGCACATTGGGCTTGTCCTTTTCCTCAATATCCCTTTGTGGCATCTTCTCCATCTCCGTGATGTTTGAGGGGACGTTTGCTTCAACAGAACTTGAAGATTTTGGAGGAGTGTATGCTGATGGATTGTGTGAACTTTGCTCAGAGGAGACAGGTTGTTCAGCCTCCCAGCGCTTTTTCAGTGCGCTCAGAGTGCCGGGGTGCAGAGCGACACCTTCCACGACCTGGAACACATCAGACTGATTGGATTTCTTTTTTAGAAAATAAAAAAAATTCCTTCACATAACTACACCTTTAAAAAATGTGTTAGCTCGATATGAATATTGAAACAAATTTTTAAAAAGTATCAAGAGGATTTTTTTTCTCCAAAATGTACACCACCAAGTTAAACAAAAATCCTGACAGAAAGCAGATGTTGCTCAGGAACCATCCTCTCCAGCACAGAAAAGAAAAAAAAATAATCCAAAGAAAAGCGTTTCATGTACACAGAATGTGAGCTAGTGTCATGATGACAGTTGGATCTTTTGCTAGTTTGCGAGAAAAGAATGAAAGTAAAAGCAGTAAACCTGGCAAGATTTAGGAGCAGCTCCCTCAGACCGTGTAGGTGGAAATAAAGGAAGCTGTTCCAGATGGGAAGTGTTGGGAAATCTCAGCATGAAGGAGTGATTCCACCCCCTTAATGACGAGAGAGAAGAAGCAGAGAAAAACGTCGTGGAGGCAAAAAAAAAAAAAAAAACCACAAAGACAGACGAGGGGAAAAGGGGGCGTTGAAAAGCAGAGAAAGAACCAGGAAATAGAAAAAGTTTTGAAGGTTTTCCTCAGAAAGCAAATACATGATAGAGATCTCTTCTCATGAGCTTACTATTTAAATTCCATCATCCAAACACTGGAATAGAATACAAATCTATTACTGTTTAAATTAAAAAAAAAAAAAAAAAAACATGCTGAAAAACAAACCACAATCCAGTAGGGTTTTCAGAATTGAAGCCACTGAAGAGAAGCGAATTGAAGTACATCAGAAGTAACATGCTCATTTTCCCCCCTCCCCCATGTACTTTTAGGTAGATTGAAATCCTAAATCAGGATTTCGATCTACCGAAGGCCAAGATAACTGTCCTCCTACTGTTCACGTCAGAGATGGGACCAAGTCACACACGTGCAAGTCTCAAGTAAGTCTCAAGTCTTAACCTTCAAGTCCCAAGTAAGTCCCAAGTCTTTTTTGTCTTGGGCAAGTCAAGTCAAGTCACAGGCTATGTCAAGTCAAGTCAAGTCCTATAATAAGTCAAGTCAAGTCCAAGTCAAGTCACCTTAGGCGTAATTTTAGCAGCAGAATATGAATTTAATACATTGAAAAGGCAATACATAAGTAAATGTCAGTAAACATCCCTGGCACATGTGCCCAACCTGTTAAATATTTGCATTTTAAATACTCATGTTCTGTAAAATACATCATGGAATAAAACAAAACAGTAATAATGTCACAAAGTTATTTATTGATGGCAAAATTGATTGCAAGATTGAAAGCCAACTAAGTTTCTCACATTGTCATCAGCCAACAAGAAAAATAAACAGAGAATTGGCATTCTGTTATGTGGGTATAGAGGGTAGGACGACACCTTGGGTTAACAGGGGCATGAGCTCCTCCAATCTCTAATCACGTCAGATGAGATGATTATTATTAATAAGATACACGTGGAGAAACCTGAAGTGACTTCGATGTATGTTTGCGCCAGTAAAAAAAAAAAAAAAAAAAAAAAAAAAAAAAAAAGGATAGAGAAATGTGTCAGACATAATTTAGGTCTCAAAAAGAAGACCTGTTCGCCCATGCAAAAATGACATCATCTTACCCCATGACAAGCTCCAGAGGTGTGTGCAAAAGCGCTCTCTCGCTCTCTCCCTCTCCGCATGGGGCGTGGTATATAGCCCACGCAGAGAGCGTGCCTGATGGACAGGGCGGTGACAACGCAACAGCAGTGCAATCAAAATTACTGAAGTATGTGCATATTACATTTTATTTTCACAATAAAAACACGATGGAAATAACACTCAAGTCACTCAAGTCATCGTGTGTCAAGTCGAGTCCCGAGTCTTAAACTTCCAAGTCAGAGTCAAGTCTCAAGTATTTTCATGTTTTGTCAAGTCAAGTCACAAGTCATGAAAACAGTGACTCGAGTCAACTCGAGTCCAAGTCCCCACCTCTGGTTCACGTCCCTCCTTCATTCCCCTGAACTCAAACATTTCTGCTTTAGAGATAACCTACCTGTCGATCATGAGAGGAGTGAAACACTTCAGGACATACTGTTATAGGAAAATAATCAGTGACATGGTGGTGTGTTGCATCCTGACACACACACACACACACCAAAAAAAAAAAAAAAAAAAGTGCTTGGAGAGCACAATATCCCCTGCTGGCAACTATATCTATGCTATAAGTGCTTAATAAACCCTCATGAAATTGTCAAAAGTACAAATTCGGTAAATCAAGGGCCATAACTCTGGTAAAATGCAACTGAATTGAACGAAATTGCAATATGTGTACTAGCGACATATAACAAAGAATCCTGTCAAGTTTTATGAAATTCCTCCAAAAATTGTGAGGGGGTTGTTTCAGAAGACGAACACCCTTCCTGGGACGGACGGATATTGCCACGACATAATCCCCCTTCGGGCCTTTCGGCCAGCGGGGGATAATAATTTTGTTAATCAAGGACTGTAACTCTGGTAAAATGTGACCGAATTTCACGCAACTACAATATGCATATTACCAACATAGAACAATGCCTCTTGTCAAGTTTGGTGAAATTCCTCCACAAATCGTGAGAGGAGTTGATTTCAGAAGGAAAACACGCTCTCGGGAAATTGTCAAATTATACACTACCGTTCAAAAGTTTGGGGTCACCCAGACAATTTTATGTTTTCCATGAAAAGTCACACTTTTATTTCCCACCATAAGTTGTAAAATGAATAGAAAATAGAGTCAAGACATTTTTCTGGCCATTTTGAGCATTTTTTTTTTTTTTTTTTTAAAGATATTTTTTTGGGCTTTTTGCACCTTTATTGGATAGGACAGTGTAGAGACAGGAAATGAGCGGGAGAGAGACAGGAAGGGATCGGGAAATGACCTCGGGCCGGAATCGAACCCGGGTCGCCCGCATTCATGGTATGGCGCCTTAACCACCTGAGCCACGACGCCCCCACCATTTTGAGCATTTAATCGACCCCACAAATGTGATGCTCCAGAAACTCAATCTGCTCAAAGGAAGGTCAGTTTTATAGCTTCTCTAAAGAGCTCAACTGTTTTCAGCTGTGCTAACATGATTGTACAAGGGTTTTCTAATCATCCATTAGCCTTCTGAGGCAATGAGCAAACACATTGTACCATTAGAACACTGGAGTGAGAGTTGCTGGAAATGGGCCTTTATACACCTATGGAGATATTGCACCAAAAACCAGACATTTGCAGCTGGAATAGTCATTTACCACATTAGCAATGTATAGAGTGCATTTCTGATTAGTTTAAAGTGATCTTCATTGAAAAGAACAGTGCTTTTCTTTCAAAAATAAGGACATTTCAAAGTGACCCCAAACTTTTGAACGGTAGTATAATTTTGTTAAATCAAGGGCTGTAACTCTGGTAAAATGTGACCGAATTTAATGAAATTACACTACGCGTAGCACTGACAATGCGGGCGGGCAGGCGGACAGACGTCACAATGACATAATCCCCCTTCGGGCCTTTCGGCCAGCAGGTGATAAAAACCATAACAGAGTTTCAGTTCCCACCCAAAGATGAGTGCTTTATCCATTGGAACATTACTGACACTGGAGACTCCTTCCATAAATGTTAAATAAACATACATTCACCATAGCGATCATTATATATTTATTGGACAAAAATGCAGAGAAACTGAAAAGCACAAACTGCTCGGTCTTGGAGTGGAACACTTACTGTTCCAAAAGCGCTGACACTTTCTGGAACGAGTTTACTGTTAGAATCTGTTTATCATGAGTCTTAGATTGTATGTAGCGTGCCTGTAGAAGTCCCTGTGAGTTAGCCGTTACTATAGAAACGATAACGTTTTGTATTAATATAAACCTGAGGTTTGCTTTGTCGCCTGAACTACAGTCAGAGCTCCTGTTTTGGAAAACTAAAATCAACACCTTCTGCCCAATCAGAACTGAGAATTCAACTGCACAGACAGTATGAACCGTTTTCTCACGTAGTGTTAAACAACTAAAAACAGCTGAAGGTTTAACAGATCGTCCAGTCGTTTAACAAATATTACTGATTACCTTCTCATCAGCTGCTACTCTCTTTTCTTTAATCGGTTGCAGACAGCAGGGCTTTAACCTCTAACTCCGGTTCCTCTCTGCAGGACCACTAGCTCTGTTTACCGTTTACTGGCCCGAGAGGCTGATCCTCAGCTCATGTAATGACTGAAGCTGATAACACACAGGACACCACGTGAACCTGCAGATTAACGAGTGTAAACACAGATTACCGTGCCTGGTCACTAACTGCAGTGACGAGGAAATCAGTGGGACGTCTGTGTGTGTCTCTGTGTATATCAGGGATGTAATACAATGTAATGTCAGTGTCTATTTGTTTAGTTCCGAAAATATTATTTCTTCTTTTGTATTTAAACTGGAAGTGGGTGTGGTCTGTATGGGAAGTTATTTAATAGTTTCCCCCACACACTCTGTCGTGGAAAGACTCAAAAGTCTCATCTCATCTCATTATCTCTAGCTGCTTTATCCTTCTACAGGGTCGCAGGCAAGCTGGAGCCTATCCCAGCTGACTACGGGCGAAAGGCGGGGTACACCCTGGACAAGTCGCCAGGTCATCACAGGGCTGACACACATGCCGCTTTTCCACTGCAAACGCGGCTGAGCCGTGCCGTGCCGAGTCGAGCTGAGCGGGGCTGTTGGAGTTGCATTTCGACTACAACCGCGCTGAACCGTGCCGGCTGGAAGTGGGTGGACACATTGGGTGGAGTTAGCGAAAGTGGGTGGACGTCACGTGATGTCGTTAAGCAGCGCAAACAGTGACATCAGTGACAGTGGCGGAACAAGTCAGAGCCGGGCCGGGGGCGGGGCAAATGACCGGGCCCTTTATTAAAGCTTATCATAACATCATTTTAGGCTACAAAATGTCCGCAACTGCGGTGTTTACCAATTTCAACACTACCGGGTGCAACTATATGTTATTTAGTACATCAAGTCCTTCAAACGAACATGTAACTCAGAAACAAAAAACATTAGGATACTGTACATGGCTCATAATAAAACATCAATAGCCTACTGCGCGCATTATTTGAAGGGCATACGACGAGCCTTGCGCTCCGCGAACTCGTCCACGATGCTCTGTATGTCACTGATTCAGTGAGTTTTTAAGCGGTAGTCTCACGACCCGAATAGTAAACAATAAACATGGAGGACATGGGGTCGTTAGTGTTGCTGGTCTTGGTGCTGTGGCTTGTTGTCACCGACAACGCCAACAGATACTGGCAAGAGCGTATAGATGAGGCGAGGCGCATAAGGCTTCAGAAATTCTCGTAATTCGTAATTATTCTTCTTCCGGGTTTGCGGTGTTTACAGATCCCAGCGCGCTCGCGGGGCGTGTGTGGGCATGTGAGGACACTCCTCCTCACCAATCAGTGCACAGGGGAGTGTCTGCTCACACCCCCAACCTCACTCGGCACGGCTTGGCTCGCTTCAGCCCCACTCCAAAACGGTGCGAGTTTTAGGGGCTAAGCAGGGCTGAAACGAGCTGAGTCGTGCTGGTTTTTGGTAGTCGAAACGCGAGCCGTGTCGGGCTGAAGTGAGCTGAAGAAGGGTAGTGGAAAAGGGCCAATAGACACAGACAACCATTCACACTCACATTCACACCTACGGTCAATTTAGAGTCACCAGTTAACCTAACCTGCATGTCTTTGGACTGTGGGGGAAACCGGAGCACCCGGAGGAATCCCACGCGGACACGGGGAGAACATGCAAACTCCACACAGAAAGGTCCTTGCCGGCCCCGGGGCTCGAACCCAGGACCTTCTTGCTGTGAGGCGACAGCGCTAACCACTACACCACCGTGCCGCCCCAGACTCAAAAATATATATAAAAAAAAAAAAAAAAGACATTTGGGACAGCGTATACTTCCACCAAGCTATACATTTGGATTTGCATCAAAATCTAATCAATTGTTCCTTGGAGCGTGGTCCACGTTCCTTCCAAATTTCATCCAAATCTGTTCACGACGTTTCAAGTTACGTTAGGAACAGAAAAAAAATTAAAATCCTGGCTCTGCATACATATCTGGATCCTGGATTCACAAAAGTACCCAGATTTGTATCAAAATCTAATCAATTGCTCCTTGGGGCATGGTCCACCATTCCTCCAAATTTCATCAAAATCTGTTCTACTTTCTGAGTTACGTTGGGAACAGACCAAAAAAAATCCTGGCTCTGCATACATATCTGGATCCAGACATATCCAGATTTGCATCAAAATCTAATCAACTGTTCCTTGGCCCATGGGCCACCTTTCCTCTAAATTTCATCCAAATCTGTTCATGACGTTTCCAGTTACATTGGGAACAGACCAAAAAAATAAAATTAAATTAAAAATCCTGGCCCTGCATACATATCTGGATCCACAGAAGTATCCAGATTTGTATCAAAATCTAATCAATTGCTCCTTGGAACGTGGTCCACCATTCCTCCAAATCTCATCAAAATCTGTTCTACTTTTTATGTTGGGAATAGACAAAAAAAAAAAAAATCCTGGCTCTGCATACATATCTGGATCCACAGACATATCCGGATTTGCATCAAAATCTAATCAATTGTTCCTTGGAGCATGGTCCACCTTCCTTCCAAATTTCATCCAAATCTGTTCACGATGTTTCAAGTTACGTTGGGAACAGAAAAAAATTAAAATCCTGACTCTGCATACATATCTGGATCCTGGATCCACAAAAGTACCCAGATTTGTATCAAAATCTAATCAATTGCTCCTTGGAGCATGGGCCACCATTCCTCCAAATTTCATCCAAATCTGTTCACTACTGTGAGTTGCGTTGGGAACAGACAAATGGAGGTGAAAACACAACCTCCTCCAACAAAAAGTTGGTGGACGTGTTAAATAAATAAAACATCTCCCCACAGGGCTGCTGGAAACAGAAGACATTTCCATTCACAAATTATGACAGCAATTTGCAGAACATAACTTTGACACACTGTGGAAGTTCCTAGCAAGCTGGCAATTTTCTGTCTGATGTGACTGAGCAAGTCAGCTAACATTTTCAAAAACAGTGAAGACTTTCCCAAATTGACAAACTGTTTTTGAGACTCCAGTTGGCAACAATAGCCACATAATACTATTTTATCAGATTTACTTCACTTTTTCAGTTCGTTACGTTCCACAGAAGATCAGAAACAAAAGTACTGAGACATGCATCATAATCTACATAAAACCGAGACACACTCACAGCGTTTCTGCCAGTCAAAATGGGGTCCTATAAGCAGAACGTTACTGTGAATGGCTGGATGATTTTCCAAAATGATTAGATTTTAAGAACAATAGAAACAATCATGGCGGCACGGTGGTGTAGTGGTTAGCGCTGTCGCCTCACAGCAAGAAGGTCCTGGGTTCGAGCCCCGGGGCCGGCAAGGGCCTTTCTGTGCGGAGTTTGCATGTTCTCCCCGTGTCCGCGTGGGTTTCCTCCGGGTGCTCCGGTTTCCCCCACAGTCTAAAGACATGCAGGTTAGGTTAACTGGTGACTCTAAGTTGACCGTAGGTGTGAATGTGAGTGTGAATGGTTGTCTGTGTCTATGTGTCAGCCCTGTGATGACCTGGCGACTTGTCCAGGGTGTACCCCACCTTTCGCCCGTAGTCAGCTGGGATAGGCTCCAGCTTGCCTGCGACCCTGTAGAAGGATAAAGCGGCTAGAGATAATGAGATGAGAAACAATCATTTACAAAAGATGAAAAACATGCCTGTCCGTCTGCCTTCGAGTTGGTCTCGATCTCTGTATGTATGGCATGCCTAGATATCTTCACTGTGACTTTTAACCACAGGAAACGTGTCAGAGTTATTTAAAAATAAAGAAATAGTAGCATTGAAGTACATCAAAAGGAACTTACTTTTTTCTTGTCCGAGTTGATCTCCTCTGCTGCTTTCTGGTACCTGCATGGAGGTGATCAGATATTTTATGGTTAGAATAAAGCTGTAAAACTAGACACAAAAAACATACAGGCGCTTCACAGGTTCTTTCCATAATATCTTTTTAATTATTTTATTAGATTAATCCAGTTCAGCAGATTTAAAATACCTGGTCACTGAAAGCCACCAGAGCTCCGTTATTAAACAGCGACTTCAGCGACTTGCTGAAAGGTGGTTTTGCAGAAAAGAAGAAAGAAAAATGGTTCTTTCGCAAAGATCCAAGTCTACATGGAGTGGTGATGTATGACAAACATGGTGTTAACTGGAGCAAAATAAAATTTGTTTGGTTTGTTAACTATTTAAAAAATAATAAATTTTCCTCCAACTCTATCTTCTACACACAAGAGAAAAAGAGCAGCAAGTGGTTATAAATTGACACTTGCAAGAAATTTGCTGAGATTTCCTGCTTCTGTTCCTACACGTCTCTGATCGTGGGTCTTGTTAAAAAGGGTGATGTATGAAAAGCCCTCATCAGCAGCAGGGAAAGGAAAAGGAAGACAGACGGAGCAGGAAACACCTCCTGGTTAAAAGGGCCATGCTTTAATCCTAGACCTGAGCTTGGATGCTGCCGATATCGGTGCAGAGAACTGACCCGACATCAGTGCGCATGATATTTACGGGGCATGCGGTTATAGAAAAATAATCAACAACATGGTGGTGGTGGTGTGATGCAACATGACTCAAAGCTGCTCTGAAATGTCCACTCTACTTGGACCACAGCAGATACAATATTTCATTTATTAAAAGAAGTGTATGTAATGCCTTACTGTAATGCTTTAAAATGAATATATATCATTAGTAACAACCAAAATGAATTACTAAAGCAGGGGGGAGGGGGAATAATATTTATTTTATTATCAAGCACAAAACTATTCATAAACCGTGGCTCCCAGATCCCGGAAAAAGGCAGCCTTGGCCCAGGGCTAATCTCGCATGACGTCATGTGTGGAACCCAGGTTATCTGGGTCATTTCGGTTCATCTGACTCCGTGCTTGTTTACTCACTAAAATTGGATATTGTTGATGGAATCCTACAAAAATAATGATGTGAAAACGCAGAGTTGTGTTTGGATGTTCAAATCCATATACAACAGGACATTCGGGTCACTAATTTCCGAGAAACGACGCTAATCTAAAGCGACAGTGGGTGAAGTTTATGCAAACAAAGTGGGCAGATTTCGTGTCGATTTCCTACTAATAATAAATCTGATTCATCAAGTGTTCACCACCACCAGAACGACCACATGGAGGATTACTGGAGCAAAAAAGAAACCTTTAATAAATAACATTTGATCTGACATTTGGACAGTTCGTCGATTCCCTCATTCTCTCACACACGCACAGGATTACGAGCAACATTTACATGCTCGCAACATCCGATCTTATATCTGATGCACTTTAACAGGAAGAAAAATGCGCGCATGCAATCATTAATTATTAAATGAAACGTGTTAAATGCTCTCAGATTGCAATATCGCAAGACTTGATTTGTTTAAGTTTTGTTCAGGAAAACATGATGAAAGAACCACCGCGTTCTGCACATCCATCCATCCATCCATCAATCTCGCACATGCTACAGAGGAAGATTGTCATGAATTGAGTGAACTAGCAGTTTCTCATCTTGGGGGCTTGAAAAGATAACTCCGGAATATCCATGATGATCATCTGCCCCTTCATCTGACATAAGAATCCCAATCACCATCAGAATTCTCTCCAAAATGTGATCCCATATCGAGACTGGTGTAACCACTGCTGCGCACAGGAACGAAATCAATACCTGGATTGTTACATATATGTGACGTCATGCACCCCTTCAGGATCTTCCAGTTCAGTCTTGGCAGATTCTGTGAAAATTGGCTGATCATCTTGATTTTCCATCAATTTATGGCCTTTTGGATCAGCTATGATTCGAAAACACATGGTCACTCAACATAATGAGTGTTGGTTTGTATGGGGGGGGGGGGGGGGTGTTAGAGGTGTTACAGTCACTTTAATGGAAGATACAGCATATGGTACTTTGTATCCATTTCTCATCTCATCTCATTATCTCTAGCCGCTTTATCCTGTTCTACAGGGTCGCAGGCAAGCTGGAGCCTATCCCAGCTGACTACGGGCGAAAGGCGGGGTACACCCTGGACAAGTCGCCAGGTCATCACAGGGCTGACACATAGACACAGACAACCATTCACACTCACATTCACACCTACGGTCAATTTAGAGCCACCAGTTAACCTAACCTGCATGTCTTTGGACTGTGGGGGAAACCGGAGCACCCGGAGGAAACCCACGCGGACAACATGCAAACTCCGCACAGAAAGGCCCTCGCCGGCCACGGGGCTCGAACCCGGACCTTCTTGCTGTGAGGCGACAGCGCTAACCACTACGCCACCGTGCCACCCTTGTATCCATTTCTAGTTACGTTTAATGCTATGGAACATCTGAGAGATAAAACTGCAGCCCTCCGTCCTGACAACTTACTGTTAGACACTCCTAGAAATATATAGACTTCTAGAAATTGTTTAACTCGATTTATTACAAGTCTCAGATTATGTACAGTAGATCTTCCACCATACAAGGCCTTTTGAATGAGCTGTTAGTGTAGAAATTTTGAAGAAGTCTGAAACGCCATCTTTCGTAGAGATGAACAGATCTGTACATAATGGCTGGATGAAAAAGAGAACAAAACAGCAGTGATGGAAGTGAAAGGGAAAATAGAGCATGTTTGGTCAGGACGATGGAGGGGGGAAAAAAAACGCAGTTAAAGAGAAAGTGTTAAAGAACTAGTGCAGGTGTGAGCACGCAGGATCAGATAAGCAGATAAACAGACAAGAGACAAGTATGTACTTTGAGAATCGTTCTGCTATGGCGGTATTTTTCCCCCGTGGTCCAACAATCGAGAGCTCTTTCGCCGTGACGCGGAGGGACTGTGAGGCCCACGGTCTCCTGTTGAACGAGCCGACTTCCATCTCTGCTCCTCAAGGTGGACTGAAAAACAAAAACGCACATGTTGTTGACAAGTTTCAGAAATATATTTTTCAATAAAGTGTCTGGATAAAGACACACAGGAACACTTTTCTTGCGCTCTCTTTCTCACACACACACACAGACAGGATGTGAGTTGTCATTCTGAGTCACGTCAAATCCACCTGGTGCTCACCTGAGCTACTAATAAGACAAGGATGAAGTCAGTGCTGGGTCACACACACCTCACAGCACTCGCTCATTGCACAATGCACCGAAACAGACCGAGTGCAGTCAGGAGTAAACTTGCTCAGACATGAAAACACTCACAGGTGAGATCTTTGGAAAAAATCAGCCATGTGTGAAATATATCTTATGATGAAACGCAGTATGTGAACTTTTGATTTGCGTTCTAAGCTTTCCTAGGCCAAGGTCCTGCGAAGATCATGTTTCAAGACCTTGTTTAACGAATACCATGATCAGAATTGAGGCTTTCATTTTTCAGTACTGGAGAGTCTGTAGTTTCTAGAACTTTATATGGCAAAAGAAAGAAGGGGAAAAAAAAAACCCTAAACTAAACTGCAGTGTGTGAACGGTTTTCCCAGGGCACCACACACTCATTTCATACCAATAACAAACAAGACCATCAATGACAGCGTGGCTCACTCTGGCCCCGTCTAGTCCAGAAGGAACGATCTAAAGTGGGCCACCGTTGTGCAGTAAATGTTGCAAGCTATATCTAGAAGCGATATCCACACTAGGAATACCGACCTATTCACCAGAAAGAATCCAAAGCGGCAAGGAATCGACCGAGAAGAAGCGATTTTTGTTGAACCGCTCATTAAGGCTTAATTAGTCCATAACTTCATTAATAATTGTAATTAAGCAAATCTGGGTCAAGTTATATACACCCCAGGCAGACCTACCTTCCTGCCAGAAAGAATCAAAATCGGTGAAGAATCGATGGAGAAGAAGCGATGTGTGTGGAAACCAGGGCTTTGAACCGGAATTTTTTTCCTATTGGTTCGTTCCGAACAGAAACGGAATTTTAACATTTCCGGTTTTGGGTTCCACCATTAAATAGACGTTCCCGAACCGGTTAGAACAAAAAAATTTCGTTCCCGGAACGGTTAATTACGTTCCCTGTCAGCTGTTTAACAGATGGCTATAAAATTATGTCTCTGTCTCATCCAGCTTAAGCCAAATGTAGGCTAATTCTATTACAACCTTCATTAAATAAGATAAGAAATAATTCAAAACTATTATTATTTCAAATGTTGGCGATTTGGATTCTCAGTATGTCTTCCCATCTACACAAACAGAAAAAGTGCCAAAAATGAAAGATAATTCGTTTAGTGTGTTACCAAAGGCTAGTCAGGCCCTATAGAGGGCTACCGCATGACGTCACCGCGCCGCGAGATTTTGTTAGGCGCCATATTGGAAGACCAAGTACACATCTATGCAAGTGCATACATACATAAAACAAACTACACCTGAAATGTAGCCAGGGCCGGTTCTGCCCTAATCTGGACCCGGGTGCAACATCGCGCAACACCCCCCCCAAAAAAATAGTCTAAATCAGGACAACAATCACATAACTATAACCATTTTATATCGACTATTTTAACTAAATGGGCTATAATCAAGCCATGGCGGGCTGCCTCAGAAAAGTAACCATTTGTCCTACCTTAAAACTCGTTTTGCATTTTCTGCCTCCTTTTTTGTGTTTTCGACCCTCCGTTTATTTTCTTTCCTTTTCTGAAAACCCGATTTGTGTCCAGACATTTTGTTCTGCTACCAACGAACTGTCTCGTCTCTCGAGCCCGCGATGATTCCCGTGGGAAGAGCAACAACTGATACATTTTTACAAACAGCCAATAGGGAGGTTGCATCGTTCAGGCTCTTCTTTGCTCAGACACTCACTCACTACGTTTACATGCACATAGAGAGAATCGAATTTCTGCCGTTGCTCGACTGAAATCGAAGTTCAAAATGCCATGTATACACCTTAATTCGGCTGAAATTGAACCGAACTTGATTTCTCGGAATCGAGCTACACGACCTAGTTTATGCGATTTCTGCCGAGCTACTTTGTGCATGTATACCCTATCGAGCTAGTTGTCGAGCTACTTCCGGAAGTGACGAGTGACGAGACCACAAGCGGGAAACACAACAGCCTCGGTCGGCATGACAACGAATCATGACAACGGCATGAATCTTTTCTTTTTGTGGCATTGTTTGCACTGTTAAAATTTAGCTCACTTACTGTATCACCAAATACATCTGTACAGCTGTTGCATAGCTGTGAATTGTGTACATAAACAAGTCATTGTATTTGTGTGTATATACACACACACACACACACACACACACACACGTCCAACATCTGAAGAATGTCAATAAAAACAAAACAACTGAACTTTTTGTGTGTTTATTAAGACATAAGTTAAATTGTAAGCAAAAAAAATATTTTTGTAAGCAAAAAATGGACTTTAGAAAAATATTATTGTGCAAAATAAGTTTTCTTACAAAACAGTGGTCTGCGCCGGACAGTTTGTAGCCACACAGTCTGTTAGAGCAAGCCGAACAGCTTGAACACGGAACTGCTAGTGTTGCCAGATTGGGGGTTTTAAGTGCATTTTAGCGGATTTGAACATGTTTTGGGCTGGAAAACGTCGGCAGTATCTGGCAACACTATAGCTCTTCTTCATGACGACAACCGGAAGTGTACCAACACGATGGGGCGTGTAGCGCCACGTGTGGCTCGGGTGCACAATGCACCTTGCACAATAGCCCGATTTCACTTGTGCATGTAGGATTGGATTTCTCTGGCACCCCTGCTGGGACCCTTTGCTCGATTACCAACAGCAGCTCGATTTGGACGTGCATGTAAACGTAGTCAGTAATGCACTTACTCACTAGTAGTCCACCTTCCCGCTCTCTCCATTCAGTCAGCGAACGTCACACAGGAAGTGAACCCCAGCGGGTCATAGAAACTTGCGCAGGAGAAGAATGACTTATTTGTAGGCTACAGAAACTTTGAGGAACGAAATAAAAACCGGTATTAACCGGTTACCATTATTTTTAATAAGCGTTTCTGTTCCGGAACATAAGAAATAATAAAGTTTCTGGTTTCGTTTCTGTTCCATGCGAAATAGAAAAAGTTCCCGGTTTTCGTTTTCGTTCCTTGAACCGGTTCAAAGCCCTGGTGGAAACTGCTCATTAGGTCTTAATTACTCCATATCTTCATTATTAATTGCAATTATGCAAATTTGGGTAGAAGCTATATGCACCCCAGGCAAACTGACCTTCCTGCCAAAAATAACAAAAATCAGTGAAGAATTGAAAGAGAAGAAGCGATTTTCGTGAAATGTGGACGACGCCCAACGGACAAACACATGATGGTTTAAGCTCATCGCCTGTCGGCCGGAGGAGCTAATAATAATGGTTCCAAATATCTTTAATTTACATTTTATTAAAAATTATTATTTAACAGGAAAAAAGTAAAGATGTAGAAATAAATATTTTGTCAGTTACTTAAATAACAATATAGTGTGTCAGTCAGGCTTATAAAAGTACTGATAATATTCATGATATGAGTGATTCCACGCTTATGGGTACTGAAATGGGGACATGAACTTATTTTTAAAAATTCACCTAAAACCATTTCTTTTTTTACCATCAGGTCACAAAACATGTAATCTTTAATGAATGATATGTTAAAAGATATCTTTAATTTTCTGCGATGTAATAAAAACATATTTATATGCCAAAGTCAAGCCTATGAGTTCCAAAATGATGTCTGTTGCATTACTTCTGTTACGATTGTCCATCTCGCGTCTGTTACAAATTAATTACAATCTAGCTATATACCATGTTAATCTTATTGAAAGAATGTGTATGTTTATTCTACTACACATGTTTATTAATTATATTTGCTAAAACATCACCTTCCTATGTTTCAAAAAGTAATTCTACATTGTTAAAATTGAGAATATATATATATATATATATATATATATATATATATATATATATATATATATATATATATATATATATCCACAACACTTCTGTTACGTTCTGACTTTGGCGTATAAATATGTTTTTATTACATCTCAGAAAATTAAAGTCATCTTTTAACATATCATTCATTAAAGATTACATGTTTTGTGACCTGATGGTAAAAAAAGAAATGGTTTTAGGTGAATTTTTAAAAATAAGTTCATGTCCCCATTTCAGTACCCATAAGCGTGGAATCACTCATATCTGGAAAAATAAATAAAAGTGCACCAAGACATCATTCCTCATATCACCAGCATTGCTTTGAAATATTTATTATATTTTAAATTTTAGGGACATTTGACTGCGACTCGAGCATTTTTTTAAAACGTGAATCCTGTTCTTGAATTTTCCAGATTTTCTGAGTTAAAATGGCCTTCACTCAGTCAAACAAAATCTCAGCCCATCTTGATGTCCCTGATAAAATTAACAGACGTGTGTTTCGCATCAGATGCATAACTCTGACAGATGCACAGCAAGCCTGGACACAACCTCTGACTCACATCGTCAACTCCAACCTCATCACCACATCCAACATCCAGAGACACAGTGAGTCAAAGTCCCACAATGTTTTTGTAAGCCGTTTCTCCCAGGATCCGCCCCCCCCGTCCCCCCACACATTTGCCGTAAGCACTTTAAGAAAAGAGTTAAAGAGCAGAAATTCCATCTGGGTGCCGAAGCAGAAAAGACAAAGTGGTATTCTTGTTTAGAAAAAGAAGAGGAACATGACTGAGCCCTTTAAAGATAGTGCAAGCTAAGTGAATGTAATACTCTCATTATAATTACAGACAGTACAGGAAGGATAATTACACATTAACATTTACAGTACTGTGCAAAATTCTTAGGCCCCCTATTTTTTTTCCATACAAACTGTTATAGATTTCTATTTTATGATTTCTACATTATCGAGCCAAAACGTTTGTTGTTTTCCAGCACAAAATTAAATGTTACAGGAAAAAAAAAATTTGTATCTGAGCAGCGTATTACACAAGAGACCACTTTTCAGATTAAAAAAGGAAAACAATGAAGGCTACTGGGTTTTGGTGCAAAATGAAGAAACGAGTGCGACAGTCAAAGTGAACATCCCAACATACGAATCTTGAACATCAACAACACGAACAGTGTTGGGCAATACTGCCTTCAGCTCATTTGCACCAGATGCCTGGAATGAACTTCAGAACATACTAAATCTTGAGTTATTACCCTCTCAGTGTATTTAAAAACTATTACAGAACAAGGTCATTGTTTCTAACCGAGCTTCTCTGGTTTCTGAACACATCCTAACTGTACCCTCCTCCATGTCTTTTCTTTATTCTTTGTCTTCTTTTAAACTGAATGTTTTATTGTAGTGCGTCTTCTGTTATGGTCTTTGTATTTACTGTAACGTTTTGCCGCCTATCTTAACCAGGACTCCCTGGCAGAAAAGATGTCTCTCAATGGGACCTTCCTGGAAAATAATAATAAAGGCTAAATAAAAGGTGTCCAGAAGAACTGGGTCTGGTTCTGTATGATGCTCAGTAAAACCTACAGCTCATTTCCTTATAAAACTGCACTCACTGTACCTGAGACTACTATTTTTTGGTCATCTCACACCAAACATTCACCTTGTTTCATTTATTATGGCTTACTGTTTATAGTATTTTTTTAATGTTGAAACATCAAGTCATTTTTGGTCGACAGCATTTCTTTATATGTGCCCAAGACTTTTACACAGTACTGTATAAATTTGAAGTTTGTTCAAATAAATAAAAAAATGTGCATTTGAAGGTTCACTTGCTTCAGAGTTACCTGTGAAACAAAATTCATGATCCCGTAGTTGGCTTTTTGGAATGATACGAGACAGAAATGCTTGCAGCAATGGACGTGAAGATTTCTGAAACCTCACTAACCTAATAAATCTCATCATATCTCAAGAAGAGGTTTCATTCATCCCATAACCCCTCTTGGATTTTGAGGAATAATCTGTGGAGAAGAGTTGGCTCACAGGATATGATTCATCCATTTCACCATTCCAAACTTTCCACACAAACCACCGACAGGTCAGAGGTCAGCGCCTTAAAACATCAAATTAAACCCAGGGGTTTTCCAGACCTACGCTTAAACAGACGCTTTGTCTCATCATTCATCTTGCTGCATCTTTTCCCAGCCTGAAGCAGCTCAGGAAATGAAACACAATGAACTCGAGAGCAAAACTTTCACCGATGAACTCGCTTGGATGAGCGATGAAATGTTTCCAAAGTTATCCAACAAGTTTAGTCTCGTTGACCTCAGTCTTACCTCAGCGCTCCAGCTTGCTGAGACAGGCGGCTCCTGAGCTCCCCGAGGACGACGTGCCTTTCCCCAAATTCAAAAGCCACACAGCTGCAGTGGACATGTTCAACATGACAAACTCTTACAACAAAACCGTTGTGTTTGGGTTGGGTCTTTTTTTTGGTCTTGTAATTGCTACTATAACGAGATCTTTTTAGATGTATTTTTTCAACCTGAATCTGAACAGGATGTCATTTTCATGGGGGGGGGATGCGAGTTAACTCTGATTCACTGTTGATATACATTACGTTTCACTTTTATCTTTTTTTTTTTGGAAAACACAATGCAAAGCTGAACAAGCTTAAAATGAGATCTTTGGTTGTAATATAAAAAGGTTTAACGTCCCAAGTTCAACATGAACACAAACTCTGAAAAGCTAACAGGTTAAAGAGCCAAAGCACAGTGTCAACATCAATTTCAAAACTTGTTTCGAAGCTATTTTATCTTTTGTAGCTCCCAGAAACTTCAAGGTAACTGCAGATGTAACTTAATTTCCACTCATACTAGACAAATGCAGCTCCAGCTACCTATCCCTTTACTGCAAAACAATGTTTCCTGCAAACAAAGTAATCACCTCACCTACCGTGAGCAAGCGGACTGCGTGGGGAGTTGATCCTTGTTTTAAAGTCAAAAGTCTGGAGCCTTCAGACTGTTTCAGCTGTTTGTCTTCCTGCGAGAGGGAGTGTGTACTTTCTCTCTGAACTCACAGACTCTTCAGGTTTTACACTCCGTGTGTGTGTGTGTTGGCAGAGGGGGTGAACACTTTGTCTCCTCCCAGCCAATGAGCACACGGCTCCTTCTTCCACCTAGCAGGTAAGTCCCGGCCATTCAGAGCACACATCACCCCTCTTTCAATGACTCAGTCAGTTTGGGAATATTCCCAGACAATTCCAGGAAATCTCCACCCATTTCCAAATGAGGTCATCTATCTGAACTCAATCTGATACCACGCTTCTGGAGAAATTGCCTGGAAATGATCAGTTCCATCACAGAATCTTGATTCTAATTGGCCAGAAGGTGGTGATTTGTGACAGCAAGGGAAAGGGGAAAAAAAAAAAAGTTTCACACACTCGCTGGCCACTTTAATAAGATTCCTTATTGATTCTAAAATTCCTGTTCTTGGCTGCAAGAGTGGAACCCAATGTGGTCTTCTGCTGTTGCATGCCGAGATGCTTTTCTGCTCACCACAGTTCTAATGAGTGATTATATAGGAGTTACTATATCCTTCCTGGCAGCTCGAACCAATCTGGCCATTTTCCTCTGACCTCTCTTATCAACAAGGTGCTTGTTTCCATCCACAGAACTATCAATCACTCACTCAGTAGTTTTTTTTGTTTTGTTTTTCGCACCATTCTTTGTAAACTCGAGAGACTGTTGTGTGTGAAAACCCCAGATCAGCAGTTTCTGAAATACTCAAACCAGTCCATCTGGCACCAACACCCATACCACAGTGAAAGTCACACTTTCAGATCATAATTTTTCCCATTCTGATGTTTGAAATGAACCTTAACTGAAGCTCTTGATTTGAAGAAGAAACCTTTGTCACATGCACACTTCAAGCACAGTGAGATTCATCCTCTGCATTTAACCCATCTGAAGCAGTGAACACGTGCACACACCCAGAGCAGTGGGCAGCCACACTACAGAGCCCGGGGAGCAGTCAGGGGTTCGGTACCTTGCTCAAGGGCACTTCAGCCCAAGGCCGCCCCACGTGAACCTAACTGCATGTCTTTGGACTGTGGTGGAAACCGGAGCACCCAAAGGAAACCCACGCAGACATGGGGAGAACATGCAAACTCCACACAGAAAGGCCCTCGCCGGCTGCTGGGCTCGAACCCAGAACCCTCTTGCTGTGAGACAACAGTGCTAACCACTACACCACCGTGCCGCCTGTATCTGCATGGTTTTATGCATTGTGCTGCTGTCAAGGGAGTGGCTGATTAGAGAACTGCATAAAACATCAGATGGATGGATGTTCCTAATAAAGTGGCCGCTGAGTATACAAATGCTCTTGTTCCAATATTCTAATACATTACTGTTGTTCTCGTAACACCTCATACACAGAACAATGAGCGGATCGAAAACGTGCTGCTATGTAACAAATAAAAGCAAGCTTTCTGTAAGGAGACATTGATTTATTTTATGGAAGGAGTCTCCTTCCGACCCGGCGACTTGTCCAGGGTGTACCCCGCCTTTCGCCCGTAGTCAGCTGGGATAGGCTCCAGCTTGCCTGCGACCCTGTAGAAGGATAAAGCGGCTAGAGATAATCAGATGAGATGAGTCTCCTTCCATAGTCAGTCGGTTTTCCTCCACTGGAAAGTCTTCAGCACTGCACTTTCTGGTTTCACGGGAACATGAAAAGCTGCGTTTGTCTTATTATCTTCAAGAGAAGGAGAGAGACAGGCTACTGAGGGAACGGCTGTTTGGAGCTGCACTATTGGAAGCGTGACTTGTTTCACGGACGTTTGGCAGTATAAACCGGAACTATAAACAGATTTTGTAGTGCATTGGCTGTAATTGTGGGCAAATCAGCATGCATAAGAGTAAGAAAACATTTCAGGATATATATATATATATATATATATATATATATATATATATATATATATATATATATATATATATTTATTTTATTTACCAGCTGAGAGGTCCATATCGTGAAATACCGTGACCGAGGTCTTGAAACTACTGAGCGAGGCCCTCTGGGCCGAGGTCAGTATTCAAGGCCGAGGTCACAGTATTTCACCATACGAATCGACCTTAAGCTGGTAAATAATTTTTTTTTTCTTTACCAAATTCTGACAGAAAACGAGAGCGCCCGAGAGGGAAAACCGAGCCAAGCCGCCATTTTGAATCCTCATTCACGGCTGTAATGCAAATGGCTTCCTCCTCGGTATACAAGTGCATTTCCATGACAAGGAAAAAAAAATAAACTACACTTTGCCGCCTATGTAGTCCCCTATTTATACAAAATTGAGTCATTCAGGATTCAGCCATGTTTTTGCTCGGTATTAGCAACAGTTAGAGGTTTTTAGCTTTCTCCTGAAATTTCTTCTTTTATTTCTTCCTCCTCAGGGTAATAAAACTCACTTTCGCTGTGAACACTGTCATTATCGCTATCCATGCTGTAAAATTAATGCTATTTTGAATCCTCATTCACGGCTGTAATGCAAATGGCTTCCTCCTCGGTATACAAGTGCACTTCCATGGCGGGGAAAAAAAAAAAAAACCTACATTTTGCCGCCTATGTAGTCCCCTATTTATACAAAATTGAGTCATTCAGGATTCAGCCAGGTGGCACGGTGGTGTAGTGGTTAGCGCTGTCGCCTCACAGCAAGAAGGTCTGGGTTTGAGCCCCATGGCCGGCGAGGGCCTTTCTGTGCGGAGTTTGCATGTTCTCCCCATGTCCGCGTGGGTTTCCTCCGGGTGCTCCAGTTTCCCCCACAGTCCAAAGACATGCAGGTTAGGTTAACTGGTGACTCTAAATTGACCGTAGGTGTGAATGTGAATGGTTGTCTGTGTCTATGTGTCAGCCCTGTGATGACCTGGCGACTTGTCCAGGGTGTACCCCACCTTTCGCCCGTAGTCAGCTGGGATAGGCTCCAGCTTGCCTGCGACCCTGTAGAAGGATAAAGCGGCTAGAGATAATGAGATGAGAATGAGGATTCAGCCATGTTTTTGCTTGGCGTTAGCAACAGTTACAGGTTTTTAGCTTTCTCCTGAAATGTTTTCTTTTATTTCTTCTTCCTCAGGGTAGTAAAACTCGCTTTCGCTGTGAACACTGTCGTTATCGCTATCCATGCTGTAAAATTAATGCTATTCTCCTGAGAAATGCTGGCAAAAATTTATAAGATTTTTGATAATCTTATAAATAAATCTTATTAAAAAAAAATAAATGTTTCTTGTTGTTGTGAACAAGCAAGTCGCCAGAGGTCCATATCGTAGGATACGGACCCGCTCGCCAGCCAATCAGAGCACAGGATTTGATGGAAACCGGCTGTGAAAAAAATAAATGATGTTATTGAAAAACAATCAACTTTGACAATTGTGGTAACAGTTAGTCCGCTTCAGATGAGCTGCATCACACCATGCCGTCATTGACTATTTTCTTATGAACCCACGTCATGAAGCGTTTAAGTCAATATTCTTAATGAAATGTATTTTACTGGCATTACTACGCTTCAGCCACTACGCTTTGTGAGGTTTAAGCAGAATACTTTCAAACCTGGTAAATAACGTACATTTTAATGAAGCAGAACTCTACGCTGGAAGACCTGCTGTCAAAGTCTCATTACCATAATCCTAAATCACATGAATGCCATGTGCGAGACAGGGCTTAGCCCTTAGTCCATGCTTTAAGCCAACACACTCGACACAGAAGCACATCTAAAAAAAAAAAAACTAAAAAACTTTTAGAACTATTTAAATCCAGACGGCCTTTCGATTTCATAAAATTGGTGAAATGTAGTTCCCTCTGAAATTTGGTCATTGTGATACATGTTTATTTCTGCAGTGCCTCAAAAAAAAAAAAAAAAAAAAAAAAACAGGCCATTCTGTGGCTGGGAAGTTATTTAATTTGAGGGGATTAAAGCAAATAATGTGCATGAAATCGCTCACTTTGCGCAGTCAAGCAGACAGAGGAAGTCCGTCTGCGCATGTGCAGGTTTGCCTTCTTCTTTTGGGTTTTACGGCAGCTGGCATCCACAGTGTTGCATTACTGCCATCTACACTTGACCGTGCACTGACAGTTCCATCATTCTGTTGCTAAACGAACAGCTGATCACACCGAGGTGCTCGCCGACCGCCGATATTTATTAGTTTAGTCCTGCGTTTCCTTTCCTTCGTATATAACATATCGTCTTTCCTTCTCACTTTCCATTACTGTAGTCGGTCTTTCACGTTTCATTCGCGTCCTCCATTTTTCTCTCCGGTTTCAAATTGGTCTCCCACAATGCCTTGCGCGAACAGGGAAAGTCCACCACGTGATGCATGATGTAGTATCTTGAATTAGGTCATGGTGAAGCAAGAAAACATAGCGGAGAATTTAGGGCCACATGGCCCTAAATTTATTAACTGTTCTATTAAAAAATAATAAATTTGGAAGTCTGTGATTTAAATTCAGTAGCTTTCGGTCCACTAAAGAAAAATAATTGGGTGTCAGGGAAAATTCTTTTTATGACCTAAACTTGAAAAATCTGAAAGGCAGTCTAGCTTTAAGGCACGGGTTTGCAAATATTTTGCAGGGAAGGATCTCTTTAGCTATAAAAAACACATCAGACACACTAAGAACTATAAGATGTTACTGATAAATAGAATATTGATGGGTTGTGATTGCGATAATTTTTATTTTTAAAATCAAGGACCCCTGGGCAAAACAGTACTTCACCCTGGCTTTAAAGGCACATTAGTTGACGTTTGAATGATTCCCACCCATGTTCATGGAGCTCCACCTCCAGGATCATCAGTGGCCCATACAGTACAATATCCATAAAATGACTGACATGAGGCAAAACAAGCATTCCAGACCGGAAGTCCATTTTCCAAACAAGTCTTCTCAACGATTTTATACACTTTTGCTAAGGAGTGACGCCTGCGCCCGAAAATGGGTAAAAGGCATCTCCTTTCCTTGCATGTCTTGTACTCTGCGATTCTCTTCAAGTTGTAGGAGTTGCACACCAAACTTATTAGTCTTTTCCATTTTCCACCCAAGTTTGCCATACGTCTAAGAAATGGCTGCACTTTAAAGCATTCTTACAAGCATCTTTAAAGCGAAGTTTAGGATGTCCTATTGGTCGAGAACCATATACGGCAAGAGTTCCTTTGCTGGTCTGACGCCATTCATTCAACAGACATGACCGAACCACCGTACGCGACTTTTCACTAACTGCAATTCAATGTCGTCAACCCCCCCCAGCACATCTTCGTTGCTGATGAAATGATCCCATTTAATCTTTAAGATAAGACGTAGATGGCACTGCTATATTGTACGAAGCTGCTTAACCTCACGTTAATATAAAGTCCATGTCTCACTAGCATACATTAGAATAGGCATTAGGCACCGATTATACACACTGATTTTAGTTGAAACTCTTAGGTCATGAGAATCAAAGACTCCCTTCCATAACTGACCAAATACACACCATGTCACCTGAATACGAGATGGTAGTTTCTCCCGCACAGAGCAGTCACTGGTGACACAGCTGCAGAGGTACTTAAAGCAGATGACATTGGCTAATTTAGTACCGTCCGTGTAAAAATCCGCTATGTGACCAGTGCACATGGTTTCTGTTTTGGTTGTATTAATACGCAGGCCCAAGCGCTTTGCCAAGTCGTTGTAGTCAGAAACCATGTCAGAAGCAGCTGCAGGCCCTCTAGCGTATCGCTGAATTTCGCAACGTCGTCAGCATACTGGACCATCCTGATGTACTCGGTTAGCATTTTAGTCTTTGCCTTAAGTCTGCTCATATTAAAGAGAGAGAGATCAACATCATAACGGAATCTAATCTGTATACTACATTTATGCTTGACGTCCTTGAAAGCCAACCACAGTAGCACTGCCGAATATGCGCCAAAGAGCACAGGTGCTAGTTTGCAGCCTTGTTTAACACCACTACTGTATTGAACTGATAATGGAAGCTCTTAGGCACTTAAGTTCTTAATGGAAGTTTTGCTAAGGCCACGACTTAATCGTTTGTTTTATATATATATATATATATATAAAAGTTACAGTTGTGTTTATACAGGTAAGGGGGGGAAAAATCCAACTATTGCACTTTGAAGATGTGTTAACCAGCACAAACATTTCAAGCCCCCTTAGAAAAAGTGACTCACAGGAATGCATCTTAATATCTCACCAGCTCTCTCATGAAGCCCTGCCTTCCTCAAATTGTTCCACAGTGCACTGGAATGAGAAATGGAGTGTAAACTTCTGCAGAACTTCCTGAAGCACTCGTTCACCTCAGCATGCAAACAGGCAAATATTTACAAGCCTGTACGTTTAACTCGTTCTCTCGGGATGGTAAATAGCTGAGCGTGCTTTTTAAACTTCCCACGGAGATCTGTTCCAAAACAACAAAGCTCTATAAACCACATGGGACTGTGTTTGTAGTACTACTTGTAAAACACTTACTCTTCATGCTCCATGTGTGTGATGTGTACAAGACTGGTTTTATTTCAGGTTACTTAACTCACAAAGACACCACTGAGTCTATCCTCAATCTGGGGAGGAAAAAAATTTCCCATTGCACAATCTCTCCTGAAGATTCTGAGTCATCTCAAAACAAGCAGTGATCTGTGAAATCATTTCAGGAAAGTATGTTCCCCGATACGGAAATGGAAGCAAAAGTGAAAAACGAGAGGATGTTTGGTCAAGTTGATGCAGCTCTCTGGCTGGAATTGAACCCTGCTCTCAACTCTAGTGCCTTCCTCCAACTTGCCATCAACTTTTAAAGGTTTAGTTTATTCCTCTTAGTCAGGAGTTCCAACTGCAAACAAGTCTAACGCAACCCTTACAAATCTCTAGCAGTCGGAGTAATGAATCTCAGTAACTAATAGCGAAACTACTACTGATTAGGGTGCATCAGTTGCCCCCTAAAAATGAAAAGTTCCTCCGATCATGATGCATTGTTGTTTTTATGTTCCTTTTGGTAAGAAAACACACTGGGTGAAATATTTTGACAAAATTCAAAAGTTTAATGGTGGCACCAGGAGCTCAAAGTTATGGAAAAAGCTGCTATTTTATGACTTTGACAAAATTTCGATCACTTTTCATGAAACATTATGGCACCTTATAGAGTATACCAAATATCTTAGATAAACATTTTTAGTACATATTCTAAATATATTATCAAGCACAGTTTGAGTTTTAGCTGTTCATTGAATCATTGTTCAACTACTTTTAAACAATCCAAATGTATTATGAATCACATTAATGCTTCTCAATCCCTTGCAAAGGTTCTTAACATGATCTCTGGGCCACAAGAAATCAATAAATGGAGTCCAACATTGTGATTCAAACCTTACGCGAAAACATAAAATAAGCGTTTTTGGCAAAAAAATGAACCTCATGGTGCCACCATTATGCTTTTGAATATGGTCAAAAAATTTACAGGATGTCTTTATTGGTGAAAAAGAACACCCAAACAAAAATGCATCAGATTTTATGAAAGTGAGGGCAACTGATGCACCCTATTACTGATCCATAATAACCTTACACAGGTTGGAAAACACCTGGTTTAACAGCGCTGCACAACAGGTTGTCTTTCCAGAATATTCTGAGTCATCTCTTTGTACACATATACAGTGCTCAGTGTAAATGAGTACACCCCCTTTGAAAAGTAACATTTTAAACAATCTCAATGAACACAAAATTTCCAAAAATGTTGACAAAAGTTTAATATAACATCTGTTTAACTTATAACGTGAAAGTAAGGTTAATAATATAACTTAGATTACACATCAGTTTTACTCAAATTAGGGTGGTGCAAAAATGAGTACACCCCACAACAAAAACTACTACATCTAGTACTTTGTATGGCCTCCATGATTTTTAATGACGGCACCAAATCTTCTAGGCATGGAATGAACAAGTTGGCGACATTTTGCAACATCAATCTTTTTCCATTCTTCAACAATGACCTCTTTTAGTGACTGGATGCTGGATGGAGAGTGATGCTCAACTTGTCTCTTCAGAATTCCCCAAAGAAAATAATTTCTTTACACCACAAAGGTGAAGGCTACAAGATCAGCAAAGCTTTACTTATCAGTCAGAATACTTTAGCAAAAGTGGTACAAAAATTTAAGAAAGATGGAACTGCAACCATCTCAAAGAGACGTCCAGGTCGTCCACGGAAGTGTACACCTTGACAGGAGCGTCTTCTGATGAGAAGGGTTGAAGAAAATCAGCATGCAAGTTCACTGCAGTTATCTAAAGAAGTAGAAAGCCAAACTGGGGTGACTATTTCCCGTAACACAATACGGCGTACACTGCAGAGGAATGGCATGCATGGATGCCGTCCACAAAAGAAGCCTCTCCTAAAGCCCAGGCACAAAAAAGCCTGCCTAGAGTTTGCCAGGGCCCATGCTGACAAAGATGAAGACTACTGGGACTCTATACTCTGGAGTGATGAGACCAAGATAAATGTTTTTGGAACTGATGGCTTCAAAACTGTATGGCATCGCAAAGGTGAGGAACACAAAGAAAAATGCATGGTGCCTACAGTGAAACATGGTGGTGGCAGTGTCCTTATGTGGGGCTGCATGAGTGCTGCCGGTGTCGGGGAGCCGTATTTCATTGATGGCATCATGAATTCACAGATGTATTGCTCTATACTGAAAGAGAAGATGCTACCATCACTCCGTGCCCTTGGTCGTTGTGCAATTTTCCAACATGACTAAACACACATCTAAGGCCACTGTTGGATTTCTGAAGAAGAACAGGGTGAAAGTGATTCAGTGGCCAAGTACTGTATGTCTCCTGATCTGAACCCAATCGAACACCTATGGGGAATTCTGAAGAGACAAGTTGAGCATCACTCTCCATCCAGCATCCAGTCACTAAAAGAGGTCATTGTTGAAGAATGGAAAAAGATTGATGTTGCAAAATGTCGCCAACTTGTTCATTCCATGCCTAGAAGACTTGGTGCTGTCATTAAAAATCATGGAGGCCATACAAAAAATACTAGATGTAGTAGTTTTTGTTGTGGGGTGTATTCATTTTTGCACCACCCTAATTTGAGTAAAACTGAAAAAATGTGTAATCTAAGTTATATTATTAACCTTACTTTCACGTTATAAGTTAAACAGATGTTATATTAAACTTTGTCTAGTCAACATTTTGGAAATTGTGTGTGTTCATTGAGATATTGTTTAAAATGTTACTTTTCAAAGGGGGTGTACTCATTTACACTGAGCATCTATCTATCTATCTATCTATCTATCTATCTATCTATCTATCTATCTATCTATCTATCTATCTATCTATCTATCTATCTATCCCTTCAAACAACTTCCGCCTCGCCATAATCAGAAATTGTCAAAAAGGTTCCATGGAATCACACGACCACCTGAAACGTTATTAACCAAAAGACTAGTTTCTTGCATTTTTTTTTACGCATATGTAGCATCATTTGATGAAACGTATACTTGTCAGCAAACCACTATTTGTGAACTTACCCTATTCACTTGCAGTGTCTTGCTTTAATACAGTCGTTGAATGTTTTCCCTTCTCTCCTGAAGAACAGTGCAGAGCCTCTGAGATGACATAGTGGTTATTTTTAATAAGTTGTAGCCACAGATACACATACCGTACATCCACACACAGGTTAAGCCTTAAGAGATCTCGTGGCAACTTTCAAATGATGGAGAAGAAAAAAATCAAACATGAACATTGAACATGAACATGGGGATGACTGATCATATGAAAGTTGAGTTCAGAAATGCGCAACAAGTCAAGTTTATTTGTATAGCGCTTTTAACAACAGACCTTGTTGCAAAGCATAGAATTTTAGTGACTTTAAACATGAGCTAATTTTATCCCTAGTCTATCCCCACTAAAGTTGTTACACAGATAAAACTTTAGTCTGCGAACAGACTTTTTATTATTTAGCTAAAGTATCCTCACTGGAGGCCATGTAGCTCAATAAGAACAAGTATGACCTTCAACAACATATAAAGTCATGGGCTCAAGCTACACAACTCATGATCATCATAATAAGATAGTAGCCTTGAGATAGGAGCTTGTGACCTAATGGTGTATTAATTCATTTGAATTGAATTAAATTTACAACCAATGTAGATAAATTACCATGATATCTAAGGCATAATTAATTTACAGCAATAAAAAATAGAATTAAAGTTCATTATGTATAAGTGATAATGCAAATATAACACACTAAAAATATATATGCATACCTATATTTTTACATATATCTATAATTTCTAATAATCAATGAATCGATAATTTTAATTAAAATTAAATGTAATTCAAATGTAATGCATCTCCAGTGGTGAGACAGTATTCAAAAAGAAGCCACAGGCTTATACTTTTGTCCTGTCCCAAATTATATTCAAGACGTAAGATTAGTTGCAACTATAGAAAAAAATATAAGGAAAAAAGCCAAAAATAAGTAATCCTCAGATAACTGAGTAACAATTGTTAATGAAACTGTAAACAGTAAAACAACAATTTCAATAACATTTGACACTTTAAATACAAACTTCCTAAAGTTTTACTTAACCGAGTAAATATTGCTTCAAGTTTTTTTTTTTTTTTTTTTTTAAATTTAATGATGGTTGACTCAGATTTAAGTTCCTTCGGGAGGGAGCTCCATAATTTAGGCCCATTAGCAGCAATAGTAAATTTGTAGATATTAGTTCTGCAAAGCTTAACTCTGTAGTCGCTAGTAGCATATTGATGAATTTGAAAATTTTTACAAAAAAAAAAACTTTTAAATGTTTCTGGAATAGTATTAAAATGAACAGAGTACATGACTAGTCCTACTTGTAAAAAGTGAATGTTATTCAAATTTAGCTAATTATATCTATAAAATAGATATAATTCATGGCCACGCCTTATTTAAAAAACAACAACAACACTATCACTTCAAAGGTTACAAGAGAACAGCAGCAATAAATTAGATCACAAGATAATAAGGTAAATTCAACTCAGACTTCCTCTGGGCCCTGCTTTTAATTAGCAGCCCATTTTTGTTTGATCACAGTCAAGATAATCATTGCATTTCTCACTGCTCACACTTACACACTTAGCATCAGCTCATACCTTGAGTGAATCCACATGAATGTGAATATATTTTAACGTAGCATCAATAAGACACTTTATTCACACAGTCCACTTGTGTGCTGCAGAGTCCCAAACAGCCAAATGACGTCATCTGATCATTAGCATATTCATGAGCCACCTGTTTTCATATTTAAACGTCTTTAACGGCACCTGAAGGTTTCCACATGAAGATAAAACGAGTTAGAAAAGCATTATACAGTCATTTAGATTCATTGTTTAATTATTTTAAATAAATAAAGTACATGGCTTGGCATTATATTATAGCTAATCCGCCATGTTGTGCAGTGTTAACAACAGCAACACTGCACGCGCACACACACGTGCTTCACCTGTAAATTGTAGAACCTATAATATAATATAATATAATATAATATAATATAATATAATATAATATAATATAATATAATATAATATATGTATTTTTCCACTTCCGCTTCAACAGGATACTGAAACAAACCAAATTCGCTCATTAGTGGTCATTATTACATTATTTTCTAGACTACCAATCACGTGATGAAACATGTATTAACTAACCAATTAACTAGTGCATTAACAAAGGAAGAAATAATATTTTCTTCCTTTATGGAGGCAGATGGACAGATGTGACAGATGGAGACCAGGCTCCATCTGTCACAGCTGTGTAACAATACAGCTAAAACCTTTTCCATTTTCACTCCATTACAGATCATTCAGTTTCACTTGCCAAAGTTTTACTGGCATTTTTACATTACATTACTTTTAAATTATTTTAATTAATATATTCTATTTTTCCACACAATTTATTAGGCTATATATATATATATATAAATATATATATATATATATATATATATATATATATATATATATATATATATATAGTTTGTTGTGATTATATATCTCCTTTCTGATATTATTATTATTATTATTATTATTATTATGGTATTTTATTTTGACTACAATTTATTTCTTTATTTCTGTTTTTACTTCACACTGTAAAACATTTTGATAAATGTATGAACATTTCTATATCTTATTGTTGCTGTTGTTGTTGCTGCTGCTGCTGCTATTGCTGTTATTTTTGTTGTTGTTGTTGTTGTTGTTCCTACTTTTATTATTGCTGTTGTTGTTATTCTTTCCACTCCTGTTATTATTGCTGCTATTGCTGTTCTTCTTCTTCTTCCTCTTCTTCTTCTTCTTCTTCTTCTTCTTCTTCCTACTGTTATTATTGCTGTTGTTGCTGCTGCTACTGTTGCTATTATTAATATTTTGTTGTTATGGTTGTTACTGTTGTTGTTGTTTCTGCTGCTATTGCTATTATTGTTGTTACTGTTGTTGTTGCTACTTTTATCATTGCTGTTATTCTTGCCGCCCCTGTTATTATTGCTGTTATTGTTGTTGCTGCTACTGTTATTTCTGCTGTTATTGCTGTTTTTGTTGTTGCCGCTCCTGTTATTATTGCTGTTATTGCTGTTATTGTTGTTGCTGCTATGGTTATTTTTGCTGTTGCTGTCGCTACTGTTACTATTATTAATATTTTGTTGTTGTTGTTGTTGTTGCTGCTCTTATTATTATTCTTGGTGTTGCTGCTGCTTTTATTATTATTGTTGTTGTTGCTGTTGTTGTTGCTGCTGCTCTTATTATTATTGCTGTTGTTGTTGTTGTTGTTGTTGTTGCTACTCTTATTATTATTGTTGTTGTTGTTGCTGCTGCTACTCTTATTATTATTGTTGGCGTTGCTGTTGTTGTTGCTGCTGCTCTTATTATTATTGTTGTTGTTGCTGTTGTTGTTGCTGCTGCTCTTATTATTATTGTTGTTGTTGTTGTTGCTGCTGCTCTTATTATTATTATTGTTGTTGTTGTTGTTGCTGCTGCTCTTATTATTATTGTTGGCGTTGCTGTTGTTGTTGCTGCTGCTCTTATTATTATTGTTGTTGTTGTTGCTGCTGCTCTTATTATTATTGTTGGCGTTGCTGCTGCTGCTCTTATTATTATTATTGTTGTTGTTTTTGCTGCTGCTCTTATTATTATTGTTGTTGTTGTTGCTGCTGCTCTTATTATTATTGTTGTTGTTGTTGCTGCTGCTCTTATTATTATTGTTGGCGTTGCTGCTGCTGCTGCTCTTATTATTATTGTTGTTGTTTTTGCTGCTGCTCTTATTATTATTGTTGTTGTTGTTGTTGTTGCTGCTGCTCTTATTATTATTGTTGTTGTTGCTACTCTTATTATTATTGTTGTTGTTGTTGCTACTCTTATTGTTGTTGTTGTTGTTGTTGTTGCTGCTACTCTTATTATTATTGTTGGCGTTGCTGTTGTTGTTGCTGCTGCTGCTCTTATTATTATTATTGTTGTTGTTGTTGCTGCTGCTCTTATTATTATTATTATTGTTGTTGCTGCTGCTGCTCTTATTATTATTATTGTTGTTGTTGTTGCTGCTCTTATTATTGTTGTTGTTGTTGCTGCTCTTATTATTATTGTTGTTGTTGCTGCTCTTATTATTATTGTTGTTGTTGTTGCTGCTCTTATTATTATTATTATTATTATTATTGCTGTTGTTGGTGGTGGTGCTCTTATTATTGTTGTTGTTGGTGGTGGTGCTGCTCTTATTATTATTGTTGCTGTTGTTGTTGTTGCTGCTGCTGCTACTCTTATTATTATTGTTAGTGTTGCTGTTGTTGTTGTTGTACTGTTCCTACTAGGGCTGAACGATTTTAAGAAAAAATTTCAACCACGATTTTTTTTCTTTAAATCAAGTTTCAGTGCAAATTAATTAATACAATGAATTCCATAAAGCTAATGCAAGAATGAAAACTGAGGTCAACAGATTTCAAATGTAGGCCTGTTTATTAACATTGAGTGCCTGAGGAACAGGTTATAATAACTTAAAATAAAAATAAAAAGAGAGCCATCTTTCTTAAGTAAACTTTTGCTTCTTTTACTTTTCCCATCTACAACATATCAGACATAAAAAAAAGGTTGATCAATGGCTCAGCAGCATCAAAATATTGCACTTTTGTAAAAGAATGTACATAAGCATTATAAATTATAACTAGAGCCAACAATTCCCCTGTGGGAAATAAGAGTGATGCAGTGGCTGTAGCAGTCGCTGTTGCAGGGCCCCTCCCTCCTGTGTGTGTGTGAGAGAGAGAGAGCGAGCAGCCCCTCCCCCACCCGCGTGCTCAGAGACAGAGAAAGCGCAGTTTGTCCTCACAGTGCTCCCTCCAAACAACGGGGATTTACACCAAAACGGAAGGAGATATTCACAAAATTCTTTCACATTCAGTGCCACAAGGCTTTCCTGAACGTAATTTTTTTTGTCTAGTGTAAAAAATGAGGACAATTTATTGACGAAACAAAACATGGGTCAGTTTAGGAGCACTGAGAAAAACCGCGGCTTTGACGATCCCAAAATCGTGTTGTCTGAGATCGCGATTTTCGGTCGAAAACGATAGATCGTTCAGCTCTAGTTCCTACTGTTCTTGTTAAAGCCTGCCTTCCTTCTCTGGTCCCTCTCATCTCTGCCATCATCCATTCCTCTCTTTCCACTGGAACTGTTCCTACATCCTTTAAGACTGCTGCAATAACACCAATATTGAAAAACCCCGGTGCAGATCCTACCAACTTTAATAACCTACACTACCGTTCAAAAGTTTGGGGTCACTTTGAAATGTCCTTATTTTTGAAAGAAAAGCACTGTTCTTTTCAATGAAGATCACTTTAAACTAATCAGAAATGCACTCTATACATTGCTAATGTGGTAAATGACTATTCTAGCTGCAAATGTGTGGTTTTTGGTGCAATATCTCCATAGGTGTATAGAGGCCCATTTCCAGCAACTCTCACTCCAGTGTTCTAATGGTACAATGTGTTTGCTCATTGCCTCAGAAGGCTAATGGATGATTAGAAAACCCTTGTACAATCATGTTAGCACAGCTGAAAACAGTTGAGCTCTTTAGAGAAGCTATAAAACTGACCTTCCTTTGAGCAGATTGAGTTTCTGGAGCATCACATTTGTGGGGTCGATTAAATGCTCAAAATGGCCAGAAAAATGTCTTGACTCTATTTTCTGTTCATTTTACAACTTATGGTGGTAAATAAAAGTGTGACTTTTCATGGAAAACACAAAATTGTCTGGGTGACCCCAAACTTTTGAACGGTAGTGTGTACGCCCTATCTCTAATCTACCCTTCATTTCCAAACTTCTTGAAAAAACAGTAGCTAATCAACTCCACTTCCATCTGTCTCACAACAACCTGTATGAACAGTTTCAGTCTGGTTTCCGTCCCCTCCATAGCACAGAAACAGCTCTAATCAAAATCACCAACGATCTCCTCATGGCAGCTGATTCTGGTTTACTCACCATCCTCATCCTCCTTGACCTGAGTGCAGCCTTCGATACCATTTGTCACTTCACCCTCTTCAACAGAGCTTTCAGCCGCTCTGCTGCCCGGCTTTGGAACTCATTACCTCCCGAACTTAGAAATATCAACTCCCTTCCACATTTCAAATCCTCACTCAAAACACACCTCTTCAAACTTGCTTTTCAACTTTAATCACTGTGTTGTCAAATTTTTAATTTTGAATTGTAACTTGTTTTAATGTTTTTTTTTTCTTTTTGTAATTTTAATGTGTATTTTATGGTTTGTCTTTCATTTTTGTACGGTGTCCTTGGGTGCTAGAAAGGCGCCTTTAAATAAAATGTATTATTATTGTTGTTGTTGTTGCTGCTGCTGCTGCTCTTATTATTATTGTTGTTGTTGTTGTGGGCGGTACGGTGGTGTAGTGGTTAGCGCTGTCGCCTCGCAGCAAGAAGGTCCGGGTTCGAGCCCCGTGGCCGGCGAGGGCCTTTCTGTGCGGAGTTTGCATGTTCTCCCCGTGTCCGCATGGGTTTCCTCCGGGTGCTCCGGTTTCCCCCACAGTCCAAAGACATGCAGGTTAGGTTAACTGGTGACTCTAAATTGACCGTAGGTGTGAATGTGAGTGTGAATGGTTGTCTGTGTTTATGTGTCAGCCCTGTGATGACCTGGCGACTTGTCCAGGGTGTACCCCGCCTTTCTCCCGTAGTCAGCTGGGATAGGCTCCAGCTTGCTTGTGACCCTGTAGAACAGGATAAAGCGGCTAGAGATGATGAGATGTTGTTGTTGCTCTTATTATTATTGTTGTTGTTGTGGTTGCTGCTGCTACTCTTATTATTATTGTTGGTGTTGCTGTTGTTACCTCCACCAAGGAGGTTATGTTTTCGGTAGCGTTGGTTTGTTTGTTTGTTGGTTGGTTGGTTTGTCTGTTAGCAACATTACGGAAAAAGTAATGAACGGATTGCTCTGAAATTTTTTCCAGAGGTGTGACTGGGCACAAGTAACAATCCATTAAATTTTGGCAGTGATCCGGATCACCTTCTGGATTCCGGATTTTTTTAAAGGATTAATTTTTTCCCCATTGAAATGAATGGGCGCGCGACGCAAAAAACAGATTTTTCCTTCTGTAGGCCAAACCGTTAGGTGTAAAGTCATGAAACTTGGTACACTGATAGAGGAGTGGACCCTGATTGATTTCATCAATCTTCATGTTGGTACATCTCACGATCTAGCGCCACCAACTGATCACAGTCTTACATGCGTTCATGCACGTAACTTTTGATCCGTATGTCCGATTTTCATAAGTTTGGTGCCATTGGAATCCTTGGAGCTAGACGATTCAACGCACCCTATGACGTCATTCTCCGCCTAATTAGATTTTCCGCGATTTTGAATTTTGCCCAAAGTGAAGGTAGAGTGACCCTGGCCGCATGTTTTGTCCGATCATCACAAAACTTGGCACACATGATCTCCAGTCCATGCCTAATGAATCACATTCGTTTCGCTCTCATATGTCAAAGCGTTCGCCCGTGGCAGCCAATCAAAATCGATGATGAAGCCACCAAACAGGAAGTGAGCTCATATCACAGAAACGCTTTGATGTATCAAGACCATATTTAGTGGCATGACTTTGGACACCATCCAAACTACCCTCATCAAATATGGTGTCATTTGGCCACTAGGGGCGTCACAATTAGCAAAAACGTATTTTGGCTCATATCTCAGAAACGCTTTGGCGTATCAAGACCATATTTGTTGAGATAACTTTCGGCACCAGTTCATGTACCCTCATGAAATTTGGTGTCATTTGGCCACTAGGGGGCGCCACAATGAGCAAAAACGTGTTTTGTGTCATATCTCTTTACGGATTTAGAATTACATCTACATTTTCATGTTAGTGATGCTCTGGGATGTCCCTGTAAAGAACCTTGCCAGCCTGTCATCTCCGTATGAGAATCCGTCTTGTGTCTTGGCCAAACTTTCGCGTGTTGACATAACTTGTCGTGTGGGTGTGCGGTCGCCTCTCTTGCTGGGTCGCCATGGCGGCGCGCCTGAGCAAGCACACTTTCACATTTTCTCTGGAAATGCATTCTAATTGTTATTATTACCTCCGCCAAGGAGGTTATGTTTTCGGTAGAGTTGGTTTGTCTGTTAGCAACATTACGGAAAAAGTAATGAACAGATTGCTCTGAAATCTTTCCCAGAGGTGTGACTGGGTACAAGTAACAATCCATTAAATTTTGGCGGTGATCCGGATCACCTTCTGGATCCTGGATTTTTTTAAAGGATTCTTGGCGGAGGTCTGCTCTCTCCGAGTGCTTTTCTAGTTGTTGTTGTTGTTGTTGCTGCTCTTCTTATTGTTGTTGTTGTTGCTGCTGCTACTCTTATTATTATTGTTGTTGTTGCTGCTGTTGTTGTTGCTGCTCTTATTATTGTTGTTGTTGTTGTTGTTGCTGCTGCTGCTGCTGCTCTTATTACCTCTGCCAAGGAGGTTATGTTTTCGGTAGCGTTGGTTTGTTTGTTGGTTGGTTGGTTTGTCTGTTAGCAACATTACGGAAAAAGTAATGAACGGATTGCTCTGAAAATTTTCCCAGAGGTGTGACTGGGCACAAGTAACAATCCATTAAATTTTGGCGGTGATCCAGATCACCTTCTGGATCCCGGATTTTTTTAAAGGATTCTTGGCGGAGGTCTGCGCTCTCCGAGTGCTTTTCTAGTTGTTGTTGCTGCTGTTCTTCTTCTTATTGTTGTTGTTGTTGTTGTTGCTGCTGCTACTCTTATTATTATTGTTGGTGTTGCTGCTGTTGTTGTTGTTGCTGCTCTTATTATTGTTGTTGTTGTTGTTGTTGCTGCTGCTGCTGCTCTTATTACCTCCGCCAAGGAGGTTATGTTTTCAGTAGCGTTGGTTTGTTTGTTTGTTTGTTGGTTGGTTTGTCTGTTAGCAACATTACGGAAAAAGTAATGAACGGATTGCTCTGAAATTTTTTCCAGAGGTGTGACTGGGCACAAGTAACAATCCATTAAATTTTGGCGGTGATCCGGATCACTTTCTGGATTCCGGATTTTTTTAAAGGATTCTTGGCGGAGGTCTGCGCTCTCCGAGTGCTTTTCTAGTTGTTGTTGTTGTTGTTGTAAGCATGGACATATAAACATAGACACTGCCTTCTGCGTAGAATCATACGTCATCCTCGCCGCCATATTGGATGTGGCAAAGTGGAGATTCTTCAACCGTCTCTGGTATAGCATCTAGACAGTAGCCGAGAATAAAGATGCCTCATTCATGTGCTGCGTTTAACTGTACCAACAGGTTTACCGTCCAAACGAGATCACATGGGATTACCTTTCACAGGTGAGACTGGAAAAATACTTTTCATTGTATTTGGTCATTATAACGTAATTTTACGAACAGATTTTTCTGACTTTGTGGCTAATATGAAGTCTCGCGCATAATAGCCGCTTGGTGAAACCTGTCTCCAAACAACGAAGTACTTCCTTCGTATCTACGCTGATTGTTGTTAGTTGCTTAGCTAACTTTTCACATACTATGTAGGTTTCCCAAAAATAAAGACATGAAAAAGCAGTGGGAGACAGCTGTGTGATGGGAAGGGTTTTCTGCTACTCCGTCATCCATGCTCTGCAGTGAACACTTCAGAACGGAGGATTTTGACAGAACAGGTCAGACAGTCAGGGTCAGAGAGGGAGCTGTTCCTTCAGTCTTCAGTTTCCCAGCTCATCTCCACCGGGTAGGTGTATAGTTATAAGCAGTGAGAATTAGATAATACAGTGCCACACTATGATGAACGTTTTTGAATGTATGATGAATGTTTTTAACTTTTCTGAATGTGAAGGAATCAGTGATGTATTTTGTTTTTGTATGACGTTAGAACCTGGCCGAACTCAGTTTGGCGGTCATTCAGCTCACTTTATTCAACGAGAGTAGGTCTGTGTGGTGACTCAGTAAATAAAACAGTAAATTTTTATTTTCATTCACTATTTCCATCATTTATCATATTCAGTCTTGTAGGTTGGTTATTGTGGCCTCAGGTTTTGGTAGCTTGCTACGGTATGCTGACTGATTAGCTTACCTGAGCTATCTATCGCGTATCTATCGCTAGTTTGCAGTGTACAGGGTATTTCGCACACTATTTATAACCATCACATTAAAAGTTATGTGTTGTTTTGATGCTGTTTGTTTCCCAAATATATACATGTGTCTTAATGGGTGAATAAAAGGCATTGAGTTAAATATTATTGTAGAAAGGGGCTTTATGAAGTTCAGTCCATTTACTTGCATTGGTTTACGGGGAAGATTTGCCACATCCAATATGGCGGACACTCTGACGTATCCCAGCAATGGGCCACCAGCTCAATGCGGCGTCTATGTTTATACGGTATGTCTATGGTTGTAAGCATACAACCCCTGGCAAAAAATATGGAATCACTACTCTTGGAGGATGTTCATTCAGCTGTTTTACTTTGTAGCAAAAAAACAAATCACAGACATGACACAATTGTTTTATTTAACAGCTGAACATTCTGGCTTTGTAAAATATACCTCAAAAAAATGATATGAAATTGTTGTAATTAATGGCACATTTTTTTAAAGATCAAGTAGAAGAAAAAATTATGGAATCATTCAATGATGAGGAAAAAAATATGGAATCAAGCTATAACTTGCATTTCTAAAACAAATATCCGCACAAGCTTAAATGTGCAAATTAGTCTGCAGTTAAAAGAGACTGCTTGTAGACCTGAATGAGCTGTTGCACCTGGCTGATTGACAGAAAACATGGCCCCAACAAGAGAGCTGTCAGTTGAAACAATGGAAAGGATTATAAAACTCCTTAAAGAAGGTAATTCAACACGGAGTGTGGTAAAAGATGTTGAGTGTTTCCAGTCAGCTGTGTCTAAAATTTGGAGCAAGTACAAACAAAACGGGAAGGTTGTAAAAGGGAAACATACAGGTAGATCAAGGCGTCAGGACAGGAAACTCAAAGCAAGATGCCTTGAAAATAGACAATGCACAAGAAAAGAAATGAAAAACAAATGGGCAGAAACAGGAGTCAATGTCTGTGACCAAAATGTAAGAAATCGGCGGAGGGAAATGGGATTTACATACAGAAAAGCCAAACGTTAACCATCATTAACACCTAAACAGAAGAAAACAAGGTTACAGAGGGGTTAAAGAGAAGGAGTCGTGGACTGTGGGTGATTGGATGAAAGTTATATTCAGTGATGAATCATGAATCTGCATTGGCCAAGGAGATGATGCTGGAACTTTTGTTTGGTGCTGTTCCAATGAAACATATAAAGATGACTGCCTGAAGAAAACAAGCAAATTTCCACAGTCATTGATGATCTGGGGTTGGATGTCAGGTAAAGGACCTGGGCAGATGGCAGTCATTACCTCTACAGTAAATGCACAGGTATACATTGAAATTTTGGACACTTTTCTCATTCCATCAATCAAAAGTACTTTTGGTGGTGATTAAGTCATTTTTCAGGATGATAATGCATCTTGCTACAGAGCAAAGAGCATTAAAACTTTTCTTCAGGAAAGGCAGATCAACTCAATGGCATGGCCAGCAAACAGTCTGGATCTCAATCCAATTGAAAATATATGGTGGAAATTGGAAAAAAAAAAAAAAAAGTCCATGACAAGGCTCCATCCTGCAAAGCTGATCTGTCAACTGCTATACGAGAAAGTTGGAACCTGACTGATAAAGAATATTGTTTTTCATTAGTGAAGTACACGCCTCAAAGAATTCAAGCTGCATAAAAGCCAGGGGAGGTGCAGCAAAGTACTAATTGTGATTTTTTTTTTAATTTATGATTCCATAATTTTTTCCTCATCATTGAGTGATTCCATAATTTTTTCTTCTACTTGATCTTGAAAAAAATGTGCCATTAATTACAAAAAATTCATTTAATTTTTTTGAGGTATATTTTACAAAGCCAGAATGTTCAGCTATTAAATTAAATAATTTTGTGTCATATCTGTGATTTTTTTTTTTTTGTGCTACAAAGTAAAACAGCTGAATTAACATCCTCCAGGAGTAGTGATTCCATATTTTTTGCCAGGGGTTGTAGATTTACATAGAAGACTAGATGCCGGGGTGGCACGGTGGTGTAGTGGTTAGCGCTGTTGCCTCACAGCAAGAAGGTCCGGGTTCGAGCCCCGTAGCCGGCGAGGGCCTTTCTGTGCGGAGTTTGCATGTTCTCCCCGTGTCCGCGTGGGTTTCCTCCGGGTGCTCCGGTTTCCCCCACAGTCCAAAGATATGCAGGTTAGGTTAACTGGTGACTCTAAATTGACCGTAGGTGTGAATGTGAGTGTGAATGGTTGTCTGTGTCTATGTGTCAGCCCTGTGATGACCTGGCGACTTGTCCAGGGTGTACCCCGCCTTTCGCCCATAGTCAGCTGGGATAGGCTCCAGCTTGCCTGCGACCCTGTAGAACAGGATAAAGCGGCTAGAGATAATGAGATGAGATGAGATGAGACTAGATGCCTCGTCCCCGTTGCCCGTCAACGAAGTCGAACGTCCGCACATGGCGGCCATCTTACCTCAGACAGCTGGCTTACCCATTACATTGTGTTGGTAGCGATATGTACTTTTCAGATGACCGTAACTTCCTCAAATTTCAATCGATATTCAAACGGTTTGGTTTGTTATATAAAAAAAAACAAACGGAAGTATGTATTTATGATATTAATGATGAATAATCATTTTATGTTTTAAAAAAATACGCATAGCTTGGCGAAAATATTTCAGTATACTACAGACTGTAAGACAGGATGCATGCTGAAATTCCTATGCTGTGAGAAGCCTAACACTGCATACTTATGGATAACTGCGGCCTTTGGACAAATAACCATACAATTTATTTCCAATTTTTAGTGAAAATATTTTTACATGTGATAGGGCCGTAGGGGAAGCTAAAGTTAAATAAACAGCTTACTCACTTCTGAAACTTCAGAAATACTTCATCCACCTCAAAAACCTAATGCACTCACATCATAGCATAATAACAAATGCAAACTCACATCATCGCATAATAACAAATGCACTGCCCGAGTAAGTAATAGTATAAAACAGTGACAGCGACTCACGGTAGTTTGTGACAAAAAAAGCATTTAATTAATCACATGTGGTTATACTTCCAAGGATAAAAAGATATCTTTACATTTACAAAAAGAACATTCAAAGCTGATTATCATGTCAAAGTCAATACATGTTAGCACAAAAGATTGAAATTTCATTTGACTAGGCTCCAATGTGCAGTTAAAATAAAACTAAACATACTGATAAACATCTACAATTAAAACACACACAGACACACACATCATCTTGTCATCAAAGTCAGTACTTTGATTTCCTGTAAATCATAATGTGAGTGCTGGGCTGTGCTGGGCTTGCGTAAGTCTTCATACCCCTTGTCTGTGGTAAGATGGCCGCCCTGTGCGGACGTTCTGGAATACGCGGTGATAGTAGAGCAGATAAGCAGATGAATCGTGCACAAGATGATAAAAGCATGAAACTTTCAGGGTTTGTTCTTGAGGGCATAACAATTAATTTAAGATCTGGAGGCGCTCTCAGTTTGACCTTGGAGGTCAATTAGAGGTCATCGAGGTCATCAATAGGACATTTCTATGCATGAGAGCTGAAATGGGTGTGTTTTTGGGAGCAATTTTGCTAAAAATGTACAGTAAGTATAAATATGCATGTATTAAGGCATAATCAAGTAAATAAACATAAATAGATATACACCCATAGAGGTAAATGAATGAAATAAACAAAAAACGTAATGATAATAACGTAAAATTGGGAAATGGCAGATGAACTGTAACTGATAGATACCCAGGTAAACTACATAAATTTAATCATTAAACTGGAAGGATTTCTTATCTGTTAGTGAAAACAAAACAGAATTGTTCCACTTTCTTTCTGTTCAAATTGCTGCCATGGCATTAGCTCCTGGCAAAGAAGTATATGCCACAAACGAAAAAAAAATGTCCTCAGCTCTCCTGTTGACTGTGATGTAAGTAATTTGGTTCCATGCACTCAAGAGGAGGCAGACACAAGGCTATTCCTTCATGTGGCAGATGCTGCTAAAAAGGGACTTAAGAATGTGTTAGTTAGAACGGTGGATTCAGATGTGGTCGTCTTGGCAGTAGCTGTATTTCAGAAAGTTGACCTTGAAGAAATATGGATAGCCTTTGGAACTGGTAGCACTTTCTGCTATACTGGCATCCACAAGGTGGTTGCTGCTCTTGGTCCTTCCACTAGCGATGTTTTGCTCGCATTTCATTCTTTCACTGGCTGTGATACAACATCAGCATTCTGTGGCCGTGATAAAAAGACTGCTTGGGACACGTGGCTTGTGTACCCAGAAGTCACGGAGGCTTTTCACGAAATGTTGCAAATGCCACAAGAACTGAGTGACCTGTCTTTGTCACAGCTGGAACGCTTTGTTGTTCTCATTTAAGACAGAACAAGTGCATTTGTAGGTGTCAATGAGGCATGGAAACATCTTTTCACACGAAAGTCAAGCTCGTTGGAAAACATCCCCCCTACACAAGCTGCTTTGAGACAACACATCAAACGAGCCATGTATCAGGCTCATGTATGGAACCTTGCCTTGGTTATTAGGCCCCAGTTGCCAAGTCCTTCAGACTGGGGATGGGTTAACAGTGACGATGGATGGCAGCCACTTTGGACAACACTACCTGAGGCCTCACAGTCGTGCTATGAGCTTTTACATTGTGGTTGCAAAAAGGGCTGTTGTGGTCACTGCAAATGCAAAAAGGCAGAATTGAAGTGTACTGCCCTTTGTGCATGTTCTGGAGACTGCAATGATTAGAATACTCACATTAGGCCTGTATCACTCATTTGGAAGTCATTTTACAATTACAAAGTATATACTGCTTGGCAATATGCTACAAAATCATAAAAGTTGTTGAAATTGACATAACACATCATATATTTTAGAGTGACCTTCATCTTAACCTTGACTTCTAAGTGTAATATCACTATAAATGGACTCTCATGACCTAGATAAATGGAAATCCACATGTAATTACAATTTGTCACACTTGTATGATAAAATGCCCCAATTTTTAATCCTGTCCATTGAAATTGCACATAACAAGGGTCGATGACCTCTAAATGACCTCCAAGGTTAAACTGAGAGCGCCTCCAGATTTTAAATTAATTGTTATGCCCTGGAGAACAAACCCTGAAAGTTTCATGCTTTTATCATGTTGTGCACAATTCTTATGTTTATAGGGCCTTAACAGCTCTACTATGAGGAATCTAGTCTTCCACAGTCCCCTCCAAAAGTATTGGAATGGCAAGGTCAATTCCTTTGTTTTTTTTCTACATTGAAGACATTTGGGTTTCAGATCAAAAGATGAATATGAGACAAAAGTTCAGAATTCCAGCTTTTATTTCATGGTATTTACATCTAGATGTGTTAAACAACTCAGGACAGAGCACCTTTTCTTTGAACCCACCCACTTTTCAAGTGAGCAAAAGTATTGGAACAGACATTATTAAATTAACTTAAAGTGAATAACATTTAATATTTGGTGGCATAACCCTTACTTGCAATAACTGCATTGAGCCTGCGACCCATTGACTTCACCAGGCTGTTGCATTCTTCATTTGAAATGCTGTTCCAGGCCTTTACTGCAGCCTCTTTCAGTTGTTGTTTGTTTCTGGGGGTTTCTCCCTTCAGTCTCCTCTTCAGGAGGTAAAATGCATGCTCTATTGGGTTAAGGTCCAGTGATTGACTTGGCCAGTCCAAGACCTTCCACTTTTCCCCCCGATGAAGTCCTTTGTTGTGTTGGCAGTGTGGTTTGGGTCATTGTCTTGTTGCATGATGAAGCTTCTCCCAATTAGTTTGGATGCATTTTTCTGTAAATTGCCAGACAAAATGGTTTTGTAGACTTCAGAATTCATTCTGCTGCCACCATCATGAGTTACATCATCAATAAAGACTAGTGAACCCGTTCCAGAAGCAGCCATGCAAGCCCAAGCCATGACATTACCTCCACCATGCTTCACAGATGAGCTTGTACTGTATGTTTTGGATCATAAGCAGATCCTTTCTTTCTCCATACTTTGGCCTTTCCATCACTTTGGTAGAGGTTAATCTTGGTCTCATCAGTCCATAAAACTTTGTCCCAAAACTTTTGTGGCTGATCTCTGTACTTCTTTGCAAAATCCAATCTAGCCTTCTGATTCTTTTTGCTGATGAGTGGTTTGCATTTTGTGGTATGGCCTCTATATTTCTTCTCTCGAAGTCTTCTTCGAACAGTGGATTGTGATACCTTCACCCCTGCCCTGTGGAGTTTGGCAGTGATGTCACTGACTGTTGTCTTTGGGTGTTTCTTCACAGCTCTCACAATGTTTGTCATCAACTGCTGTTGTTACCCTTGGCCGACCTGTTCGATGTTTGTTGCTCAGTACACCAGTAGTTTCTTTCTTTTTCAGTGCATTCCAAATTGTTGTGCTAGCTATGCCCAATGTTTGTGCAATAGCTCTGATCGATTTTCCCTCTTCTCTCAGCTTCAAAATGGTTTGCTTTTCTCCCATTGACAGCTCTCTGGTCTTCATGTTTGCTTAGCAGCAAATACAGTTTTCACAGGTGAAACCCAAAGCCAAAAACAAGAACTATTTAAAGTTTCAGCAATCAATCTAAAAGGCAACACCTGAGCAACTAGAAACACCCATCAGTCGCATGTTCCAATACTTTTGCTCGCCTGAAAAGTGGGCGGGTTCAAAGAAAAGGTGCTCTGTCCTGAGTTAACACATCTAGATGTAAATACCATGAAATAAAAGCTGGAATTCTGAACTTTTGTCTCATATTCATCTTTTGATCTGAAACCCAAATGTCTTCAGTGTACAAAAAAAAAACAAAGGAATTGACCTTGCCGTTCCAATACTTTTGGAGGGGACTGTATGTAAATCTATGGTTGTAAGTGCTGACCCAGGTTTTTGGGTGGCTGTAGTGCAATCCTCCTGCCGGCAGGTGGCAACAGAGTGTTTATGATTCCTCCAGGAAGGAGGAAAAACACAGACCGGGAAAGAAACACTGCAGTGACTTCAGTAGCGATTCGATCTATAGATTCAGTGTAGAAAACTCTGTATTAAACAATAACACACACATAGTGAGTGTGTAAACATTACATACAGGACAGGGCCATGAAGTGATGAGCTGAAAGAGACTGAAGACTCCACAAACAGCTTTATGCAGGTAAATAAACTGTTTACACAGTGTGGTGAGGCTTATAATATAAGAATTATATTAACATTAACACTTATTAATGTTAATGGCATTGAAGACAAAACACTGCAGGGAAGTAGAGCATGGTTTTAAACAGTGAGTCAGTCTTTACCATGTGATGGCTGATATTTATATTGCTTTTGTACTGGAACTCAGAATTAGATTTTTTTTTATGCAAATGAGGCTTCATCTAATTAAATGTGCAATATAAATACACTTAAAGAAAACTCGTCTTTTGATGATGTTAGAACTAATGTTTATTTCCCTGTGAAGATGCTCTCAGGAGAAAGATCTATACAGACCATTTGATAAACTATAGTTTTGTGTAATTTTCCCATAAAAAATAACATAGATCCAACAATAATTAACATTTTTGGGAATCCCCTGTGTAACATTCTACTTAGGGAGACGATCTCGGGGCATCTCCGAAAGCACAACACTTTGAACCTTGAGGTGGATGTGCTACAGCTGCAGAAGGCCATGTTGGGTTTCACTTGGATTGTACAAACTTCACCTGGTCTTCTCCAGTTTTCAGCTGTACAGTTCGGGTGAACCTGTGCTACTGTAGCCTCATGTTCCTGTTCCTAGCTGACAGGAGTGGAACCTAATGTGAACCTAATTTTTATAGTTTTATATAGGTCCATCTCAGAAACTGGTCTCTCATTTGGGACATCTCATCTCATCTCATTATCTCTAGCCGCTTTATCCTTCTACAGGGTCGCAGGCAAGCTGGAGCCTATCCCAGCTGACTACGGGCGAAAGGCGGGGTACACCCTGGACAAGTCGCCAGGTCATCACAGGGCTGACACATAGACACAGACAACCATTCACACTCACATTCACACCTACGGTCAATTTAGAGTCACCAGTTAACCTAACCTGCATGTCTTTGGACTGTGGGGGAAACCGGAGCACCCGGAGGAAACCCACACGGACACGGGGAGAACATGCAAACTCCACACAGAAAGGCCCTCGCCGGCCACGGGGCTCAAACCCAGAACCTTCTTATTGTGAGGCGACAGCGCTAACCACTACACCACCGTGCCGCCCCATTTGGGACATTATGGTCAAAAAATAAATTTTCTAATTTTACTATATTTTTTTTCTTCATTTACCTAACACTCAATGTTTCTTTCGTCCTGTTTAATAAGAATAAAGATAGCATCTTGCTTTATCTGGCCTCCACTGTGGAAAATGTTTTTTTATTACATTTCAAATGCTTTTGTAAAATTGATTTACATATAAAATAACTCCATCATGAAGAATTAAAGCCCCTCCTTCACAGATGAGTGAAAATATTGAATAAATTTCCTCTTTTTGATTGCTTGGGTTAAAAATGCCAAGTTATGAGGACTGAATTGATTATTCACTTAAATATGAATAATATGATATGGTGAAATAGGACACAATGGAAAAATCAAGAACACACCGGAAAGATGAGAATAATGGCGGTGGTAAAAGAACAGCGACTGTACCGGCTGAAGGTCGCGCGGGTCTCTGCTGCGGCGCGCGAGCAACGGGACATCACTACCGCACCGGACGGAGCGCGAGATGGGGGCGGGGCAAAATGACTGGCCGTAGATTCTATCAAAAGTTCGATCTAAATTGACCATGGTTGCAAAAATATTGGTCAAAAATATGCAAATGCTATGAATTATGAAAGTAAGATGAAAAAGAAGCATTCTATTGCCTTATACTCATCTCATCTCATTATCTCTAGCGGCTTTATCCTTCTACAGGGTCGCAGGCAAGCTGGAGCCTATCCCAGCTGACTACAGGCGAAAGGCGGGGTACACCCTGGACAAGTCGCCAGGTCATCACAGGGCTGACACATAGACACAGACAACCATTCACACTCACATTCACACCTACTGTCAATTTAGAGTCACCAGTTAACCTAACCTGCATGTCTTTGGACTGTGGGGGAAACCGGAGCACCCGGAGGAAACCCACGGGGAGAACATGCAAACTCCACACAGAAAGGCCCTCGCCAGCCACGGGGCTCGAACCCAGGACCTTCTTGCTGTGAGGCGACAGCGCTAACCACTACACCACCGTGCCGCCCATTGCCTTATACTGCAAGACTAAAACAAAATAAAACTGTCAAAACTCACCTTTTCAGTGATAACGTCTGAACAGATCACCCGCGTAACAGAAAGACCGCAAATGGAAGCACGATCAACTTCTAACTGTTGGAGTGGAAAATTCCATTCTACACCTGCAAATTGTTAATGTTTGTCCTTCCCCGCACACAAATAACACGCTATGGTAAAAAATAGACCACAACTCATTTTATCGCTCAGAAATTCATACAAGACCAGCTACCATCGTAACATATTCTGTAAGAAACATATTCTATACCTAACTTTCAGCTTTCGTTTTAAAAAACAAAATCGCAGATTTATAACTGAATTTTTATATGGCGTAGTGATTTTAAGTTACTACTTTTGGTGAGGTAGCGACCTCGACCCTGAGGCTTTCCGTTTAGATCAAAACACACGATCGTATTGGTTTTGGGTCTGCGGAAAATGGAGTTACAACGGTGATCAAATATTTTGCATGATGTTTTATTACGGTTATGATTATTCTGTGAGCGCACCAATCGTTAGGTGTATAAACTTACAACTTAAAATACAATTAGTGATAACTGTAGACTTTTCAGTGGACTACAACCTTTTTAAGAGAATGCGATGTAGTCAACCATTTATCATGTCCCAGATCAAGCTGCCATTTTTCCACAAATTTGCAGAATTTTTGCTAAATTCTGAATAGAGTATTCACATCAAAGATTTAGTTTTATCTGTATTATTTCTTTCATCATTTTATTTCAAATTAAAACCAACCTCACCATTCAAAACCGTATAGTTTATTGACTGTGAGTATATTTATTGGGGTACCCCCACACTACCCAGTTTCTGAGACAGACCCATATACAGTGCCCTCCACAATTATTGGCCCCACTTGTAAAGTTCAGTAAAAAGGGTGAGAAAAAATCCACCTTTTGGTGAAGTTGCTTCATCTCACACTGACAAAAATGAGAAAATCCAACTTTTAATTGAAATAAATTTATTCTGAGAAAAACAAATCCCTCGTCAAGAAATAAATTATTTTCAACAAAACTACATGTGGCGGCACAGTGGTGTAGTGGTTAGCGCTGTCGCCTCACAGCAAGAAGGTCCGGGTTCGAGCCCCGTGGCCAGCGAGGGCCTTTCTGTGCGGAGTTTGCATGTTCTCCCCGTGTCCGTGTGGGTTTCCTCCGGGTGCTCCGGTTTCCCCCACAGTCCAAAGACATGCAGGTTAGGTTAACTGGTGACTCTAAATTGAGCGTAGGTGTGAATGTGAGTGTGAATGGTTGTCTGTGTCTATGTGTCAGCCCTGTGATGACCTGGCGACTTGTCCAGGGTGTACCCTGCCTTTCGCCCGTAGTCAGCTGGGATAGGCTCCAGCTTGCCTGCGACCCTGTAGAACAGGATAAAGCGGCTAGAGATAATGAGATGAGATGAGAAAACTACATGTGCCACTATTATCGGCACCCCTGTATTTAATACTTTGTGCAACCTCCCTTTGCCAGTAAAACAGCACTGAGTCTCTCCTGTAACCTTTTATAAGGTTGGAGATACAGAGCAGGGCATCTGAGACCGTTCCTCTTTACACAATCTCTCCAGATCATCCAGGTCCTCGGCCCTCTCTTGTCCACTCTCCTCTTCAGCTCACCCCGCAGGTTTTCAATGGGGTTCAGGTCAGGGGACTGAGATGGCCAGGGCAGAAGCTTGATTCTATGGTCAGCTAAGCATTTTTGTGTTGATTTGGACATGTGCTTCAGATCACTGTCCTGCTGGAAGATCCAATGATGACCCAGTTTTAGTTTCCTGGCAGAGGAGCCAGATTTTGATTTAAAATGTTCTGGTATTTCATGGAGTCCATGATGCCATGTACCCTAACAAGGTTTCCAGGGGCTTTGGAGGAAAAACTGCCCCAAAACATCACAGAACTTCCACTATATTTTACAGTCGGGATTGGGTTCTTTTCATTATAGCCATCTTTCTTTTTATGCCAAACCCACCGCGAGTGTTTATTGCCAAAAAGCTCCATTTTTATTTCATCAGACCATAGAACACGGTTCCAGCAAAAGCTGTAGTAGCATTTCACAAACTTCAGGTGCTTACATTTGTGATTACCTGAACAAAAAGGCTTTTTTTTTCTGGCAAACCTTCCAAATAATCTGTTGGCACTGGGGTTGGTGTCTGATGGTGGTTTTGGAGACTTGGAAACCACAAGATTTTACTTTTTATCGTAATTCACCAACAGTTATCCTTGGGGATTTTTTTTTTGCCTCTCTTACTGTACATTTTTTTTTGCCTCTTACTCTACTACCAGGCTATCAGCTCATATACTGTGAGTAGAGAAAAACAAAATGGCAGAGCATGTCAAGTCAGATATATCACTTTATCAAGTATTTAAATAGCTAAAAGAATATAGTCCTGTTCCCCCCCAAGATCTCCTGTTCCACACTTCAGCCCAGTTGGTGGGAATAAAGCACCGTTAAATTGGTTTACTGACCACAAAAAAAAACCCTAAAGAAGAAGAAAATGGCGGAGCGTGTTGCTGAACAAACCGAGGACGAAATAAAAACTCTACTTGAAAATAAAAACCCCCAAAATAAAAAAAGCAACAGAATATCGAATAAAAGTATTTGATGGGAAGAACATATCTTTTTTTCAAGAATTATTATTATTATTGTTATTATTATTATAGCATTTTTCACAAATTGCTACTGTCATTTCGCCAGTTTGTTTACATTCTAAGCGGAAACGATTTTGTCAGACGTTTTGTACAAAGTTTTTATTTATCGAATTTGCAAAAAAATCAAAATAAAAATGCTCTGTTTCTCAAAATCCAGTGAACGTGGATAGAATAAAACAGTTATTCCACTCAGTCTTGTCATACATGGCTTATAGCCGACTCAGCATTACGTACCTTGTTGGCTATCAGCTCATGTATGACTCGATTTCGCGGAATAACTGTTAAATATATTTGCATTTTTTAATATTTGTTTTGTTTGTGTATTTATGTTTACACCAAGGGTCTGGGAGAAATAATATTTCGATCATGTCTGTGTCCTGTATGTATGGCAGAATTGACAATAAAGTTAAGTTGACTTGAAATGGAGCAGAGGCAAGGCAAGTTTATTTATATAGCACATTTCATACACAATGGCAGTTCAATGTGCGTTACAGAAGTAAAAACAAAAACAGTAAACAATAGAGAAATAAAATTACATAAAATAATTTTATCTTTATTCTAAAATAATTAATTAAAAGAATTAAAAGAAAATAATAAGAATTAAACAATAGTAGAAATAAAATATTAAAATGCCAAAAAGAAAAAGGAGAAAAAGAAAGAGAAAGGGAAAAAAAACTAGCAGAATAAAATAGAATAAAGTTAAAATAAATTTAAAACATGCAGAGAAAATAAAGATTATAAAAAATGTAAAAATATTAATTATTTAACAGAAAGCATCTGAAAACAGCTTGGTCTTTAACCTAGATTTGAAGCTGCCAACAGCAGGAGCATTTTTAATGTCCTCTGGCAGTTGGTTCCATAGCTGTACTGCATAGTAGCTAAAAGCTGCTTCACCATACTTTGTTTTAACAACTGGTTTTAATAGTACATTTTTCTGTTGCGATCTGGTAGATCTGATTGGGTTAGGCCGCTGCAACATATCAGAGAGGTAATTGGGCCCTGTACCATTTAGAGATTTGTATACCAGCAGCAATACTTTAAAGTCAATTCTGTAGCTTACTGGAAGCCAGTGAAGGGACCTTAGAATTGGAGTAATGTGCTCTGTTCTTTTTGTTCGTGTGAGAACCCTCGCCGCTGCATTTTGAACCAGCTGAAGTCGTTTGATGGTCTTTTTAGGCAGGCCTGTGAAAAGGCCATTGCAGTAATCAACCCTACTAGAGATGAAGGCATGTATTAGTTTTTCCAGATCATGTTTTGACATAAGTCCTCTTAGTTTGGAAATGTTTTTTAGGTGATAAAATGCCGTTTTAGTGATTGCTTTCATGTGACTGTCAAAGTTTAGCTCGCTGTCAATGAAAACACCAAGATTTTTAACCATTTCTTTAGTTTTAATCCCTTTTGTGTCAAGAATAGTGGTAATCCTGAGTCTTTCATCTTTTTTTCCAAATAGAATTATTTCTGTTTTATCTGTGTTCAGCTGAAGAAAATTTTGTGACATCCAGCTATTGATTTGATCGATACACTGGTAGAGACATTCAAGGGGGGCATAATCATTTGGTGATAGAGCAAAATAAATTTGGGTGTCATCTGCATAGCAGTGATACAAAATTGAATTTTTATTGATAATTTGCCCAAGTGGGAGCATATAAAGGTTGAAAAGTAATGGTCCAAGAATCGACCCCTGGGGGACACCACAGGTCAAGGGCATTGACGTTGAGGAACAATTTCCCAGGGTAACAAAGAAGCTTCTATCTTTTAAGTATGATTTTAACCAATTGATAACTTTACCAGTCAATCCAACCCAGTGTTCAAGTCGATATAGCAGTATGTTGTGATCAACAGTATCAAAAGCTGCACTGAGGTCCAGTAATACCAGGACCGATGTTTTGCCTGCATCAGTATTAAGACGTATGTCATTTATAACTTTAATCAGCGCTGTTTCAGTGCTATGATTGGCACGAAATCCTGACTGAAAATTATCAAAACGGCTGTTTGATATCAAGAAGGCAGTTAATTGATTGAAGACAATTTTTCCAGGATTTTCCCGATAAATGGTAGATTTGATATTGGCCTGTAATTATTTAACACTGAAGGATCCAGATTATTTTTTTTAAGAAGGGGCTTTACAACAGCTTTTTTTAGGGACACAGGAACAACACCAGTCTCCAAGGATGTATTTATAATTTGAAGCACATCTGTAATTATAAGATGAAGAACAGACTTAAAAAAGTTGGTGGGCAGAATGTCCAGTTCAGATGTTGAGGAACTGAGATTTTGTACAGTTTTTTCAAGAGTCTCATAATCAATTAAACAAAATTCTGACATTGTGTTAAAGTTATCTATCTGTGTCATTGGTGATTGCAGTTTTTCAATTTTTTGCAACTGAGATATATTATGAGAAATATTCTGCCGTATTTTATCAATTTTACCTTTGAAGAAGGATGCAAACTCATTGCATTTATTAACTGAGAGAAGTTCAGGTGCTAATTGTGGTGGGGGATTAGTTAGCTTCTCTACTGTTGAAAATAGCACACGGGCATTGTTCATATTCCTGCTGATGATATTGGAGAAGAAAGACTGTCTTGCTTTACGAATTTCATAATTATAATTACAAAGCATCTCTTTATGGATTTGATAATGGATGTGAAGTTTAGATTTGCGCCATTTTCTTTCAGTCTTTCTACATTCTCTCTTTAGCAGTTTAACAGCCGGGTACTGCTTCCATGGTGCTTTCTGCTTATCATTGACTCTTTTTATTTTGAATGGAGCAATATCATCCATAATTTGGGTCATATTTAAATTAAAAAATTCCAGTAAATCATCTACAGAGTCTGACATTTTGGTTGAGTTCTGAGAGAGAGCTTGCTTAAAAAGAGCACGTGTTGTTGTTTATGACTCTCCTGCCTATAGTCGTTGAGCTATTCTGAATGTGAGGAGACATAGAAACTTCAAAGAAAACACAGAAATGATCAGATAAGGCCAGGTCAACAACAGTATAAGAAACAGTAAGACCCTTTGTGATGACGAGGTCAAGAGTATGACCACGAGAGTGGGTCGGTCCCTGTACATGTTGTACTAGGTTAAAGTTATCAATAATTGCAAATAGTTCTTTGGCATAAATGTTATCAGTATTATCTACATGCAAGTTAAAATCCCCAGATATAATAAGACAATCAAACTCTAAGCAAATGACTGATAACAATTCACCAAACTCTTCAAGAAAGACTTTGGCTGAATGTCTCGGAGGCCTGTAAATAGTTAATAATAATATGTTAGGAGAGCATGTAACAAGTGCACATAAGTGTTCAAAGGACATAAAATCACCAAGTGAGGATTGTTTACATTGAAAAGAGACTTTGAATATATTTGCGATCCCTCCACCTTTCCCTTGTCGGGTAACATTCAAAAAATTAAAATTTGGGGGAGCTGCTTCGATAAGGGTGGTAGCACTATTTGCTTGATCCAGCCAGGTTTCAGTTAGAAGCAAAAAATCAAGATTGTGTTTACAAATAAGATCATTAATTAAAAATGACTTGTTTAAAAGTGATCTAATGTTCAGAAGGGCTAGTTTTACAGTAATATTTGGTTGTGCACTCTGATGCTGTTTTAAAACAGGAAGGAGATTAGATTGGTTCACCCCCAGGGTTAAATGTGCTCTATGTTTTCTGTTTCTTATCAACACAGGAATAGTGTCAACATCGGATCCCTGCTTTTTTCTACATCCATTTGCAGGGACCCAGAGTACATCAAACAAGACTTTCTAAATGTTCCATTTGGTTTGAGGGTGAAAGGACTGGAGATGACATGTATCTTTTGGATGGTGAAAAAGATTTGTAGCCAGCTGAAAGTCCTGGACGAACACAATTTTGATGAACTGGGTACACTGCTTGTCGCGACAAATTTGGACTGGAAAAAGAGAGTGTAGCCATAGGAAGCAATTTTTTCATGCTATTTGGGAAATCCATCCGAGGAGAAGTGGAGTCGTCTGTCCTTGAATGTTGGGAGGCCTGCAAGTCAGATGTTTGTGTGTCCTTGATGACGACTTGCAAAGATGATTGTTTAGGCTTTGTAGCTATGTCAGTCTGCGACATCTTATCAACTGTTTTCCTCGGTGCTGGCTGAGAAAAGATTGCAAGTTTGTAGTGGTCTGCTAAGACTTTAGCTCCAATCCAGCTGAGTTCAGTGCTATTTGGCTTGTAGAATTCTTTGCGATTCCAAAAAAGATTAAAATTGTCTATGAAATTCATACCAAATGAAGAACAAGTTTTTCCAAGCCAGGTGTTAAGACTGAAGAGTCGAGAAAAAGCAAAACTTCCTCTCGCTGGGAGTGGGCCACTGATAAAAGATTGAATTCCAGTCTTATAGAGCTCAGAAAAAAGTTTTCTGAAATCATCAGAGCTCGATTCAGAATCTTGATTCAGTCCTTACATGTTTATCATTGTTAAACAGGATATGTACAGGACTTTACAAGTCATCAGTTATGCATGGACAAGGACAGACTAGGGTATTAATTAGCCAAAGGCCCGGTCTCCAAACCAGACCGTTGTCTGTATCATGTTTAAAGTAATGAACAGTAGCCAAGAAGGAGTCTTTCAACAGCTGTTGAGAAATTAACATTTACCAAAAATTTTAAACATGACACGTAACTGAGTGCAGTCACTTTAGTTCCAAATGATGAAACCAACAACATGGTTAAAGTTCATTCATTATTGCAAGTCACAAAAATGGTCAAAATGATATGTTGGTTGGTGTTGGGTTGGTTGTTTGGGTCAGTTGGTGTAGGTTGGGTTGGGTTGGTTGTTTGGGTTGGTCAGTGTAGGTTGGGTTGTTTTGGGTTGGGCTGTTTGGTGTTGGTTGGTGTAGTTTGGGTTGGGTTGTTTAGGTTGGTTGGTGTAGGCTGGGTTGGGTTGAGTTGTTTGGTGCTGGTTGGTTTGGGTCAGTTGGTGTAGGTTGAGTTGGTTGGTTGGTTTGGGTCAGTTGGTGTAGGTTGGGTTGGTTGTTTGGGTTGGTTGGTCTGGATTGGGTTGTTTGGTGTAGGTTGGATTGGTTTGGGTTGGGCTGTTTGGTGTTGGGTTGGTTGTTTGGGTTGGGTTGTTTAGGTTGGTGGGTTGGGTTGGTTGGTGTAGGGTGGGTTGGGCCAGTTGGGTTGGTTGGTTTGAGTCAGTTGGTGTAGGTTGGGTTAGTCGGTTTGGGTTAGTCGGTTTGGGTTGAGCTGTTTGGTGTAGGTTGGGTTGGTGTTGTTTAGGTTGGTGGTTCGGGTTAGTTGGTGTAGGTTGGGATAGTGGGTTAGATTGGTTGGTGTAGTTTGGGTTGGATTGGTTGGTGTGGTTTGGGTTGGTGGGTTGGATTGTTTGGTGTTGGTTGGTTTGGGTTGGTTGGTGTAGGTTAGGATAGTGGGTTGGATTGGTTGGTGTAGTTTGGGTTGGATTGGGTTATGTTTTTGTCTTTCACTTTTAATACTTTGCCCTTTGTCACCGGTTCTGTTCATAATTTTTATGGACAGAATTTCTAGGCGCAGCCAGGGGCCGGAAGGAATCCTGTTTGGGAACCACAGGCTTTCATCTCTGCTTTTTGCGGATGATGTTGTCCTGTTGGCTTCTTCAAACCAGGACCTTCAGCATGCACTGGGGCGGTTTGCAGTCGAGTGTGAAGCGGCTGGGATGAGAATCAGCACCTCCAAAATCCGAGGCCATTGTTCTCGACCGGAAAAGGGTGGCTTGCCCTCTCCAGGTTGGTGGAGAAGTCCTGCCTCAAGTGGAGGAGTTTAAGTATCTCGGGATCTTGTTCACGAGTGAGGGAAGGATGGAGCGTGAGATCGACAGGCGGATTGGTGCAGCCTCCGCAGTGATGCGGTCGCTTTACCGGTCCGTTGTGGTGAAGAAGGAGCTGAGCCAAAAGGCGAAGCTCTCAATTTACCGGTCGATCTACGTTCCAACTCTCACCTATGGTCATGAGCTTTGGGTAATGATCGAAAGAACAAGATCGCGGATACAAGCGGCCGAAATGAGTTTCCTTCGCAGGGTGTCTGGGCGCTCCCTTAGAGAGAGGGTGAGAAGCACAGTCACTCGGGAGGAGCTCGGAGTAGAGCCGCTGCTCCTCCACATCGAGAGGAATCAGCTGAGGTGGCTCGGTCATCTTTTTCGGATGCCTCCTGGACGCCTCCCTGGGGAGGTGTTCCAGGCATGTCCCCCCAGGAGGAGGCCCCGGGGAAGACCCAGGACACGCTGGAGGGACTGTGTCTCTCGGCTGGCCTGGGAACGCCTCAGTGTTCTTCCCGAGGAGCTGGCCGAGGTGTCTGGGGAAAGGGAAGTTTGGGCTTCCATGCTCAGACTGCTGCCTCCGCGACCCGGCCCCGGATAAAGCGGAAGAAGACGAGACGAGACTTTTAATACTTGTTAATAGTATGTCTAAACAAATTTTATCCATTGTGCAAAGGACCATTACAAAAAAATCCCACTCCTCTCTGCACCAGTAGTTATTTTTACTTATACCACAGCTCTGTTGAAATCTCAAATCTGATTGGTCAGTAGGTATTTTCTAGTTTTCCATAACAGCTCTTCAAATCCAGCGGCCGGCGAGGGCCTTTCTGTGTGGAGTTTGCATGTTCTCCCCATGTCTGCGTGGGTTTCCTCCAGGTGCTCCGGTTTCCCCCACAGTCCAAAGACATGCGGTTAGGTTAATATGGGACGGCCTTGGGCTGAGGTGCCCTTGAGCGAGGCACCTAACTCCCAACTGCTCCCCGGGCGCTGTTAGCATGGCTGCCCACTGCTCTGGGTATGTGTGTGTGCTCATTGCTCACGTGTGTGTGCTCATTGCTCACGTGTGTGTGCATGTGTGTGTTCACTGCTTCAGATGGGTTAAATGCAGAGAGGAATTTCACAAGTGTGTGATGAATAAAGTTGTGCTTTCTTTCTTTCTGACAGTAGTTCCAGCTACAAGGCAAATCGGAGGTTTATATTAATGCACTCATTCTAACGTTATCATTTTTATAGTTGCAACTTAACCAGGGACTTATGTGGCAGATGCTCTGCATAATCTAAATCTAATAAAAAAAACAGCAATATGACATGCATTTTTCTTGTTGTAATCACCTCAAAAGAGGGAGCAACTGTATATAGCTACTGTAACGTAATGATCACAGAAACGAACTTTTTTCTGGATGTTTCACCACATTAACCATAATAAATGGTTACAAAGGATAATGTCATTTTTAGTAAATAAAAAAGTAACCATTAGCAAAATGTTGTGGTATGAGGAGAGTAATATATTTCAGGATGTGTTGCTGTTGAAAATTTCAAAGGGGGCATGGGGGGCAGTAACTCTGCGTTACGTCAGGTCTCATTGCAATCACGCCACCCTGTTGTGGATTATTATCCTATAATGGCGTGTCTTCTTTCTCAAGTGTACTGCTTACAGTATTTACGAATGAAAATATAAACAAGTTACATGGTCATTTCCAGGTTAACAAGTTTACTGAAGAGGAGTAAATGAAACAGCGCCCTCTATTGTTTGTAATGGAAACTTTTCTCTTAGGACATTTTAGGTTTTCGTCACAAAAATGTACTTTCCCCTATGTTACTCATTGTTAATGTGGCACGTTAACTAATGTGGTCCTGTCAGACTTCATACAGCAGTCAAATACTGTATTTTTGTGCATTGCAATTGTGTAAATCAACACTACGTCCTTACTTTTTTTCCAGGAGGAACTTTAGGAGGATAATTTAGGAAAGAATGGCTGAAGAGCCAACAGATGGTGCTATGTTCATACAGAAGTTTAAACCAACGCTGATAGATGCTCTGTGTGGAGATCCTGACTTTCTGCTCCAGCACTGCCATTCATCCCGCTTACTGACCCAGAAGGAATATGACCATGTCAAAGCCTCATCAGACCCGTTTGAGAAAACTCGAGACATCCTGGATTACGTGATGAGAAAAGACAGAAACCGTGTTAATATATTTCTGAGACTTTTAAAGGAAAAAGGGATACAGGAGGCATTTCCTAAACTCAATGAGCCGCCTCTGAGCAACATAGGTAACATGGCAACCATAAAAGATAAATAATAGTGCTGGAAATTGAAATAGCAATACCTTAACATTAATTAATTTGCACCTTGTAGGAAAGAAAAGGAAGAAAATCGAAGAAAAGCAACCCGAAGATGACGTTCCCAAAGTCAAAAAAAGTAAGAGTCTCAGACTGAAGTTTGTTGAGTTCTTTATCCGTATTCTAAATTAGGTTTTTTATTTTCTGCATTAGTTCATGTCAAAACTTCCTGTTACCTCAATTCAGACGTTCTTGCCGTCTCAGTGACGTGGCTGTCTTTCCCACCAGGCAGTAGGATGGTGACGGAGAAGCAGCTCATGATGGTGGCTCGCAAAATTGGCTCTAATTGGAAGCAGGTGGCCAGAGAGGTGCTGGAGATCCCCAATGTCGACCTGGACAAGATCGTCGAGGATAACCCAAACAGCCACACAGAGCGAGTCTTCAACATGCTGTATCTCTGGAGCACGAAAGAGAGAGAGAAAGCCTCGGCCATTCGCCTGCATTCGCTCCTCACGCAGGAGGAGTTCGGCATCAGGCCTGGGACCATCGACTTCCTGCTGGAGGAGAGCTAGACCTAGCATTAATAAGCACCTGTTAATATTATATCATAGCAGGGGGTCTCAAAGGGGCTACACAGACAGATTTGCTTCCTTTATTTTATTATATTTTATTTGTTGGATATAAATCCACAATTCAATCACTGTCACATGCACAAGCATTTGTGCATTTTATTCTGTTTTCACTACTTGACATGTTCTCACATGACAAAATGTCAAAAAAAAAAGTGTGTATTTTTAAAATGTAGTTAAATACAGCCTTCTGATCCATTCCAGAAGTGATTCATGGTGCAGATGGATCTCTCGGGAACAGATCTTAGTTTTTCCGTAAAATGTGCACATCTACAAAAATGTTTTGTATAGTTTTTTTTTTAATCAAGTTCTGTGCTTTGTATGTTTTGTATCTCTTATAACATTTGTACTTTTGTACTGGTTGCAAAATACATTATAGAGAAAATCTTGCTCTCAATGAGTTGTATAGAGTTAATTCTTCTTTTTGAAACAAAGAAATCATACAGGATGATATTTGGGATTAAATTCAGCATGTCAACAGAGTATGAACTGGTGTCCTTGTGTAAACTGCTTTCTGATCACCTTGGAGTAAATTTGTTATTTAGTTCTTCTAAGATCAGTTTGTACATAAGGACAGGAAAAGCAGAAACTGCTCTTTATACCAAACCAACTTAGCCTTGAACTATACTGAAATAACCAAAAGAATCTGAGGCATTTAAAAAAAAATGTATTATTATTATTCCAGTTAGTAGGATATTAATGCAGTTATGGAAACCAGTGTGGTCAGTTTAAAACTTAAATTAATTCAGTCACAAAAAAAACAGTACATGGGGAAAAAAAAAACCCATGAACTTGCTGGAAAGTACATCGTATCTGTCGTAGCATAGGAGTTTTCCAAGTGCAAAGAAAGACAAAGCAGAGATAAATCTCAAATATATTTTAGTTTAGCGCATTTTTAATTTGACAGTTTAATTTAGTTTAAAGGACTTTTTGGTACTTACACTACCGTTCAAAAGTTTGGGGTCACCCAGTTGTGTTTTCCATGAAAAGTCACACTTTTATTTACCACCATAAGTTGTAAAATGAATAGAAAATATAGTCAAGACATTTTTCTGGCCATTTTGAGCATTTAATCGACCCCACAAATGTGATGCTCCAGAAACTCAATCTGCTCAAAGGAAGGTCAGTTTTATAGCTTCTCTAAAGAGCTCAACTGTTTTCAGCTGTGCTAACATGATTGTACAAGGGTTTTCTAATCATCCATTAGCCTTCTGAGGCAATGAGCAAACACATTGTACCATTAGAACACTGGAGTGAGAGTTGCTGGAAATGGGCCTCTATACACCTATGGAGATATTGCACCAAAAACCAGACATTTGCAGCTAGAATAGTCATTTACCACATTAGCAATGTATAGAGTGGATTTCTGATTAGTTGAAAGTGATCTTCATTGAAAAGAACAGTGCTTTTCTTTCAAAAATAAGGACATTTCAAAGTGACCCCAAACTTTTGAACGGTAGCGTATGTGTGCTTTTTATTTTTTATTTAATTGTTTTAAAATGCGTTAAATCATTTTATTATTACTTTTTTATTGTGTGCATTTTATTCTGTTTTCACTTCATCTTTTATTTTATCGTTGATTGTACTGCACATAGTTACCACTCTGTAAATAACATGTAGTAATAAGAATAAGAATGCATTTTATTGAGTGAGTGGTAGCTCTGCGCTGAACAATCAAAGACAAAATAAAAGATAAAGTGAGAATAGAATAAAATGCACACATAAGTGCCAACAAAGAGAGAGTCCTTTTAAATTAAATGTCACATTAAAAATGCACTAAAATAAATATTTGAATTTTATTTCTGCTTTGCCTTTCTTTGCACTTGGGAAAACTTCTACAAATTCCTACACGGTGAGAGATACGATGCACTTTTCTAAGTTCATGTGTTTGGTTTTTTTTCATATACTGTATTTTGTGATTTATTTATTTTAAATTAAGGTTTTAAACTGACCACATTGGTTTCCATAACTGCATTAATATCCTACTAACTATATTACTACTAATAATAATAATTTTAAAAAAAAATCATTTTGGAGTCTGCAATCCTGAGCTTTTGCATAAAGAAATCCAGCCCAGACATGGAGTGTCGAAAGGCAACTTTTTTGTTCCAACTTAAACAATTTATCTCCTGCGTCCATGGTGAACTTTGTTCTCTCAGCAAGTATCACGTTATTTCACCCTGAGTTGGTTTTCACCCGGGTTTTTCACCCTTGTTCACCCTTGTACTGTGTGCCAAGTAATCAGATAGGAGGTGGAGCTTGGTACAATTCCATTGCATCAGCATCCAGACTGCATGGAATATTTATATCCCAATGCTAGAGAAGTGGCTTTTCCTTTCATGTCATGTTAATAATTATGTCAGAAAATTTACAATGCAACATTAGTGCAGTTTTAGTTGTTCTTCCTCCCCTACACAATTATTTATTCACTTTACAAAAATCTTTTTAATGTTTGTGCCCTTGAGCCCATTTGAAGTAAATATAAACATATGGTGGTTAATGATAAACCTAGTGGTGAGAAATACTTGACGTTAATGAGTAACATTTTTATCAGGCTTTATAATGTAATTTAGATTTCGATCTGATTTTATAATTTTATATCGATTGTCAGTTTATTATGGGCTGATATGTGATGTGCGTTATTCAAGTGTAAAAGTGTAGACTAGACTGGAATATTTGCTTAAAATGCAGAATTTAGGTGTTAAATATTGAAATATTTAAATATACTATTTAAATATTAAATAGTGTTTGATCTAATGAGGATTTGGTTCCTCATGCTACATAGTTTGGGGGTAAATACAGTACTTTAGAGTTTTTACAATTTTCTTCCTTATGAAAGTGTAATGCTGTGCTCTTTGAGCTTCTTGGGTGCCCCCCCCCCCCCCCCCCCCCCCCACTACATTGCAGTGTTTTCTTGAGAAGTGTGCCTCTCACTGTGCAGTAACTTCTGTCAGTGTAAAGTGTGTCCCCATGCACAGAGCTGACACACCAGGAAATTCATTTCCATTAAAATATTTTGGACTCTTTCTATAATTATGTTTCACATATTGCCTCCTATTAGATAGAAAAGAACAGTCAAGGCTAAAAATGTCTGTTAATTCTGTACTATTTCTGGTTCACTGCCTTTCTCAGTTGTTGCTGCATGGAGTTTTGTGAACAGTCGAAGCCCATCCTCTATTGTCCAATCGCGTGACGGTGCGTCCTCAGTGCTCGCTTCTCATTGGTCAGCTCTTCTGCTTAAATTAGACTCTATATCGGATTTTATATAGGTTAAAGCACGACTTCAGAACACACCGAGGACTACAGAGATGAGTTCAACTATTAATATAGGTGAGGAAAAAGCTTTATTCCAACTGGAAACGTGTCCTGTGCTGATATATTGACATTTCCACTGAAAAGAAAATGATAAACTCGTATATAAAATGTTTTTAAGAGTAAAAAAAAAAAATTTGCATGTGTTTTGATAGCAATACTTTAAAATGAAGCGGAATTTCTGTGGACACAATCTCTTTAAAATACAAGCTGAGTGCACAGCTGATGTTTGCATGATGCCTTAAATGAGTGCATAATTAAAGTTTGACTTCTTTTTTTTTATTCCAAATAAAGTTAGCAAGCAAAGTATGTTTGATGCCTGATGGTTTATTCTTGAGTTACAGTTAGGTCCATAAATATTTGGACAGAGACATTTTTCTAATTTTGGTTCTGTACATTACCACAATGAATTTTGAACAAAACAATTCAGATGCAGTTGAAGTTCAGACTTTCAGCTTTAATTCAGTGGGTTGAACAAAATGATTGCATAAAAATGTGAGGAACTAAAGCATTTTTTAAACACAATCCCTTCATTTCAGGGGCTCAAAAGTAATTGGACAAATTAAATAATTGTAAATAAAATGTTCATTTCTAATACTTGGTTGAAAACCCTTTGTTGGCAATGACTGCCTGAAGTCTTGAACTCATGGACATCACCAGACGCTGTGTTTCCTCCTTTTTAATGCTCTGCCAGGCCTTTACTGCAGCGGTTTTCAGTTGCTGTTTGTTTGTGGGCCTTTCTGTTGTTAGGGTTTTGCTGGGATTCAAACCTGGTTTGCTGGTGTGATAATCCAGCAAACCCCCACTAGGCCACCAGGGGGATGACTCAAGTGCAGAGGCGTGAGGCGGAAGAAGAAAAGTATCAAAAAGTTTATTTACAAAATATACAATCCATGGCAAAAAAAAAAAAGTAATCCAAAAGCTCAGAAGATAAAGGGAAAATAAAAAATATCCAAAAGTACAAAGTCCAAAAATAAGAAAAGAAAAGGCAAAAATGCAAACGCTCAGAAGATCTCAAAAATTGTAAAAAACAAAATCCAAAAAGGAAGCAAAGTACAAAAACCACAAAGACACAGGCAAGGAACATGGAACAGAGGGAACTAGCACTAACAGGCATAGCACAGGAAAAAGACTCCGTGACAAGGGAACAAACAGAGGGGTATTTATACACACACTAATTAAGGAACAGGGCGGGGCAGGAAACAGGCAATGAAGACAAACACAAAAACACAGTGGCGGCCTCTAGAGGCCAAAAATAAACATGACAAGATGGAAATAACAGCGGCCTCTAGAGGCCAAAACAGTCCCAGTCCTAACAGGACCCCCGCCCCCCCTCTAGGAGCGTCTCCTGACGTTCCCAGGGCGATCCAGATGGGCCGAATGGAAGTCCCGGCATAGTCCTTTATCTAGAATGTCCCGGGTGGGGACCCAACAGCGTTCCTCAGGGCCATAGCCCTCCCAATCTACTAGATATTGAAGCCCGCCGCGGACCCGGCGGGAGTCAAGCAGGCGATGCACAGTGAACACAGTCTGACCCTGGAAGATGCGGGGGGTGGGGGGTTCCTAGGGGCAGGGGCATATGTGGACGTCAGTACGGGCCGCAACAGGGAAACATGGAATGTGGGGTTGATCCTCAGAGTCCAGGGCAACTGGAGCCGGTAGGCGACAGGGTTCACCCTGCGCACCACCTTGAAGGGGCCAATGTAGCGAGGAGCAAGCTTGCGGTTCTCCACCCGCAGCAGAAGGTCCTTAGTGGACAGCCAAACCCGCTGCCCAGGGCGGAAAGCGTGGGCAGGTCTTCTATGGCGGTTGGCCTGAGTCTGGTTGGTTCTGGAGGTCTGGATGAGGGTCTTCCTGACCTTGCTCCAGGTCTTGCGACACCGTCTCACATATTGGTTGACCGAGGGCACCCCCGCGTCCTTCTCCTGGTCCGGGAACAGAGGTGGCTGGAACCCGAATTGGCACTGGAATGGCGACAGCTTGGTGGCCAATGACTGCAGGGTGTTGTGGGCGTACTCTGCCCATGGCAGCCAGGTGCTCCACGATGTCGGGTTATCCATAGCCAGGCCTCGCAGGGTGGTTTCCAGGTCCTGGTTAAGCCTCTCCATCTGGCCATTGGACTGTGGGTGAAACCCAGAGGAGAGGCTGGCAGTGGCTCCGATGACCTTGCAGAACCCGTGCCACACTCGGGAGGAGAACTGGGGCCCTCGGTCTGAGACGATGTCCTGCGGGAGACCAAAGACTCAGAAGACATGAGTGAACAACAGTTTAGCAGTTTCAAGAGCAGAAGGGAGCTTGCACAGTGGTAAAAAGCGGCAGGCCTTGGAGAATCTGTCAACTATGACCAATATGACAGTGTTACCTTGTGACTCAGGGAGACCCGTGATGAAGTCGACTGCCACGTGGGACCAGGGACGCCGGGGAATGGTCAGAGGATGCAGGAGACCCTGGGGGTGCTGTCGTGGGTTCTTGCTTCTGGTGCACACTTCGCAGGAAAGGACGAATGACCTCACTTCCTTCTCCATGCTAGGCCACCAGAAACGCCTTCTCAAAAAGTCCAGGGTCCTTCGAGCTCCCGGGTGGGCGGTGAGAGGGGACGAGTGACCCCACTGGAGAACCTTGGCCTGGGCTTGATGTGGGACGTACAAGAGGCCCGGTGGCCCCGTCCCAGGACCGGGGTCTTGGCGTTGGGCTCGTCGGACGGCCTCCTCAATACCCCAGCGGACAGGGGCCACAATCCGGGACACAGGGATAATAGGCCCGACTTCACTCTCCCTGTTAGTGGCAGAGAACAGCCTGGACAGTGCGTCAGGTTTGGTGTTCTTGGAGCCGGGGCGGTACGATAGGGTGAAGTCAAACTGACTGAAAAACAGGGCCCACCTAGCCTGTCGTGGGTTCAGTCTCTTGGCTTGCTGGAGGTACTCCAGGTTCTTGTGGTCCGTCCAAACCAGGAATGGATGTTGCGCTCCCTCCAGCCAGTGCCTCCACTCCTCAAGGGCCAGTTTGACCGCTAGCAGTTCTCAATCCCCCACATCGTACCGGGACTCCGCAGGACTCAGGCGGTGGGAGAAGTATGCACAGGGGTGCAGCTTTCCTTCCGAACGTTGAGAGAGCACCGCGCCGACACCACTGTCCGAGGCGTCCACCTCCACGATGAATGGTTGGGAGGTGTCCGGGAGGACCAGAATGGGTGCCGTGCAGAAGCGGTGCTTGAGGTTTTTGAACGCCTTTTCCGCCTGAGGAGACCAGACATAAAATCCACCTGTCCCTTTGGTGAGGTCCGACATGGGTGCTGCTACAGAACTAAAGTTCCTGATAAACTTGCGGTAGAAGTTAGCAAATCCTAAGAACCGCTGAACCTCTTTGACGGACTTGGGAGTGGGCCAGTCCCGGACGGCCAGGGTCTTGGCTGGGTCCATTTGGAGTTGGCCTGTCCGTACAATAAAACCCAGAAAGGAGACCTCGGGAACATGAAATTCGCATTTCTGGGCCTTGGCGAACAGATTGTTCTGTAGCAGCCTCTGGAGAACCTGGCGGACATGGTGGTGGTGCTCCTGCATGGTCTTGGAAAAGATAAGGATGTCGTCGAGGTAGACAAAAACGTACAGGTTAATCATGTCCCTCAAGACGTCGTTGATTAGGGCCTGAAAAACAGCTGGTGCGTTGGTGAGTCCGAAGGGCATCACCTGGTATTCGTAGTGCCCAGACGGGGTGTTAAAGGCAGTCTTCCACTCGTCTCCCTGTCGGATACGGATGAGGTGGTATGCGTTCCATAGGTCCAACTTGGTGAAGACGGTGGCGCCTTGGAGCAGGTCGAATGCTGTGGACATCAGCGGAAGGGGATATCGGTTGCGCACAGTGATCTTATTCAGGCCCCTGTAGTCAATACATGGTCGGAGCCCCCCATCCTTCTTGCCGACAAAGAAGAAGCCGGCACCAGCAGGTGAGGTGGAGGGTCAAATGAACCCAGAGACCAAGGCGTCTTTGAGGTATTCCTCCATGGCCTTGCGTTCTGGCTGAGAGAGGGAAAACAGTCTGCCACGAGGAGGGGTAGTCCCAGGGAGCAAGTCGATGGCACAGTCATAGGCCCGGTGTGGAGGAAGAACGGCGGCCCTGCTTTTGCTGAATACCTCCTTCAAATCCCAGTACTCTGTGGGAACTTGAGATAGCTCGGTGAGATCGGGGGCTCGGCAGGAGACACAGGAGAGCTAGAGAGCAGACAAGAGGCATGGCACGCAGGGCCCCATTCCACAACCTGGTTTGTTACCCAGTTTATGCGAGGGTTGTGGCGGGTAAGCCAAGGAAGGCCTAGAATCACTGGGAACTCTGGTGAAGGAATCAGGTGCAGGGATATTTCTTCCTTGTGACCTTGAGACTGGAGGAAGACTGGAGAAGTTACTTGGGTGACTCTTCCATCACCTAAGGCTTGGCCATCTAGGACAGACACAGACAGTGGGACTTCAAGAGGTGCAGTCGGGACATTGATACTTTGGGCAAAGTGAACATCCATAAAGTTTCTAGCCGCCCCAGAGTCTAACAAGGCTTGACAAGAGTGGACGGACTCACCCCAGGAGATGGAGACCGGGATGTAAACTCCTTGGCCAGGAAGTTCAGGAGAGAGGGTAGGCCCTGTCACAACCCTCCCTTGGCTGGACGGGGCGGTCCTTTTCCTGAGAGTTCGGGACATGATGCTCGGAAGTGACCAGGCTTGCCACAGTAGATGCAGCACTTGTCCCTCCTTCTGCGCTCCCTCTCAGATGCGGAGAGGCGAGTACGACCCACTTGCATGGGTTCTGGACAGTCACTGGAGGAGGTAGACGGGCTCCAGGTAGAGGCAGGGAGGACGGGGAGGCTCAGAACTTGGCAGCGTTCTCTCATCCTGTTGTCCAGACGAGTAGAATGTGAGATCAGTGTTTCGAGGTCACTAGGGCATCCGATAGAAGCCAGACCGTCTTTGATGGGGTCAGACAGACCATGGTGGAAGGCTGACACCAGGGCAGTCTCGTTCCATCCAGTTACTGCTGCGAGCGTCCGGAACGAGATGGCGTAGTCTGCGACGCTTCCCCCTTGCTGGATGGACATGAGCTTTCTGGCTGCGTCTTTACTGATGTCTGCTTGTAAACAGCATCTCCTCAGTAAACAGCTGGAAATCAGAGCACTCGGAGTCCCTGTCTCTGCCAGATAGCAGTGGCTAACAAGGTTATCACAAAGGCAATCTTGCGGCGATCCGTAGTGTAGGTGGTAGGCTGAAGCTCAAAGGTGAGTTGGCACTGGGTAAGGAACTCTCGACACTCACTGTGCTTGCCGTCATACCTCTGTGGTGCAGGAAGGCTGGGTTCGCGAGGTGAAGAAGGCAGCGTGGCAGGAGGCACTGGAGCAGGAGCGGATGGTGGAACAGGAGCAGAATCAGGCGGAGGAGATGGGGCAGAGAAGTCAGCTGTGCCAGGGTTTTCCCAATCTGCTGAAGCAGTACCTCGTGGCGAGCAAGGGTCTCACGTTGGCTTGCGAGAGTCCGTCCATGAGTGTCCATGGTGGATCCGAGGCGTGTTAATTCCCTGAAGGTTGGCCGGGTAGACAGATGAAGAAGCCTCTGCTGAGTCGGTCATGACAGAGTCTTTCTGTTAAGGTTTTGCTGGGATTTGAACCTGGTTCGCTGGTGTGATAATCCAGCAAACCCCCACTAGGCCACCAGGGGGATGACTCAAGTGCAGAGGCGTGAGGCGGAAGAAGAAAAGTATCAAAAAGTTTATTTACAAAATATACAATCCACGGCAAAAAACAAAAGTAATCCAAAAGCTCAGAAGATAAAGGGAAAATAAAAAATATCCAAAAGTACAAAGTCCAAAAATAAGAAAAGAAAAGGCAAAAATGCAAATGCTCAGAAGATCTCAAAAATTGTAAAAAACAAAATTCAAAAAGGTCCAAAAAGAAAGCAAAGTACAAAAACCACAAAGACACAGGCAAGGAACATGGAACAGAGGGAACTAGCACTAACAGGCATAGCATAGGAAAAAGACTCCATGACAAGGGAACAAACAGAGGGGTATTTATATACACACTAATTAAGGAACAGGGCGGGGCAGGAAACAGGCAATGAAGACAAACACAAAAACACAGTGGTGGCCTCTAGAGGCCAAAAATAAACATGACAAGATGGAAATAACAGTGGCCTCTAGAGGCCAAAACAGTCCCAGTCCTAACATCTGTCTGAAGTTTAGTCTTTAACAAGTGAAATGCTTGCTCAATTGGGTTGAGATCAGGTGACTGACTTGGCCATTCAAGAATATTCCACTTCTTTGCTTTAATAAACTCCTGGGTTGCTTTGGCTTTATGTTTTGGGTCATTGTCCATCTGTATTATGAAACGCCGACCAATCAGTTTGGCTGCATTTGGCTGGATTTGAGCACACAGTATGTCTCTGAATACTTCAGAATTCATCCGGCTGCTTCTGTCCTGTGTCACATCATCAATAAACACTAGTGACCCAGTGCCACTAGCAGCCATGCATACCCAAGCCATCACACTGCCTCCGCCGTGTTTTACAGATGATGTGGTATGCTTTGGATCATGAGCTGTACCACGCCTTCGCCATACTTTTTTCTTTCCATCATTCTGGTAGAGGTTGATCTTGGTTTCATCTGTCCAAAGAATGTTCTTCCAGAACTGTGCTGGCTTTTTTAGATGTTTTTTAGCAAAGTCCAATCTAGCCTTTTTATTCTTGAGGCTTATGAGTGGCTTGAACCGTGCAGTGAACCCTCTGTATTTACTTTCATGCAGTCTTCTCTTTATGGTAGATTTGGATATTGATACGCCTACCTCCTGGAGAGTGTTGCTCACTTGGTTGGCTGTTGTGAAGGGGTTTCTCTTCATTCTGCGATCATCCACCACTGTTGTCTTCTGTGGGCGTCCAGGACTTTTTGCATTGATGAGTTCACCAGTGCTTTCTTTCTTTCTCAGGATGTACCAAACTGTAGATTTTGCCACTCCTAATATTGTAGCAATTTCTCGGATGGGTTTTTTCTGTTTTCGCAGCTTAAGGATGGCTTGTTTCACCTGCATGGAGAGCTCCTTTGACCACATGTTTTCTTCACAGCAAAATCTTCCAAATGCAAGCACCACACCTCAAATCAACTCCAGGCCTTTTATCTGCTTAATTGAGAATGACATAACAAAGGAATTGCCCACACCTGCCCATGAAATAGCCTTTGAGTCAATTGTCCAATTACTTTTGGTCCCTTTAAAAACAGGGTGGCACATGTTAAGGAGCTGAAACTCCTAAACCCTTCATTAGTGATGTTCGATACCACCGATTTCCTTTCCGATCCGATACTGAGTAAAATTCAGGCTGGTATCGGCGATACCGATCCGATACCGATACTTTTTGCAAATACACCAAATATGTCTGGTAAATCTAAAAAAAGTAGTGTATTTCAAATCATAGCTTCATAAAGAATACAAGACATCAGAGTAATGTATTTATTTATTTTAAACTCGGAAGTATATTGAGGTAGCGGCCTCATTTACAATATAGCCGAGCTAATATAACAGAAAAACCAAACAGAGGACACAAAATATGTGAAAATGGTGTTTCAAACACAAAAAAAAAGAAAATAAGTAAAATAATAAAACCATTAAAACAAATTATTGTTTAATTATTAAGAACTATAAAAATAAAAACTTGCTTAATTCACGTTGCATGAACATGTTAACATACTGAACTGATGTAAATAACACTTCACTTTCCCTCATTCAAATGTTTTTGTTAAGGAACAATAGCATATTTACCGTCTTCCCCTTTAGTCTGTTACGTTTTTTGCTCAGAACCTCTCCTGCCTTGGAAAAGACTCTCTCTGCCGGTACAGAAGTGGCAGTAATTCCCAGGTATCTCACTGCTAGTTTGCTCAGGGCTGGGAAGGTTGGTTCATGTTCTTGCCACCAAGTCAGTGCATCCCTATCTCGGGGAATCACTTTTTCTTCAGAGTACCGACGTACTTCAATGAGCACATCACTGGCAGCTGACCGGTGATGTTGTCTTGACGAAACCTGCATGTCAAAATCAGTCCATATCCCTCCTTTTGATACAGCTGAACCTGAGGGGGCAGGTCTCTGGTTTGGCCCTGAGGCAGAAGGCCGTAAGGTAGAAGGCTCTGAAGTAGAAGACCCTGAAGTAGAAGGCCATGAGGTAGAATTAACAGTAGCTGTTGAGCTTGGGGCTAGAGTGGGAGCTGCCTCTCCTGTCTGATAGACTTCCTGCATTTCAGAGAGGAGACGTTTTTTCATTACTTCCACATTGTCTTTGTCTCGAAAACCAAAATGTTTAAACCTAACATCCAGAAATGTACTGGCAGCTAGACAGTGAATGCTCTCAATACCCCTGAATCTGCGCTGACATTGCTGTGCCAGTTGCGTGGCAAGGGAGCTGCCTTGACGTTCACAGGCTGCTACAGCCCTGTGAATGAGTGACACGAGCGGAATCACTTTGGAGACTGAAACATACTTTTCAGCTGAAACTTCCCGTGTCACTTCTTCAAATGGCCGTAGTGCATCAACTGTTTGCTTGATGAGGGATAATTCTCCCTCATTTAAGCACAATGCATTCCTCCCCAAAAGGCAGAGGGCTGTGGTCACAGCTTCATTTTGCTCACAGAGTTTCTCCAGCATGTAAAAAACTGAATTCCAGCGAGTATCTACTGACTGGATTAGCTTGTCCTCTGCCACTTTCAACTATTGCTGAATACCCCTGAGCTTCTGTGTGGCCTGTGTGCTGTGGTGAAAAAAGGACACGATCGCACTGCATTTCTCCAGCACTTTCACAACTTCCGGGACACTTTTTAAACTGTCCTTTACAATTAAATTCAGTGTATGTGCAAAACATGGATGATGCCTCCATCCAGCCTTGTGCACTGCAGCAACCATATTTGCACCATTGTCTGTCACAACTGCAACAACCTTGTCAGTTATGCCCCATTCTTCTGTGATGCGTTTAAGCGCCAAACTGATATTATCTGCTGTATGCTGCCCATGGAAAGTGTGGGTTTCCAAAACAAATTCCCTCATTTGCCAGTTTTCAATGAGATGACATGTTACAGTCAAATATGCCTCTGTGGACACTGAAGTCCACATATCAGTGGTAAGTACAACACTGGAAGCATTTTGCAAAGATGCCCTTACTTTGCCTTTGCATTCATCAAACATCTTTACAAGGTGAGTCTCTGTCAGGTTCTTTTCTTCCTGGGAGTTTATATTTTGGGTCAAGAGCTCTCACAAATCCTTGGAAACCTTGGTCTTCTACTATGGACAGAGGCTGGAGATCCTTCACAATCATCTCTCCCAGGCATCTTGTGAGTGCTGCTGCTCTTGGGGAATCATATTCAAACGACATAAAATCGCAGAGCAAAACAAATGATGGGGCTACTCTGCACTGAATGCTTAATCTTATTTAGATTCAACTATGCATGTAGTCTCTCCAAATAGCCCACAGTAAGGGGATACAAACACTTACTGTTTTATAATACTGGGTGACTCAAATTGAAATTGCCAGTAAAATATTTAATTAAATAAATAAATGCCACAGTAATTGCACAAGTTTGTCAATACCTCATCTCATCTCGTTATCTCTAGCCGCTTTATCCTTCTACAGGGTCGCAGGCAAGCTGGATCCTATCCCAGCTGACTACGGGCGAAAGGCGGGGTACACCCTGGACAAGTCGCCAGGTCATCACAGGGCTGACACATAGACACAGACAACCATTCACACTCACACCTACAGTCAATTTAGAGTCACCAGTTAACCTAACCTGCATGTCTTTGGACTGTGGGGGAAACCGGAGCACCCGGAGGAAACCCACGGGGAGAACATGCAAACTCCACACAGAAAGGCCCTCGCCGGCCCCGGGGCTCGAACCCAGGACCTTCTTGCTGTGAGGCGACAGCGCTAACCACTACACCACCGTGCCGCCCGCTTGTCAATACCTAGATTTTAAAATATTCATTTAAGTTAAAGCAAATTAGACTGATTGTAAATAATAATAGACATATTTTAAAGATAAAATGTTATTTTTATCCATCTTTTCTAGTATATAAGTTCACCATTGCTGTTTTATTGCAATTGCTCTGTATAATTTAATGACACCTAGTCTATGTAATACACTTTAAATGATCAATTCTTTAGGAAACCTTACCTGAATAAATCTAGGCTTTTTTGCCTATGTGAGATTATCTCAGTGATGCACATATTATTACTCCAAGCTGAACTCATGCAGCTATTTGTTGAAGCATGTATTTGTTTCGTTACTTATTTCATGACCATATTTATTCATTTGAATAACTCCAACAGCAACGGTGCTTAGCGCCACTCAAAGCTCCGCATTTTCTCCCTCTGTACCCGGATATTGCCTGCCTGCAGCACCGAAGGACTCCGATAGAGATGTCTGTCTTGCCCTAGCACCAGCACCGACACTGTGCTCTCCTCTTCTGTCCGCCTCATCGTAAATGCCTCGTATTCTGTTTTGTGGTTTAACCTGAGGTGTTTCACCAGGTTTGTTGTGTTGCCACAACTCCTTACTGTTTTTCCACAAACATCACAAACCGCGTCTTGGCTGTTTGTGGAGCTGAAATAGCTCCACACATGACTTCGTTTACGTTCCGCCATTGCGTCTACAGACTGAGTGACTGACGGACTGAGCAGCGTGTCGCAGCGCTTACGCATTAAGCACTTACCCAGGCGGAAGAAAAAGTAGTACTTTCCACTGTGTTCCTGTTAATGATATACATTACCTCAAATGACTGAAGTATCAAAAGTATCGATATCTTGATTTGAGGATCGATTTTGGAGTATAAAGATCTGGTATCGGAGGTATCGATGTTTCAGTATCGATCCGCACATCACTACCCTTCATCCAATTTTAATGTGGACAGAGGCGATTTTTCTCACCAGGCAAGCCAATCAGCTGCTTGGGGCCCCCACCAGGTGGCGACAGAGAGTCGAAATTTGCACAGCAGTTGATAGAGAAATTTGCGAGTCGAGAGTGAAGAAGAATCGAAATTTGCGTTTTGAAAAGTCATTCGCTGAGTCTGACTCTCACGGGTTTCCCGTTTACAATAAGCTGTTGGGAGGAACAAAATGCTAAGCAGCCAATTGTGTGACCACATTTTTGAGTGACAAAAGTCTTCAAGCAATCAGCGCTTGCAGTCTGCAGAGGGATCCCTTCCTGCGCGTGCAACCACGTTTGCACAAATCGGAAACCCTGTAGGCTATTAACGTGCACATATTGCGTGTTGGTAGACCTCCATGGCTAAATTATTATGAAGAGAAACTATCCATCCGGGAGTGAAAAAAGAAAGAAGAAAAAAGAAGACGAGGGGAGAAGAAAGCAAGATGGTGGTAAGTCAGTAGCAATAATAATGAACAGAGACAATAGTATTTTTCCCTACCGTTGATAATGAATGATGTAGTGCAAATGGTGCTAGTCTTGTTTCACTCGCGCTAGCATGACCATACTTTATTTATGTTGTTTTTTTTTGTTGTGGGCGGGCGGTGGTGGGGCCCCCCAATGAATTTCTGATTGGGGCCCCACTAGACCCTAGAATCGCCACTGAATGTGGATACCCTCAAATGAAAGCTGAAAGTTTGGACTTTATGTCCATGTCCATTATATAACTATAACTTGAATATGTTTCAGTAAACAGGTAAAAAAAAACAAAATTTGTGTCAGTGTCCAAATATATATGGACCTAATTGTATATTCCTACCATAGCTATCACACTGTCAGTCCTGCGCGTGCGCGCGCATCCAGCGGACTCCAGCACGCGCGCCATTAATTAAACTTAATTAAAGAGCTGCGCGTGCACCTATTTTAAGGACTATTCAGATACAGTATCATTGCGAAGTATTGCCTACAGCAGTGCGCGTTACCGAGCCGCTCTACCCGAGTGGGAGTCCCTGCGGTTCTATACCGGTTTCTCGCCTTTGCATGTTTAATGTTTTGGATTTAGTCTGCCGATGTGGACTGTTTGCCTGTGTGTGTGTGTGTGTGTGTGTGTGTGTGTGTGTGTGTGTGTGTTTACACTTTATTATTAAATATACTCTGCACTTACATCCGCCTCGTACCTGAGACACACTCAAAATATTCTCAATAAATAAATGAGAGAATTGTAATGTTTGTTTATTTTTAGGAAAGCGCTGCGAAAAAACATCATTTTTAATAAAACTTCATGCAGGAACTATTCCACCATCTCTATCACAGGGTCTGTGTTTGGTCTGAGAAAAATTCAGTTTTTCACTTTTTGAATGACTCCTTAAGGATGTGTGAATCAGTGTCTGTTATCGCCAGTGTCACTCATTTTCATGACAGTGATTCACTCCGTTTTGTTTTAATGGATCAGTGTTTTTTATGTCAGTGAATACTTTTGGCCAATAACCATAAACCACTTCTCTCCCGGTTAGTGGATCAGAGTCTGACTCAGTGAATCGTTTCATAACTGAAATTGACTCTTCTCTCGTTCAGTGAACCGATGTTTGAATCAGTGAATCATTTCCATCCAAGATACTCTCTCTCTCTCTCTCTGTGGGTCAGTGTTTGAATCAGTTAATCATTTCCATCCAAGATACTCTCTCTTTCTCTCTCTCTCTCTCTCTCTCTCTCTCTGGGTCAGTATTTGAATCAGTGAATCATTTCCATCCAAGATTTTCTCTCTCTCTCTCTCTCTCTCTCTCTCTCTCTCTCTCTCTCTCTGGGTCAGTGTTTGAATCAGTGAATCATTTCCATCCAAGATACTCTCTCTCTCTCTCTCTCTCTCTCTCTCTCTCTCTCTCTCTGTGGGTCAGTGTTTGAATCAGTTAATCATTTTCATCCAAGATACTCTCTCTCTCTCTCTCTCTCTCTCTCTCTCTCTCTCTGTGGGTCAGTGTTTGAATCAGTTAATCATTTCCATCCAAGATACTCTCTCTCTCTCTCTCTGGGTCAGTATTTGAATCAGTGAATCATTTCCATCCAAGATTTTCTCTCTCTCTCTCTCTCTCTCTGGGTCAGTATTTGAATCAGTGAATCATTTCCATCCAAGATATTCTCTCTCTCTCTCTCTCTCTCTCTCTCTCTCTCTCTCTCTCTCTCTCTGTGGGTCAGTATTTGAATCAGTTAATCATTTCCATCCAAGATATTCTCTCTCTCTCTCTCTCTCTCTCTCTCTCTCTCTCTCTCTCTGGGTCAGTATTTGAATCAGTGAATCATTTCCATCCAAGATTCTCTCTCTCTCTCTCTCTCTCTCTCTCTCTCTTTCTCTGGGTCAGTATTTGAATCAATGAATCATTTCCATCCAAGACTCTCTCTCTCTCTCTCTCTCTCTCTCTCTCTCTCTCTCTCTCTCTCTGTGGGTCAGTGTTTGAATCAATGAATCATTTCCATCCAAGATTCATTCATTCATTCTCTCTCTCTCTCTCTCTCTCTCTCTCTCTCTCTCTCTGTGGGTCAGTATTTGAATCAATGAATCATTTCCATCCAAGACAGTCTCTCTCTCTCTCTCTCTCTCTCTCTCTCTCTCTCTCTCTGTGGGTCAGTGTTTGAATCAATGAATCATTTCCATCCAAGACTCTCTCTCTCTCTCTCTCTCTCTCTCTCTCTCTCTCTCTCTCTCTGTGGGTCAGTGTTTGAATCAATGAATCATTTCCATCCAAGACACTCTCTCTCTCTCTGTGGGTCAGTGTTTGAATCAGTGAATCATTTCCAGCCATGATTCTCTCTCTCTCTCTCTCTCTCTCTCTGTGGCTCAGTGAATCATTTTATGACTTAGATCATTGTAAAATGATTCACTGACTCAAACTGACTTGCTAAATCAGAGAGCAGTGAATTATGGTCATAGCGAATTCACTCACCCCGCTCTTGCTTAGGGGATCGCTGTTTGAGTCAGTGAATCATTTTGTCCATAACCATAATTCACTTTTCTCCCATTTTGCAGATCAGTCTTTGAGTCAGTGAATCGTTTTACAATGATCTGTCATAAAATGATTCGCTGAATCAAACTCATTGTATGATTCAATGAATCATTTCCCAACTGAGATTGCCTCCTCTCTTTATTTGTGGATCAGTGTTTGAATCTGTGTATCATTTAATGACAAGATTCACTTGTCTCTTGCATAGTGGATAAGTGAATCATTTCACAACATAGATTCACTCCTCTCGCATTGAGTGGATCAGTATCAGTGAATCATTTCACAACGAAGAATCATTCCTCTCTGTTGAATTCAGTGAATTAATTTTGAGTGAGTGAATCATTTCTCAGCCAAGATTCTCTTCCCTCTCATTTAGTGAATCTGCATTTGTCATTTCATTTATGATTAATCATTCCTTTCTCATTCAGTGGATGTGGAGTTGAAGATTACCAGCGCTTTTGTTTTATTTATCCTTATATTACCAAATAACTACATAGAATTAGAGTCAGACCTTTAAAAACTGGGTGAGATAGACATCCATTATTCATGAACTACATTACCTCATAGCTCCAGTTCAAAGCTAAAGAAGCAAACATATCTTGGCAAATTATTTGTGATGAGGCATAAATTGTGTTAATTAGATTAACTGTTACAAAGAAAGCCAGAAAAAAACCTGATGTCATATCAGTCTCCTATTTTTATATAGTTACATTCTACAGCTTATATTATTTTGTTCAATTCTTTAGAGTGCACTATGAGCAACGGCACAAATGGCCACCATCATGTGGATGAAGCTGAACTGGACCATTCATTAGGCGAGCAGTTCCTCTCAGAGGCTTTCAAAATGATCCTGGAGGAGGCGGTTCATAAGGCTACAGATGTGAAGGAAAAGGTCCCATCAGCAAAGCAATCATCCGAAGCATAATGTAGTACTGTATAATATGCTAGAAACTGTATCTAACAATATATTTACAGGTGTGTGAGTGGAAGGACCCTGATCAACTGAAGGCTATTTTGGACTTGGATCTGAGAGACCATGGGGAATCTCATGAAAAGCTGCTGCAGAGAGTACACGACGTCGCTAAATACAGTGTGAAAACCAGTAAGTCATGTTCATCTCTACTAGGTACTTCTTTTTATCTGGACCAGAACCGTGGGTGAGAGTCTCTTAACCTGACAGACCTGGGGATTGAACTCACAACACACCACATAGATATGAGAACAACCCAAGTTTATTTGTGTATACACAAGCTTATATACAAGATATGGCATTGCAGAAGAGGAACATAGTTGGAGGGGCAGAAAGGGGAACAGAGTGATGAAGAAATCCGGAAACAGGGGTGGGGTGAACATTGAATCGTGACGCCTGCAGGACAGGTTTCTCAGTGAAATGTCAGATCAAGGAAAGAAGTAAGAATAAACATGTGCTGATCCTTGCAAAATAGAGTGTAACATAGGACATGGGTCCTTATATGGAAGAACTGTAGAGGATGAATTAGATATGCCTGAATCAACCCTATCAATCTCTGCCTGTTCGTTATGAATAAACTGAGGCCTGAAAGGAATCTGCAGCTGTGTCTTCTTTCTTTACAGATCACCCTCGCTTCTTTAATCAGCTGTTCGCTGGAGTGGACTATCATGCCCTGACTGGACGCCTCCTCACGGAGACACTCAACACCAGTCAGTAAGTGTGGCCTAGTTGGCACAAGTATGCATCCATGGAGAAAAAATAAGAATGTTACTACTGTAACTGATAGATGATACACCTGCTGAACAACCTCAGTAACCTTCATGTTATAGACATGAATCAGCCTGGTGCCCTGATTTCTCAGAACAATGCAGCACAAAGGTCACAATAAGATAGACAGTGTATTTTGGCCTATTGAAGAAAGTTTTAAAATTGTGATGCTTTTAGGAAACAGAAAAAAGAAAAGAAAGAAAGAAAACAACTTTATTCATCACACACTTGTGAAATTCCTCTCTGCGTTTAACCCATCTAAAGCAGTGAACACACGACAATGAGCACACACACATACCCAGAGCAGTGGGCAGCCATGCTAACAGCGCCTGGGGAGCAGTTGGGCGTTAGGTGCCACGCTCAAGGGCACCTCAGCCCAAGGCCATCCCATATTAACCTAACCACATGTCTTTGAACTGTGGGGGAAACTGGAGCACCTGGAGGAAACCCATGCAGACACGGGGAGAACATGCAAACTCCACACAGAAAGGCCCATGCCAGCTGCTGGGTTTGAACCCAGAACCTTCTTGCTGTGAGGCAACCATGCTAACCACTACACCACCGTGCCGCCCAAATCAGTGCATGTCCAGCATGGTCTCCAATCCATTTGCATCATCGAAGTGGTTGAATTGGTGTCACGGTGGTGTAGTGGTTAGCACTGTCATTTCACAGCAAGAAGGTCCTGGGTTCGAGCCCAGCAGCCGACGAGGGCCTTTCTCTGTGGAGTTTGCATGTTCTCCTTGTGTCTGCGTGGGTTTCCTCTGGGTGCTCTGGTTTCCACCACAGTCCAAAGACATGCAGGTTAGGCTAATTGGTGACTCTAAATTGACCATAGGTGTGAGTGTGAATGGTTGTTTGCCTCTGTGTGTCAGCCCTGCAATGACCTGGCGACTTGTCCAGGGTGTACCCCGCCTCTCGCCCATAGTCAGCTGGGATAGGCTCCAGTTTGCCTGTGACCTTGTACAAATACAGATAATGGAGGGATGGATGGATGGATGGAAGTGGATGAATTTTGGAAAATATCCTTGAAATGCTTTATTTATTTATTTATTACATTTCTTTGCATGCACATCATGTCACTCCAAGGGTAACTGGCATATCCATGTGTGGGGACAGCAGTAAAGATGGAGACAAAAAGACATAACCATGCATTTTTATTGCATTATGTGAAAAATAAAACACATGGGGCATTCATTTATAGGAAAGTAATGCATGGTGAGTTGGTGAGATGTGAAGTGAAGCATTAACTATTGACAATTGCTTTTATTGTTGTGGAACATCTGTGTGACAAGTGAATTCCTGGTATTATTTAAAAATAGGTCACCAACCTCCTCTTTGTCATTCAGACTGTCTGGTGGTGGTAAACTTCCTGACTGTTACAAAAAAACTGACACTGTGGACTCCTTTCATATGGGTTACATAAACTTCTCATATCAATCAGCAACACTGTTATAAGAATATAAAAACAAAGGTAGAACTACATGGAAATTTCAGAACATCATAACCCTATAACCGGGGCGGCACGGTGGTGTAGTGGTTAGCGCTGTCGCCCCACAGCAAGAAGGTCCGGGTTCGAGCCCTGTGGCCGGCGAGGGCCTTTCTGTGCGGAGTTTGCATGTTCTCCCCATGTCCGTGTGGGTTTCCTCCGGGTGCTCCGGTTTCCCCCACAGTCCAAAGACATGCAGGTTAGGTTAACTGGTGACTCTAAATTGACCGTAGGTGTGAATGGTTGTCTGTGTCTATGTGTCAGCCCTGTGATGACCTGGCGACTTGTCCAGGGTGTACCCCGCCTTTCACCCGTAGTCAGCTGGGATAGGCTCCAACTTGCCTGCGACCCTGTAGAAGGATAAAGTCGCTAGAGATAATGAGATGAGATAACCCTATAACCCAATTTCATGGTTTTAAGTACACCATAGCACCAGCTTACTAGACGATGTTGTTAATGGTAAGAGTATATTACAACCGAAAAGGCAGCTGCTAAAATATTTTGATAAAAGACTTGAGGGTTACGATGGCATATTAGCGTCATTGTAGGTTTAAAAAAATGGAGCTGGGGGAGAGGGTTAATAGTCCAAGAAAAAAACTTGTCATGTATTGGAGCAGTTGAACAGATATAATTGCTGGAAGAATTTATTTAGAATAGGCATGCAGACAATACAAAAACATCAGACAAAGGCAGAGCCATTAAACAGGCAAAAGTCGAGTGAGGTGCAAACTGAGTAACAGCGGAAAGGCGAAAGTCAGAGTGCAGTTAAACAAAAGTCAAAACTCGAGTAATATAGACAGTACAATGCCTGGTAACATAAAACACTTGGTACAGCACGTATACTTCGCAAAGTCTGTATGCTTTCAAAGTCCTTATATGGGTACACCATGATTGCCTTCTAATTCAGAAAAGGTGCATAATAATTAGTCCTTGCGGCAGGTGCTGCGCGCTCAGAGCGCAAATGTGCATGGACATGAGTGACAGCTTGAGTCACACCAAGTGCGACCACATGCAGACGTAACAAAACTCAGAATTTCCAAGATAAAGTAAAAAAAATTATGGGCAAAAACTTCTCATGATAGAAATTCTCAAAAAGTATAGTCATAAATTTGTGAGGAAAAAAAAACTCAGAAATTCCAAGATTAAAAAAGTCAAAAACTTGCGAGGAAAAAAAAAAAAACTCAGAAATGATCTCATGCTGCCCAACTTCCTGGCTGCAGTGCATTCTGGGAAATGAAGCAGAAAATTTCTTAGCACTTTATTCTTTTGTACTGCATGATCAAAGAGGAAAGACTACATTTCCTATAACTTTCAGCTCAGCTGTTTCAAGTTACAAAGATTTGGCCTGATGATAAGAATCCACACACTGAAAGTCACAGGAAACTGCTGTTGCACAATAATTATACATTTATAAACAGCTAAGACCAAAAAGACATGGATAAACAAAGCTGTGTTCTTTATATGTTCTTCTCCTGTTGCATTCAGGAAGCACAACAGACAATCATATGTTTCCCGGCTGCAGTGTATTCTGAGAAATGCAGTTGAAAATCTCTTAGTGTTTTATTCTTTTATATTGCACGATCGAGGAAGAAAGAGTGAATTTCCTATAAATCTCAGTCTTTGGTGAGTTCACGTCAATTGAACCTTGCAAATTGAAGCAATCTATTTCCTTGCAAAAAACACTATTTTCCTAAATCTTTTTCTTGTAAATTTGTGACCTTTTTTTAGTCTCAGAACTTGAGTTTTTTCTCGTGAATTTCTAACTTTAATCTCAGAAATTTGAAGGTTTTTTTTAACCTACGCTGGCCTTAATATGCCATCGTAGGATTTTTCTTGCTGTACATTTCATGTTTTCACATTTTTGTGGTGCTATTATCCACAGTATAAGAGCTTAACCATAACAGATTCTGTTATCTATACCACTAAGTAACTTTGCAGGGAAATTGCAATTGTGATTTGTCAGATGGGGTTGATTAATTTGCTTTAACAGCAGCTCTGACAACAGTTCATCTGCAAGACAAATCATAATACACTCGTTCTAATACATTTCTATAATAATGACTAATTCAGACAGTAAAATAATAAACAAATTTTTAAAATGCATTTAGATACTGATACAGTGTGAAGGAGTCTCCAGTGTCAGTAACAGTCTGAGGTAAAGCTGTTACTTTAAGTTTAATCAACTTCTGGGTGGTTAGAGTAACTCTGCTTCATGTGTTGCCACACCACACCATCCCATTGTTGATTATTTTCCTATAACAGCATGTCCCGA